>NW_015094510.1:7030548-7116453 GCF_001431845.1 Calidris pugnax | reverse complement strand
CTCCTCTCCTCTCCTCTCCTCTCCTCTCCTCTCCTCTTTTCTCTTTCTTGAATAGGTCATACAAACCCCGTAAATTCACTACTTTATTACTGATAAAACGTGTTGAAGCAAGGCCTTACCCTGCCCTACATGAGAGAAAAATTTGAAGGCACACCATAAAAATATTTCCTTACTTGAGAATCAGATGCATCAAAATCCTTGCACTTCCTCAAAATTATGAAACTGTAGCACAGTTAGAGGTGAAAGTCTTTCCAAAGAGAACAAAAACATTGTGAGGCTTTAGTCCTGGTTTTTTTGTTCAGCAGTCAACAATTCTGAATAAAACATAGAGGAAATCTGACACTGTCTCTTTTTCTTTTTTTTTTTTTTCCACACCCTGAAGTAGCGCCACACAGTATTTCTCCATCTGAAGTGTGATCTATGTTTGTTGACACTAAGTCTTTCTCTTGGGATACCACTTTTTCTGTCCTCATAGTTCAAATATTGCTGTAGATTGGGGAGTACCTGGCTTCCAATTCAAAACAGTAGGTTATTTACACAATCTAACAAGCTTCAGTTGCTCTCTAGCTAATAAGGTACAGACATGCCTCTTTTACTTTGTCTTTGAACTAGTGAATATTTAATTTATTTGGGAATCCTTTGACTTTTAGACTTATGTCCCATTTTAGGGACCTATGTTCTAATTTGGTTTTGACGCTTTACTGGTAACCAACTACTTAACTTTTATTGCTAGTTTTATGTTTTCATTGATCCTTGTGTCATACCCCATTCAAAAGAAAAAATACAAAATAAATACAGATATGTAATTCCAAAGCCAAAGCAAGACTGTCTAGAAACTAAAATTCAAGATGGAAGAACAGTTTCTAAGGAAAATAACAAGGTAAGAAAAACAGTGGTATCCTCAAATGTCAGACTATCTTAACTGTCATTATTTAAACTGTCTAGAGCTTCCAGGTTCTAGTGAAGGAAAGAAACTTGCCTTTTTAGGTTCCATTATTAGCAGTACATATTTGTATTAATTTTATTTTTTTTGTTACAACTACTGTTCAATAGAAAGTTGGCTGACTGTGTGCATTATAAAGAACATTCTTATTTCTGGCTTTGATTAGTTTGCATAGAGTCATTATTGCAAGTTAGCTGTGAAATAACTCTTAAGCCAGATTTCCCTGACATACACTTCCCCTTGTTCAGAAAAAAACTTTTCATAGAAGGAACATTTTTGAAGACTTGGTAATGATAGAGGCATACAGACTGCTAAAATGGTTCTATTTCCATAATCCTTGGTAAAGGAAGTTTTGGTCATAGCTCAGGCCTGACTTGGAGGAGTATCAAGACAGATAAGAATTACCTTGCTTTCAATCGTTTCTATTTTCATCACCTAATACCACTACTTTTGTTAATCTTCTAAAAAAATATGACAAATACACAAACAAAATTTCCTCCTTCTGCAGCTTTTTTATTTCTGTGAGCCCTTTATAATGCTGTATTTACCACTAGCATTTGCTGTGACTCAAAAGGATGGTATTTATCCTAAGTGAAAAAGTGATTCCTGGAATACCCTTACATGCAATGAAATAAACAAAGCCCTTTAAAGTTCATACCAGAAGTTGAACTAACATATAGAAGCAAATCTCTTTTATGCGTTTCTATAAACATGTCAACAAAAAGAAAGTCAGGGAGAACGTCCATCCCTTACTGGATGTGGGGGGAAACATTGCGACCAAGGATGAGGAGAAGGCTGAGATACTTAATGCCTTCTTTGCCTCTGTCTTTAATTGTCAGACCAGCTACCCCCAGGGTATTCAGCCTCCTGGGCTGGAAGATAAGGATGGCGAGCAGAACAACTCCCCTGTAATCCAGGAGGAAGTAGTTAATGATTTGCTTATGTCCCTGGACACGCATAAGTCTATGGGGCCGGATGGAACTCACCCAAGGGTACTCAGGGAGCTGGTGGGAGAGGTCACCAAGCCTCTCTCCATTATCTATCAACAATCCTGGTCAACAGGAGAGGTACCAGATGACTGGAGGGTGACCAATGTGACAGCCTTCTACAAGAAGGGCTGGAAGGAGGATCTGGGAAACTATAGGCCTGTCAGCCTGACCTCAGTACTGTGAAAGATCATGGAGAGGATCATCTTGAGTGAGCTCTCATGACAAGTGCAGGGCAGGCAAGGGATCAGGGCCACCCAGCATGGGTTTATGAAAGGGAGGTCCTGCTTAACCAACTTGATCTCTTTGTATGACCATGTGACCTACCTTCTCGATGCGGGGAAGGCTGTGGACATTGTCTACCTGGACTTTGGTAAGGCCTTTGACACTATCCTCACACAGCGTTCTCCTGGAGAAACTGGCGAATCATGGCATACACAAGTGTACTCTTCACTGGGTCAAAAACTGGTTGCATGGCTGTGCCCAGAGAGTTGTGATTAATGGGGTGAAATCCGGTTGGCAGCCTGTCACCCGTGGTGTCCCTCAGGCCTCAGTTTTGGGGCCAGTCTTGTTCAATATCTTTATTGATGATCTAGATTAGGGGATTGACTGCACCCTCAGTAAGTTTGCAGATGACACCAAACTAGGTGGGAGTGTTGATCTGCTTGAGGGTCGGAAGGCTCTACAGAGTGATCTCGACAGACTGGATCAATGGGCCAAGGCCAATGGGATGAGGTTGAATAAGGCCAAGTGGTGGGTCATGCATTTTGGTCACAACAACCCCAGGCAACACTACAGGCTTGGGGAAGAGTGGCTGGAAAGGTGCCCAGCAGAATAAGACCAAGGAGTGTTGGTGGACAGCCGGCTTAACATGAGCCAGCAGTGTGCCCAGGTGGCCAAGAAGGCCAATGGCATCCTGGCTCGTATCAGGAATAGTGTGGCCAGCAGGAGCAGGGAAGTCATCATGCCTCTGTACTCTGCTCTGGTGAGGCCTCAGCTTGAGTTCATTTTGTGTTCATTTCTGGGCCCCTCACTACAGGAAGGACATTGAGCATGTCCAGAGGAGAGCCACCAAGCTAGTGAGGGGTCTAGAGAACAAGTCATACGAGGAGAGGTTGAGGGAACTGGGCATGTTTAGTTTGGAGAAGAAGAGGCTGAGGGGAGACCTCATTGCCTTCTACAGCTACCCAAAAGGAAGTTGTAGAGAGGTGGGTGTTGGCCTCTTCTCCTAAGTGAATAATGAGAGGACCAGAGGAAATGGTCTGAAGTTGCGGCAGGGGAGGTTTAGGTTAGATGTTAGGAAGAATTACTTTACTGAGAGCATGGTTAGGCACTGGAACAGCCTGCCCAGGGAGGTGGTGGAGTCACCATCCCTGGAGGTATTTAAGAAACGTGTAGACATGGTATTTTTGGGCATGCTTTAGTGCCCGAGACTGTTGGTTTGTGGGTGGGTGTGATGTGGTGGGGTGTTGTGTTTTGTTTGGGTTTTGTGTTTTGTTTTGTTTGTTTTTTTTAAGGTTGGACTCAATGATCTCAGAGGTCCCTTCCAACCATGGTGATTCTGTGATTCTGTGAATAGACTAGATGATCTCCAGAGATCCCTTTCCAACCCCATAATATTCTGTGATTCTGTGATTTTGTTAAATGCAATTTTCGTTAAAACATGAAGTTCTGCATTAAGCTGAACTGCTGACACTGCACTATTGGACATTTAAAAAAATTAAAAATTAAAGAAATAATTGAACCCAGAGGTTATTATTATTGTAGAATAAAGCATATACAGTATGTATTCTAAACCACAGTGAAGCAGATAATTTATCAGATGCCTGGATCTCAATCCACTAAGCGTTTGAGCCACTTTTCTAAGCCATTTCCCTTAGTGAAAAGTAGATTAAAGATTCTGACTCCTCTCACAATGACTCTACACAGTGAAGTGATGACAGTAAATATTTTTTACAGCTAATTTTTGAAGTGTTTATTTTCATGATATCTGTGTCTGTCTATCATGTGCTAATCTGTTTTTTATGTAAAACGCAAATGAGAATCCAAAGCTTCAACATTTGGTAAAGCCGCAATGTTTTATGCTTTCTGATCTCCCTAACTGACTTTGGAATTACCCATTCTTATGTGTGAATATTTCCAGATATATGCCAACTCCACCAGGCATAAATGTGCCTGCAAATCGTGTGCATTTTAGATTAAAAGAACTCATAAATAAATCATCTTCACACTGCGGTATCTCTGCACTTCCCTAATGGAAGAACTCTGGGAAATAGATATAACTGATCATAGCTTTGTTTGATAATTTTCTAGCTTATTCTATTGGGCAGACTGTCCAACATGAGAAAGTTCAAGGAGTTCAAGGCCAGAACCAACCAAAAAGTGTTCAATTTTTCTTCATATATACTCAGTCAGTTAGGTTTCACAAAAGACACTTTTAGCTGGTCTAAAACACGTTGATAGCCAAGAGACCACTCTCTGTGCCTTAGTTGAGAAGAGACCAGCATACCATGATGTCCAACAATCCTGCAGTGGCAGAGAACTGATTTAGTGAGATACACCAAAATGATTGTAGGCAGCAAATGACATCCCATGTAGCAAAAAACCAGTATTTCTGCAGTCCTAGAACGATCTTTGAGGGGAATTCCCTCCAGTGTAAATTTCAGTGGACACACAAAGCCTCAGTAAAGGATGAGTCATCCCATCTTCTCCAAGTTAGAATAATTATAAGATACTGGTACTTCTAAATCAAAGAAGTGAACAGACTATTTAATGAGTAGGTTATGAACATTCTCTTGAGTGAATAAAAATTAGACTTAACCCAACAATAGTAAGTCCCAGTAAAAGGTCATTCAAATGTCAAAAACTTGATACAGACTGGGTGTTTGAAGCCTCTGAAGTTTAGAAGTAGATGCACAAATAATACCAGAGCTAGATGATTACCATTTGCTGTTCTATAGCATTCACCAAGATTTCTTTTTCTTTCTGTGTCTGGGCTGTAGTAAACAGGCTCAGGAATGTTTAAATTATTTTCCAGTTAGAGAAATGTGAATTAGCAAGAGTCTGAGAGTGTTTCCAAATTTTTCCCATATCATCTCATCTAAATTTACTTTATCTAAGATTATGTTAAGGCAAAGAGCTATGTTTTTCAGCCAGTGAAACTTAAGTGTATGTAACTTAAATTATTTAAAGGTAATTGACCCTAAAAATAGTGTATAATCAGCATCTAATCTCCCTGTTCCTCAGAAAACAAAATGGTTTATCACACCAAACAATAAGAATTAATAATTTGTTTTGCTCATAAAAGTTATTTGCAATAATTATCTCTATAGATAAAATATCTACCTCCATAGACTTCTCTTACATTTTTACCACATGCTGAATTTTTCCTTATTTATTTTTAGAATGTAGTTAATAGATGCAATGCTAATTATAAGGCAATCAAGGTAGTAGTTTAAGATATCAAAACACAAACATATTTCTGCTCTACAAACAATTCTACAATTCAGAACATTCCCTGTGGTATTTGTTGGCATAGAATGGACCTTTCACAATTATAATTACCATTACATTGTATCTACCATGAGCAAAAATCAATCAGTTCACAGGTAAGTGAATTTTACTGACTCTCTCAGTCCTTCTTCTCACCATGTTCTGCCTATCTGTAGCATCATGTCTCAAATCTACATGAAAACTATAATAAAATCAAAGGGAAAGTAATACATTCTTGCTGTTAGCGTAGCAAATCCTACCATGAAAAATAGATTTTATACAGTGAAATCTGTGACCGTAAACAATTCCTCAAGCAAACAGAAATTGGTCTTTTTCCTTAAGTAACCTTCGAATAAAAAGAGTTGAAGACTGACACTAAATAAAAAGCAATGTCATAAAGTTTAAAGCATACTGATGAACAAATGTTTATGGTTGAGCAGTATTGTACAGGAAATAAACCTCAACTTAAATGTTAAAACATCACAACTAGAAATGCCAATCTCAATTAAAATATATATACATAAATTTCAGCTAAACAAATGTGAGATGCTGTGGTGTAATAGGAGTGTTTATATGCATGAAAAAATATAATATTTTTATAATGTTGAAGCTTATCTGTGAAGGTTAAATGCAAAAAAATAAACACACTATGCAGAATGCAGAATCTTTGATACATACAATGTAAGCCACATTCCTTGCTGGTGGTAGCTACTGCATTGGATTCAATAGTTGCATTGACATAAAACTGTGAAGAATGTGGTGAACAGTTAGCATTTGTTGGAGAAACATATTTACATTATCTCACAATTTGGCAATGGACAAGATGCAAAAAAGTTAGGGTTCACTAATAGAAATACTGTTTCATTGCAAGAGTTCAAAGAAAGGCCATTGAACAAATGAAAAATTGTGAAACTACTTAAGCTTTAGGTTGTGGAGCACGGTACGAAGAGTGTAGTCATTTTTGACACGTACCAAATAGTTGTCCTTTCTTGTTCGAGTACAAAATATTTATGTGGAGTAGGAATTTTCTCATCTTCACTGTGTTGATTGGTTTTAATTAAAATTTCTACAGAATAACGTTAACACTAGATGCTTAGGAACAGTGATGAAATTTTATTAAAACCACACGATATGAATCAGAAAGTTCAACTTGCTGCATAGGTATTTATTCATGAAACAATCATTATCATTATGACAAAACTTATAACTGCTAGGTTGAAGAAATTATAATTTCTTTATTATATCCAACAAAATATTTTTTTCATTCTAGTACTAGTAAATTGGTTCTTTGAGTGTATTTCTTTTATTATAGTCTAAATATAAAGTTATAATACAAATAACTATCAAAAAATTTTCATATGTAACTACATTGCTGAAAATAGCAACTAAATTAGAATTTTATAGCAACAGGTTTTTGTGAAGCATGTCAGCTTCTTTAGAAAGTAAGCATCATACTCTTGGAATAATCCTATCTTTTTTTCTGCCTCAAAATTCTTAAGTGAAAATGTGCAAAATCTATGTTTGTATCTATAGTTATAGTAAAATAAATAAATAAATAAATAACCATTTAACTTGAAGAGAGGGTGGTTTTCTGTCTACTAAAGGCTGTCCTCCAAGGCTGAGTTTTTATGAGTGGCTAACGTGATGTCAACAATTTAGAAGTGGATACAATAATATAGTTATCGTAAGCATATATTAGTATGTAATATTATGATTATATGATTTGAAAATATACATTATTGATCTCTAACAGTTAAAGAAAAAAATACCAGACTGATTTCAGAATTTACTATAGTAGTTTCTCTAGAGATCAATATGTATATTTTCTGTGGAACTGTCACACTTCCCTGAAGTGTAACATCATTCAAAAGTGCATTGCTAACATTAAGACATCTATGGATATTTAATTTTTGCACCTTATATAATATAATGATGGAATAATAAATGTTTCTGAAATTCATCATGGAAAAAAATGTTACTCGAATGTTCATGTAATCAACTTAAATCAAGCTAAAAACTGGACGAATGACAGCCATTCTAACAGAGATACAGGTGTTACAGAATGACAGGTATTGGCACAGACTGTTTGATCACAGAGTCAGTGTCTGATTTTGTATAGAAGAAGAAGAAACTCAGCTGAGTTGTGACAAAAATAATGAAATAGTACTTAAAATACAAAAGGAGTTAAAATAATTAAGTCTTTATTTATTTCTTCTTCCCACTTCCAACACCTCAAGATGATTTAGAATTTTCCTGGAAAAAAAAATGAAGAGAAGATATGAAAGCATTAAGAGACTTTGTATTTAGTATAAAACATTATCACATCTTAAAATATTAAATGCTGAATACAAAGTAGTAGTTGCATGGGTATTGACAGAACTGATGTTTCATAGCTTTATTTTATTTCTAGTACACATTTTCACCACACTAAGTGCTTTATTTAAATGTATTTTCATCAAACCTATTGTCAGTATAAGATATTGCCAATTAGTAAGGTTGTGCATGTGTTACATTCAGATTAAAAATTGCAAAACTGTTATCAGGGTATCAAATTTAATTAATTTTGATTTACAGATTGGTAATTTTTATATCCAAAATAAGTTGATTAAATCTATTTTGTATGCTAGCGAAACCTCACTTAAGATGATAGAAGTGATTTAACTGGTACAATATGCTACGTTGTACAAAGTGCCACCCGTTCAGACAAAATATTTTCAAAAATTACAGTACTCAACATTTCTTCATTTGCTTTAGTGAACATTAAGAAAAGCAAAACCAACTTACTGAAATACTTTGATATTTAATCACCAAGTCCAACTGTCAAACTAACACTACTAAGTCCACCACTAAACCATGTCCCTAAGCGCAACGTCTACCAGTCTTTTAACTAAACCACTTCTCTGGGCAGCCTGTTCCAATGCTTGACAACCCTTTTGGTGAACAAATTTTTCCCAATATCTGATCTAAGCCTCCTCTGGTGCAACTTGAGGCCATTTCCTCTGGTCCTATCACTTCTTCTTTGGGAAAAGAGACTGACACCCAGCTTGCTACAACCTCCTTTCAGGTAGTTGTAGAGAGTGATAAGATTTCCTCTGAGACCCTTTTCTCCCCTTTTTCTCCAGGCTAAACAACCCCAGTTCTCTCAGCTGCTCCTGATAGAACTTATTCTCTAGAACCTTTACCAGCTTTGTTGCTCTTCTTTGGATGCACTTCGATGCAAATTTTAAAGAAGTACTTAAAATAGAAAATGGGTTTTGATTGGCTTTATGCTTCTTGGAATTTCATGGCTGCATCCACAGAAGTGTTTATACAGAGCATGAACCATGGCATTGACACCTTTTCCTGATAGATCAAGTCCTAATTTGACAAATCAAATAATTTCAAAATAAAAGTGATTTTTAAATTGTCAGGGAAAACAAAGCAAAACAAAGCAAAATATAGGAAAAGAAAGAGGAATTAACAGAAGGGACTAGATAAAACTTTTTTCTTAAGATATTACAGGTAGGGATAGTAAGCACTCTTGCAAATATTTGGAAATGTTCTCTTTAAATTTCTGATCCCAGGGCATTGATAAGTTTGCTATTTGCCTTCAGAGGCTACCTATATAATTTTTTTTTCCTATTGATCAGAATGTTATCATTATAATTAAGACCGAGTCTACATTTTTGTAGTAAAATTTAGTTAAGAAAGAACAGCTTAGGTTACATCAAAATATCTATCATAATTCTATTTTCCCTGAGGTATGCTTCCTTAGCTACTTATGGTGGAAAGAAAATAATCTGTTAGTGAACTGTGATTGCTTCCTTTCCCTTTATCCAGATAGTTGCTCAGATTTCTTTTTTTTAAAGGACATCTCTACCCTGTAGTAGTATGGAGAAATAGAGCTGCTCAGCAGAGTACAGGGAAACCAATACAAGATTTGAAGAAGTTAGATCTGTTAGTGGATATAGTCCAGTTAAGTGGCCTAGAGCTATGGGTAGGGTAATTTATTTTATCAGGAATTTATCTTATTAAGAGTCCATGCAGGCTAATTTACTTTATGTGAAGCTCTGTGCTGCAGTAGCTGCTGTATTCTGGGTACCTAACACAGTCTGGACACTTTTATTCTGTTTGTGTTTGCAGTTTGTGATGCTAAAGACACCATATTAGTTCTTGGTAGAGTGGAGCGAAGAAGGCAAGGGTGCAGACTAATGGGAATGTCTGGCAGGTCAAGAACACCCCAAATTATTTTAACTGTCAGTAAGAAGTGTGGGATTCAGAAGAAAGAAAAGCAGGTAAGACCAAGTGCTAAATTCATAAACACATCTTTATACAACATTGTCATAACTTATTTTTCAGTACTTATCTGAATTCTGAGTATTAAATGGGGGAAATAACATTTTCTTTTTCCCTCCACAAAAATCTTAAGCTTTTTGTGAATAACAATGGCTACGGGAAGATAGCTCAGACTAATGTGGGACTAGGAAATCTGAGTTTCTGTTGAGGATGCCTATTGATATTCTTTTGAGTTTATCCTCTGATTTCAGTGCTCCTCCTCACACTTTTCCCCTGCTCCAGCCTTGGTCCTTCCCAGAGGCTGCAGTTCTTTAGGAACTGATCCAGCATGGGCCCCCTCCAAAAGGAAAAAGTTCCTGTCAGTATAAGATTGCTCTGGAGTGTGGTCTCCCCTGTCTGCAGTTCCTTCAGGGCATATTTGTCTGCTCCTGTGTGGAGTCTTCCATGCAATGTGAATAGCTGCTCCACTATGGTATACTTAAAGAGCAATTCAATTATCTGAATACAGGTATCTAATGCCATTTTAACCTCTGTGGACATCCAGCTGCCATCTGAGAAGGTGCAAGTCTCTTATAGTTCCTTTGTTATTTCTCGCAACATTATGGAGACACCTTGGATACCATGAGATGTCTAAAAAGTCGTTAGACCCCTGTGTTTAAGAAACTGAGTCACTTCTTCACTATTCTTTTAATAAGTCTTAACTCTTTTTTCAGATAAGATCGTGGTTAAATGAATATGTATGATTTTTTCAAGTGTCTGGCATAACTAACACATCAATTTCATTGGTGTACCTCAAATGACTGAGCTGGATTTATTCATGCATTCATTTCTATCACTGCCTGTTTCTACACAGAGACAGGTGGATTTGAACAGAGTCAGCTCTTGAGATAAAATACTAGATCACAAATTTATGGTATGAAGTGGATATTTAGGGTTAGCATTTGGGTGTTGGAGTTTGGTTAGTATTTTTAATTTAAATTCTGTGAAGAATACTACATGTACTTTATAATACTGGGTGAAAAATATCTGCGGGGATGTAAAGTTCTCCAGGAGCGTCTGATAGCTACACATATACTGGGTTAGAGAAGCACAGTGGGAAGAAAAAAATATATGTATATTGTTTTAAAAATAAATTAATATCCTCCTAAAATTAGAGGAAGCTGATTACAGGTGTGTTAGATCGATGGGAATCTTGACCTGCTCTAAAGAAAGCATTCCTGAGGAGGATGGAGATGGTCCTGAAAGAAGACACATGAGACACTGTGCTGGTCTTGCTTGTATGAGTTATCTGTGTCAGAATACATGAGGCACAGAGTCAGAAAGTTATCACGCACTGTCTTGCAGGTCTACAAAAAATTTAATTCCTTTGACAGCAAGTTCCTGGCTCTTATCCCAAGTACGTAAATGCAGAAAGTAAGCTAGAATGGGATGCATATATGACCCTAGGTGTTTATTTTTATATATCCACTTCCCTTCCCTTAGCAGAAAATGCACTTGAAAGGGAGCAACAAAAGAAAAAGCGTAGTCCAGCTTAAATACATGCATTTTATGTTTCCAGTTGGGACAGAGGATTCACTACACAGAGCTTGTATCTTGTGCAGTATGGTATCAAGAACTGAAAGGACTCCTCTGTGTATAGTCCTTTTTCATTACCTTCAACCATGATAGTGCTGTTCGTGCAGGAGAAACTGTGATGACTCTCTCCACAACTGTGCCAGTATCCCCTTCTTTGCTTCTGCCCAGCAAAACAAATCCTGCTCCCCATACAGAATCACAGAATCTTCTAGGTTGGAAGGGACCTTAAAGATCATCTTGTCCAACCGTCAACCTAACTGACAAATATACACCCTCACAACAAACAAGAAGCATCACCATCACTAAACCATACCTCCCAGCACTACATCAACCTGTCTTTTGAACACCTCCAGGGATGGTGCCTCAACCCCCTCCCTGGGCAGCCTATTCCAATGTCTGATAACCCTTTCAGTGAAAAAATTTTTCCTAATATCCAGCCTGAACCTCCCCTGGCGTAACTTGAGGCCATTTCCTCTCATCCTGTTGTCTGTGACTTGAGAGAAGAGATGGACCCCCACCTCTCTGCAACCTCCTTTCAGAGGAGGCCTCAGACACCTGGTCCTCCAGTAGCCAGCAAGTGCAGCAGAAGCTGAAGCTGCAAAAATAAAAAGCATCATTAAACTGATAAATTCCTGCACTTGCAGTGAAATTGCTTGGCTCAAAAGATATCTCAGGCCTAAACCTGCAGTTTGGGACATTATAGCCTGGTTTGGAGCCTGTTCTTGTGGAGTGTGAATGAATGCCCACAATAAACTAATCTCAAGGAACCAACACTGCTACTGCATCTTCACCTCCAATTTCGGCTGATCAAACCGAGGAGTCTGGTTATCAGAACAGCACGATACAGGCAGCAACATTTACCTCCTCGAACAGCACTCAGAGACAACTGTAAGAACAGAGACCACTTAGATGAGGCAATATCTGAATTCATCTCCTCCTTACGCTGGAAAGACCTGACCCAGGCTGAGAATGGTTTCAGCTCTGTACAAGCCATGCCAACCCAATCCACACAGGCAGTTGATGGTGCAAGAGGTTCTGCAATGAAAACTTATTTCCCCTCTGCTTCCAGTATCACATGTCTCTGCAATGGACTATCAGTATCACCCCTGCTGGCACCAGCCAGACAACGCTCAACAACTCAGCAGCCCGAGCCACCATGAGGATCTCCCCAGTAGGACCACCACTCAGCATAGCAGTGCATTACCCACCCAGATGAAAGGTCTGTCCTTAGGTACATCCTCTGGGTAAACATCAGCTTCAACCCTTCTGCACACAAGTAGGGAGAGAGAAGCAAGCCTCCATGATACCTACAGAATTATTCTAATGTAATAACAAAATTAACTTTCAAGAATATTTTTTTAGTGTTCCCTCTGAATTTTAGCCACTGTTAATGTTTATGAGTAAGCATGAATGATGTCATGCCCATTGCAGGCTATGGTACTACTTTGAACTTTATTTCTGGACAAGATCCAAAAATACTTCTGTGTAATAGTCATTTAAAAGGTACTCAGTGTTAGCTGCTTAGCAAATATCGGAAGAAAATTCCATGCTTATAGAAGTTAGGAATAGTCTTCATAATTACTATTTTTAATATTTAAAGCTATGTAACTTCTTTGATAGCCACAGCAATATGCAAGGCAGATGAGCCTGATACAATGTCTGCTATCAAAAATATGGGAGTGTCAAAAATTATCAAAAACTAATGCTTGCCCAAGAGTCTTTTCTCCTGTATCTGCACTGTGTAGCAATAGTTTTTCTGATTAAATTTGAAGTTGGAACTAATCAATTCCATTGCAAAAGAAGTCTTTTGCAAACAAAATTTAGAATCAGTCCCAAAGATCTCTGTCATTTTGGGCTGGCTGTTCAAGTTCAAGTCAGTTTATCTCCCATCCTGTGTTTTGGCACTACTCTGGCATGGTGTTTAGAATCCAGATAAGGATTTATTTGGATGATATTAAACAAAGATTATTTAAACAATAGCTTGTTATAGTACCGGAATTATTTTCTACTAAAGTTAAGAGATTCCAGCTGGCACCTCAACTGTGGAAGTACAAGAAATATCTGTAAACACAAATATTTAATAGCAATCATGGCTGTCTACAAAGCATTTTCAATGTATTGTAGTACTGTTTCATGTGCATAAATAAATACAGATAGGAAATCAGTGGGAGAAAATCAGGTATGTTTATAATCTAAATAAATGAACATCTAAGCAGGTAAGGTAATCCTGGTTTCAAGCTAGGGAGCTGAACAAGCAAGAAGCATTGTTCATGGAAAATATTACTCACACCAGGTAAATATAATCAGATTCCTAAAAAAGGATTTCTTTGCAGTGAAATCTAAACACACCAAAGAAATAACCACACCAAATAAATCCAATACTGTTAAAATTCACAGGAGCATACTTAAATATAACTCATCATAAAAGCAGTAACCTTGAAAGTTACATAGCAGACTTCACAAATCCGGAAAAATATATGAAGAACCATGCCTCTATTTATTTTCCTCGCACTTCCAACATTCAATTTGTCTGGGCACACAGAGAGTACAAGACTATTGTTGATGTTATTTGATTGCTACCATGTATAACTAAAGGGCTTAGATGTCTTCTGTTATTAAACAGGAGCCCAGAAAGGGTTTTGTTCAAGGGCTGTCATTTGTTTTGAAGGTATTCTATTTTTGGGTTTTTGCTCTTGCTTTATAAGATGCAGAATTTTCTAAAATGTGTATACTTTGTACTGAGTTAGATATTGATTAATGTCTAGATTTATTTATTTCTTAAAAATTTTGGTTAGGAAAAATGCATGCAAGAGTTATGAAATTTAGTAGGAAAATATTTAACATAGACCACATAAATAATAGCTGGATGATTTAAAACATTTCCATAGGTAAAAACTAATTCTAATATAATGAACTGGCATATTTAAAATATGAGGGATGAAAAAGTTAATGTTTACTATCATCTTCATGCCCTTTTCCATTAATTTCAAATTATGCCTTTAAGTTGCAGAAAACCTAGGTTCACAGATATGGAAAGAAAGGCAGGAACCAAATGCCAACATTAAGGTCTTCTCATGATAGCTTTTCTCATATAGTACCTAAATGAGAAGCTATATGAAGTTTTTTACAGAAAGCTCTAAATGTCTGCAGCTTAGGAGATATAGAACAGCCTGCATTCTGATAATGCCATGAGCTAAAGTGATTAATTTGGAGTTAAATCCTAGCAGGATTTACAGTCTGAGCATTTCTAGTTCCAGCTGCCAAGGGAAACCACCAAATTCCCTGCAAACATAGTCCAAGATAGTGATAATGCTTCTGTCAAGCTCTTTTTTCATTACTTTCCCCTGCTTTTATCCAACAAACTAATACTTGGGAGAACTTGCCTCAGGTAGAGATTTATTTTTTTTTCCGTAGAAATTCTCTACCTGTCTTTCGTCTAAGCTGTTTGTCTTTTCATACAATATTTATTAAGCCAGAGAGACAGAAGGTGAAAATGATTCATCAAGTAAGTGATCAGGGCATTTATTAGAAGGAGTGGACATAAAGATTCACATTCCTATCCCAATAAATGTATGCTGAAACCCTACAGATACTGCACATCTCACTGCAGGGCAAAAATGTTGTGACTTCAACTTTCTTTCTGTTACCTTTGAAGCATTATTTGGTCTTCCAGTATTTTCCTTTCTTGCTGTTTTCCTATCTAAACTAGGGAAACACTGCTCTTACTCAAATCCAATGAAAGGTCATTTTTCTAATTTTCATTGCCCAATTTAAAAAAAAAAAAAATAAGAAAGAAAGGTATCCTAATTCATCTTTTCTTTGAATACTTCAGTTCAGGATAACCTCTGGTTTTTAAGTGTTTTTATCAAGAATGTATTTTAACTTATTTCATGACAGCTTCTGTCAAGCAATAAAAGTTTAAAGTTAATAGATCAGTAAAATATAAAATAGGTTTCCAAACGTATCATTTGAATACCAATTTCCTTGAACCAGTTCCTCATTGGAAATAAATCAGCATAGTTCCTTGTATGATTTCTTTGCAAATCAGCCTTCTCAAAAAAAAAATAATAAACCCCTTTCATACTGATCGAAAAGGCAGTACACAAAAACTTAAGAAGATTGGTTTCTTTCTGGGATGACTGAATGTTTCTGTATCTATGTAAATATCAAGCTTATAGGCATGATGTCACATGCTTATAGTCATGAAAAAGATTATTCAACAATGACTTGCACTAAGCTGGCAGATTTTAACACTCAAATTATTTTCATGAGATTCAAAATAATCTACCAAACAGCGGCTGCTAATAGTTGTCAAATTAGATCTTTAATTAATGATTGAAATTAGAATAATTGCCAGATATTTGCCTTAATACTCAGCAAAGTTTTATTAATGGTATATGCTATGGACTTTTTGAGTCTCTTACATTTATCTTTAAGGAAAACCAAGGAGGCATATAAGTGTAGTTAATTTAATCCATGTCCCATCATTGTATTTGTTATGATTCCTGTGTCTACTCAAGTTACCAGACAATAATAAAGATAAATAAGCTTCTGACTGAGCCATGCAGATACTATTCTAAATGACTGAGTCAGACTGAAATTTGTCATATTGTCTAATGCTTAACAATGAAAGTAATTCAAGGACAGTTACATTCTGCAAAGGTTCTTCATCATTTCAATAGCTTAAAGCCACAAGGATAGTTTTTAATTGTTTATGTGATATATTGATCGTCTCCTTCACTTTGTACCAAAAAAGAACACAGTAAATTAATAATAAGCTCAGGCACAGCTGCAAAGTAACTGCTACAGGATAAGATTGATTTATATCTAAGGTGATGACGCCTGGACTCCAGATAACTAAATAGGGAATATAAATTTCCTGCAATATCTCAGATCACGATCACAAGTTTGGTATTCAAAACTTCTGTTGATACAACAGACTTTGATATATGGCACTATGGTATACACTTGTGTGAATTAACTTTGAAAGTATAAGAGTAGATGAGACGTGAATGACTTCCTAGGATATATTCCTTAGCTCTTTCACACATTTATATGAAACAGCAGGTACCGAGTTTCTCCGCAGAAGTAATAATGAAAAGTAATGCAGGCAGAAATAGCTTGCCTCTAGCAAGACTAACGGCAAGGTCAGATTGCATCAATTAAATGAAAAAACCTCCAAGATAAAGTTCATTCAACATATTATGAGCTTTTTCCCTGCTTCCAAACAAGTGCCTGGTTTTACAAGTATAAGGCTGCTTACCTGTAAATTTGTAGATCTACAGCACAAAGTGACTGTGAAAAAAGGCTCCTAAAATAGTAAACAAGAATATTAGACAAGTTCATTTTTAAAAAAAAAGAAACCTGCAACTGATAAAATGGAGAAAGTATCTTCTTTAAAATATTCAGAAATACAGCACAAGTGCTGTCAATATGTTCTTAACTACTAAACATTTTTAAAATTTCAGCATTATTATTCCTTCTACATTTTGTGAAAGATTCTGAATAATGTTTAGAAACAATTTTTAATAATTAAAAAACAAACAAACGAACAAACCCCATAAAACAAGTAAGCAGATTGACATTTTCTCTTTTGAAGCATGATTCCTTTGCAGTCATCACTGAGAAAACTCTCTTCTTGCTAAACTTTGGTTCTCAAAGCTGATTACAGATATGTTAACATTACACATCCCTCCCGGACAAGAACCTTGCATTTGGATCATAAAATCATAGAATCATAGAATTGCCTAGGTTGGAAGGGACCTTTAAGATCATCTAGTCCAACAATCTGACAAAAACCTGTCACTAAACACTATGTCAACCCGTCTTTTAAATACCCCCAGGGATGGTGCCTCAACCACTTCCCTGGGCAGCCCATTCCAATGCTTAATAACCCTTTCAGTATAAAATTTTTTTCTAATATCCAATCTGAACCTCTGCTGGCACAACTTGAGGCCATTTCCTCTTGTCCTATTGTCTGTGACTTGGGAGGGGACACCAAGTGGTAAGGTCTCCCCTCAGCCCCCTTTTGTCTAGGCTGAACAACCCCAGCTCCCTCAGCCTCTCCTCATAAGACTTATTCTCCAGACCCCTTACCAGCTTTGTTGCCCTTCTCTGGACCCACTCCAGCACCTCAGTGTCTTTTTTGTCGTAAAGGGCCCAAAACTGGACACAGTACTCAAGGTGAGGCCTCACCAGTGCCGAGTACAGGGACCCTTCTTAGGTCTAAAATTGGAGGTAAATTAACTGCTGTCTCACCAACTCTAATATGCAATTTGGACAAAAGCCAGTTTCAACTGATCCTGCACAGAGCCTCCTAAGAAGTGTGGTGCAAGGTAAACTTTTCACCATTAATTTTATTCCATGTGAGCCACTGACTTACAGCTGATGCTTGACGATGGAAGGAAAAGCAAGAAGGCAGCAGAGGCCTCCAAATTTTGCAGAGATAGATAAGATCACTACCACAGAAATTAAAATTTGCAGAGACCTCTGTGTGCCTTTACACCAATGAACACAGCAAAGGCAACAAACAGGGGGAGATGAAAGACACTACTGCTGCTACAAAGCTAGGACCTCATTGCCATTATGAAACCTGGTGGGAAGAATCCCATCACTGGAGTGCAGCTATTGGCTATAGGCAGTGCAGAAGAGACAGGTGAGGAGGGAACAGCGGAGGCATTGCCCTCTACATCAAGAAATGGATAGAGATGTGAAGAACTGTCTCTGAAGAAAGCCTATGGATAAGAATAAGAGATGAAGGCAACAAAGGAAACTTTGTGGTTGGTGTCTACTATAGGCTGCCTGATCAAGGGGAACCTATTAACAAAGTCTTCTTGCTCCAGCTGCAGAAGGCATCACACTTGCAGGCTCTCATTCTGCTGGGGGACTCCAAGCACTTTGACATCTACTGGAAAAGTGGTACAGCAAGTTGTAGGCAATCGCGGAGACTCCTGGAGTGCACCAAACTTCTTAAGCCACATAGTAGACAACCACTTCAGAGGAGAGGTGGTACTGGACCTGATGGTCACCAACACAAGTGAGCTAGTTCGTGATGTCAAGATTGGAGGCAGCCTGGGCTGCAATGATCATGTACTGCTGGAGTTCTCAGTCCTGAGAGATGTTGGTCAGACAAAGAGTAATGACAGGACACTGAATTTTGGGAAAGCGGACTTCCAGCTTTTCAAGGAGTTAGTCAATAGCCCCCCAGGGAAACTGCCTTCAGGGGTAAGGAAGCAGAACACAGCTGGAAGACTTTTAAGGGTGCTTTCCTTAAAGCTCAAGGACTCTCGATTGCCAGAAAAGGAAGGCAAGAGACCAGCATGCCTGAGTCAAGACCTGCTGGGCAAAATAATGGGCAAGAAAAAAATGCACAGGCAGTGGAAGTAGCAACAGGTGTCCTGTGAAGAGTATAGGGATGCTGACTGGTTGTGTAGGGATGCAGTCAGGAAGGTCAAGGCACAGATGGAACTGAGCTTGGCAAAGGATGCAAAGAATAATAAGATTGGTATGTCAGCTGGAAAAGGAAGGTCAAAGAAAGCATACGCACTCCAGATGAGCAAGACTGGCAAACTGGTAACAACAGACAAGGAGAAAGCTGAGACACTCAAGATGTCTTTGCATCACTAGTAACCTCTCTTCCTACACCTCTTGAGTGGATGGACCTCAAGGCTGGGGGGAGCAAAGGATGGACTGGGGGAGCAAAGTCCTTCCCACTGTAAAAGAAGATCAGGTTCATGACCACCTAAGGAACCCGAACATACAGAAGTCTATGGGACCTGATGAGATGTATCCCAGAGTCCTGAGGGAATTGGCTGATGTAGTTGCCAAGCCACACTCCCAAGCCACACTCCGTGATACTTGAGAAGTCGTGACAGTCAGGGGAAGACCCTGTTGACTGGAAAAAGGTTTATTTAACCCATTTTTAAAAAAGGTAGAAACAAGAACCCTGGGAACTAGCAACCTGTCAACCTCCCCTCTGTGCCTGGGAAGGTCATGGAGCAGGTCCTCCTGGAAGCTATGCTAAGGCACATGGAGGACAGGGAATTGTTTTGAGACAGTCAGCATGGCTTCACCAAGGGCAAATCCTGCCTGACCAACCTAGTGGAGTGGACAACGGAAGAGTTAAGCATGTCATCTATCTGCACTTCTGTAAGGCTTTTGACGTGATCAAACACAACATCCTTCTCTCTAAGCTGGAGATGTTATGGATTTGCTGGGTGGACTATTTAGTGGATGAGGAACTGGTTGGATGGTCACACCCAGAGGACAGTGGTCAACAGCTCAATGTCCAGATGAAAAGTGGTGACCTTCAGGGGTCTGTATTGGGACCAGTACTGTTTAATATCTTCATCAATGACATAGACAGTGGAATTGAGTGCATCCTCAGCAAGTTTACCAACGACAGAAAGCTGAGTGGTGCACTTAAAATGCTGGAGAGACAGGATGCCATTTGGAGTGACCTGGATAGGCTGTGGGTCCCTGTGAACCTCATGAAATTCAACAAGGTCAAGCGCAGGGTCCTGCACCTGGGTTGGGGCAATCCCCAGTATCAATAAAAGCTGGAAGTGAAGGGACTGAGAGCAGCCCTACTGAGAAAGCCTTGGGGGTACTGCTGGATGAAAAGCTCAACATGAGCCAACAATGTGCGCTCGCAGCCCAGAACACCAAGAGTATCCTGGGCTGCATCAAAAGAAGTGTGGCCAACAGGTTAAGGGAGATGATTCTGCCCCTCTACTTCACTCTACTGAGATCATCCTGTAGTACTGTGTCCAGTTCTGGGTCCCTCAGCACAGGAAAGACATGGGCCTGTTGGAGCAGATCCAGAGGAGGGTGACAAAACTGGTCAGAGGGCTGGAGCACCTCTCCTATGAGGAAAGGCTGAAAGAGTTGGGGTTGTTCAGCCTGGAGAAGAGAAGACTCCAGGGAGACCTTATTTTGGCCTTTCAGTACTTAAATGAGAAGTAATTTAATAAATGAAATAATAAAAATCATACTACTACTACTGCTAACGATAACAACAATATGGCAAAAAGAGTGTGAGCACTCTTCCAGAATAGTGAAATAATAAAAAAGAAATAATACTTAAGAAAATATTTACAGTCTTGGGAGGGAATTTCAAAGTTTCAGAAGATATAAAGGAATTTATATTGAAGGTTAATAATGACCATGACCTGAAATATAAAAAATGTCACTTCACAAAAATGTCTCCACGGCCAACCAAAAGAACAAAAATTCTCACCCAAAACAGAGAGAAATTAAATATATCAGAAGTTTGTCAGTAGTTATGGAGAAAATAAAATGTAGATTCAACAGTTTATTCTGACATGATGAAAGGGAGGGTTGGTGCAGAGCTATACATGAGATTTATTTTTAGTATTAATGGAAAGAAAAATACAGATAAAATAGTAGATAGTTTCAACTCCATATATCCTGTTTGCAATGATACTCTAATGTATTAAACAGCACGATGTGTACAAAAGCTTAAATTTTCTTATTTTACTGCACTTGATAAGACATGAACAATTTGTGGGGTAGAGTTAAGTTGTTTTTTTTTTTTTTTTTTTAATCTTAGTTCAATTGGGACAGAATTTCCACCAAATTAACTTGACGAAATCTCAGTTTTAATTAGATGACAACATAAGAGAAGTCTGATTTTCAAAAGTGTTAAGAAACAGAAGCTTTTGATTTAGATGCTTATATGATACCTCTTTGTTACTGAGAAACACATTCATATTCATTACAAAAACCAAATTCATTATTTATATGCTTTGTCTAAGTGGGGGAAGTTCAGAAATGGTATTTCCTTCCTCATAATATGGTTCATAAGAATGGTGGTAAGAATCAGTTTGGCTTAGTTAATGTGTGACAAATTCTGTGCAGACAAATTGTAACTCTCAGATCTTGATTAGAGAAGTCGTTGTACAAAATGAACTTTTCGGACTTCGTTTTATGACTTTAATTTTTTCACTTCACTGTTTAATCACTTTGCTTATTGATTAGTTTGTTCCCTATGGATATAAGAGAGAGCCATGTTATATATATTTGGAGCCTGAATGAGGATAAATACACCACATATACACAGAAACCTGTTACATGTAAATGGGTTGTATAAAGATAGAAGATATTCTTATTATTATTTAAGAATCCATACAACTTACATATAATTTTTAACATTAAATAATGCCATAACTTGCAAAGTACTAAATTGTATGTAGGCCTGGTTAGGGATTTCTGGTAACTTCTTACTGCAAAGCCTGAGCTCTAAACCTAGAGAGATTTCTAGACAAAACCTAGAGAAGCCTGATCCCATTATGCACATATGTGGCCAGCAGGTCTCGGGAGGTGATTCTGCCCCTCTGCACTCGTGAGACCCCACCTGGAATACTGTGTCCAGCTTTGGAGTCCTCAACACAGAAAGGACATGGACTGGCTGGAACAGGTGCAGCGGAGGGCCATGAAGATGATCAGAGGGATGGAGCACTATGAAGACAGGCTGAGGGAGCTGGGATTGTTCAGCCTGGAGAAGAGGAGGCTCCGGGGAGCCCTTATAGCAGCCTTTCAATACCTGAAGGGTGCCTATAGAAAAGCTGGGGAGGGACTCTTTGCCAGGAGGTGTAGTGATAGGACAAGGGGAAACGGTTTTAAATTGGAAGAAAAAAGATTCAGATTAGATCTCAGGAAGCAATTTTTTACTATGAGGGTGGTGAGACACTGGAACAGGTTGCCCAGGGAAGTTGTGGATGCCCCATCCCTCGAAGTGTTCAAGGCCAGGCTGGATGGGGTCTTGAGCAACCTGCTCTAGTGGAAGGTGTCCCTGCCCATGGTAGCGGGGTTGGAAATCAGTGATCTTTGAGGTCCCTTCCAACCTAACCATTCTATGATTCTATGATTCGGTGATATTAGACTCCTACTTTTGTTTGTGTTTTTTCTAGTTTTACTTTTTCAGAAACAAAAACATATGTAAATGGTGTGATAGTATAGTTGGTCAGTAAAGAAGACACAAATTTAGCTCCCCTTCCTGCAAGATTAGAAGGTAAGTTTTCTGGTGCTGAATAAGAATATATTCATATATACATTTTCCATATACACATATGCCTGTGTGTACTACAGATGCGTACACAATCCTAGTATTGCTGCCTGTTGCAGCAGTTGATGTGGGAAAGAAAGACACATGTGGCAGTGAAGACATGAGGAGTAGTGATAAGATGGTAACTGCAGAAATGTCTGCACATGGACAGGTGGGAATTAGTGCTTACCCTCCCAGAAAAATAATGGGGTGACTAGCCCAGCTGAAGTGCATCTACATGAATGCACGCAGCATGGGCAACAAACAGGAGGAGCTGGAGGCCATCGTGCAGCAAGAAAACTATGATCTAGTTGCCATCAAAGAAACGTGGTGGGTGGACTCACACAACTGGAGTGCTGTGATTGATGGCTACCAACTTTTCAGAAGGGACAGGCAAGGAAAGAGAGGTGGTGGGGTGGCCCTTTATGTTAAGAGCAGTATTGTATGCCTAGAACTCAGCAATACGTGTGATGACAGTGTTGAGTGTCTGTGGATAAGAATCAAGGGGAAGACCAATAAGGCAGACATTGTGGTGGGAGTTTGTTATAGACTCCCAAACCAGGATATAAAGGCTGATGAAATATTCTATAAGCAGCTGGCAGAGGCCTCACGATCACTCTCCCTTGTACTCATGGGGGACATCAACTTCCCTGACATCTGCTGGAAATATAACAGCAGAGAGGCAACAGTCCTGGAGATTCTTGGAGTGCATGGAAGACAACTTCCTAACACAGCTGGCGAGGGAACAAACTAAGGAAAGTGCCCTACTGGACCTGCTGATAGTTAACTCAGAGGGTCTTGCGGGGGATGTAAACATTGGAGGTCGTCTTGGACAGAGTGATCATGAAATGATACAATTTTCAATTCTTGCTGAAGCAAGGTGGGGAGCCAGCGGAACTGCCACCTTGGACTTCCAAAGGGCAGACTTTGGCCTCTTCAGGAGCATGGTTGAAAGTGTCCCTTGGGAGATAGTCCTGAAGGGCAAAGGTGCCCAGGAAGGCTGGTTGCACATCAAGGAGGCACTCTTAAAGGTGCAGGAAAGAGCCATATCCAAGTCCCAAAAAACAAGCAGGAAGGGAAGAAGACCAGCCTGGCTAAATAGAGAGCTTTGGCTGGAGCTCAGGAACAAAAAGAAGGTTTATGATCTTTGGAAAAGGGGGCTGGCAGGCAAGGAGAAATACCAGGAAGTGGTGAAGATATGCAGGGGGAAAATTAGAAGGGCCAAGGCTCAAGCTGAGCTCATGTTGGCCACTACAGTTAAGAATAACAAAAAGGGTTTTTTGTGTACGTAAATAGTAAAAGGAAGATTAGGAATAATGTGGGCCCACCGATGAATGAGATGGGCAGCCTAGTGGTGGAGGACATGGAGAAAGCAGAGTTGCTGAATGCCTTCTTTTCTTCAGTCTTCACTGCTAAGGCTCATGAATCTCTGGCCTTGGAGGCAAGGGGGAGGGTATGGAGAGAGGAAATTTTTCCTCTAGTAGAGGAGGACCAGGTTCGGGACCACTTGGCCAAACTGGACATTCATAAGTCCATGGGCCCTGATGGGATGCACGCACAAGTGCTGAGAGAGATGGCAGATGCTATCGCTAGGCCACTCTCTATCATCTTTAAAGGTCATGGAGAACAGGAGAGGTGCCTGAGGACTGGAGGAAGGCCAACATCACTCCAGTCTTCAAAAAGGGCAAGAAGGAGGACCCTGGGAACTACAGACCAGTTAGTCTCACTTTTGTCCCTGGGAAGGTAATGGAGACGCTCATTCTAGATGTCATCTCCAAACAAGTTGAAGAGTGGGGGGTTATTGGAAGTGGGCAACATAGGTTTACCAAGGGTAAATCATGTTTGACCAATCTGATAGCCTTCTATGATGCTATAAGTGGTTGGTTGGATGAGGGGAGGGCAGCAGATGTCATCTACCTTGACTTCAGCAAGGCTTTTGACACCGTCTCCCATAACATCCTCATTGGGAAACTGAGGAAGTGTGGGCTGGAAGAGGGGACAGTGAGGTGGATTGAGAACTGGCTGTATGACAGGACCCAAGGGGTAATGATTAATGGAGCAGGTTCAACCTGGAGGCCTGTAACCAGTGGTGTCCCCCAGGGGTCAATACTTGGTCTGGTGCTGTTCAACATATTCATCAGTGACGTGGATGAGGGGACAGAGTGTATCCTCACAAAGTTTGCTGATGATACCAAACTGGGAGGGGTGGCTGACACCCTGGAGGGCCGTGCTGCCATCCAGCAGGACTTGGACAGGCTGGAGGGCTGGACAAGGAAGAACCTCATGAGGTTTGACAGGGAAAAGTGCAGGGCCCTGCACCTGGGGAAGAAGAATATCAGGCACTAATACAGGTTAGGGGTGGACCTGCTGGAGACAAGTTCGAAGAGAAAGATCTGGGGTCCTGGTAGACAGCAAAATGACAATGAGCAAGCAGTGTGCTCTTGTGGCCAGGAAGGCCAACGGAATCCTGGGCTGCATAGGGAAGACTGTGGCTAGTATATCGAGGGACGTCGTTTTCCCCCTCTACTCTGCACTGGTGAAGCCACAACTGGAATACTGCGTCCAGTTCTGGGCTCCCCAATTCAAGAGGGACAGGGAACTACTGGAAAGAGTCCAGCGAAGAGCAATGAAGGTAATTCAAGGATTGGAGCATCTTCCTTATGAGGAAAGGCTGAGAGAGCTGGGACTCTTCAATCTGGAGATGAGAAGGCTGAGGGGAGACTTTATCAATGTTTATAAGTATCCAAAGGGTGAGCTGAAGGAGGAGGGAGCCAGACTCTTTTCAGTGGTTCTCAGTGAGAGGGTTCCCAGTGAGAGGAGGAGGGGCAATGGGCACAAGTTGGAACATGGGAGGTTCCACTCAAATATGAGAAAAAACTTCATTACGGTGAGGGTGATAGAGCCCTGGAACAGGCTGCCCAGGGAGGTTGTGGAGTCCCCTTCTTTGGAGGTTTTCAAGACCCGCCTGGATGCAGTCCTGAGTAACATGCTCTAACATGCTCTAGGCAATCCTGCTTCAGCAAGGGAGTTGGACTAGATGATCTCTATGGTCCCTTCCAACTCTAAAAATTTCAGTGAAATTCAGTGAAATTCAGTGGATCGTGGAGCAATATGTCTTGAACCAGTGAATATCTATGATAGCTTAAAGAGGAGAAGCTGAATGAGAACTGTCAAATCCATATTTATTAGCTGTTATCAGATTCAAATCAATTAGGTCAAAACAGTGATTTGAATTTAGGCTTTCCACCTTCCTTGAGAGTATAAAATTAGCTATTTCAAGAATCCTTCTCTCCCCCCACCTTTATTCTTTTTTTTTTGTTGTTGTTTAAAAGCTTGAATGAAGAAACAATTGAATAATTGACCTGCATAATTGAAATCTCAAAAATCTTTGTGGGACAGTAAAGTAATTACCCATGCAGTTCTACTTATTCCCTGTGATAAAAATAAGTGGAACTGAAGGACATGTATGCTTTTAAAAATAGAATGTAAATGATATTAATAGTTTTTAATCCAAACTACTAAGCTTTTCAAACACAATGGAAATACTGTCTATGTAAAAAGAGCCAGAATTATTCCACCACTCAATCATAAATATTTAAATCTTTGTTTTATATAGAGAAGCTTTAGAGAGAAAAAAAGGGTTTCCTCATGTATGCAATATGATTGCACTCCAGGTCAAGTTATATAACAAAATAAAAGTCTTTTTACTATTCAATTTAAATGTTGCTTTGTCACATAATTGTGATGATACATTTATAATTTAAGCAAAAATATCCAAAAGTCTGGCAGGAAAAAGGAGATTTAGGGTACATTGAATGCTCAGAACAGAAGAGATAAGAGTGATGAATTACCAGTGATAACAGGTAAAGACAATCAAGGTACATTTTTCTTCAAACTCTCATTATTTTTATTGTATACATTGTATTAATGAGTCTTCTGTAACACGTTGACTGTCTTTATTCTCTTTAAGAAATATTCAATGTATTCAGATCAGAATAAAATCTAGGCTTACAATCAATTTCCTCATTGTCCTTGATGCATAGCAGTCAGGCATTAATTCTGGGATAGCCAGTGCATAACTCAGAAAGGAATCTGAAATGGAGTATCTAATTTGAATAGAAATTAGAGTTCTTTTAAAGAGACTCAGAAAGCACAAAACTCAGGAAAAAAACAACAAAATATCATAAAGCAAAATCCTTGGAAGTGCTTTTGAATTATTGATCAAGTTGCTGCAGAATCATTTTTAAAATGAAGTAAAATTATTAAGGCTTATTTGTATTGCTGGGATGCAGAAGTGTTCAGTTTCTTCCTTCCTGTTTTCTTAAATCACACTTTCTAAGGAGGAAGTTTTGATTGTACCATTTATTTGTCTCATTTATGAAAAAAAATTATCAAAACCAATAAACCACACACCACTAACCAACCATCCAACCAGCCAATAACTTTTCTAGTATTAAGAAAAGTGATTGCTGAAACTTATTCAAGGACACTGTTTAAGACTTTCTATTTCTGTATAGTTTTGTTCAACATCTATTCAATATTTCATGTAGCTTGAAATGGATGTGAGGGCGATCTGGCTTTGACATCTGTCACCCCACTGATCGCCAGGGTTGATTTGGCTAATATGGCTGGCTAAGCGGGTGTGTCCCCTTCCTCCCTCACTGCTCCATGTGCGTCCCTCCTGAGCGCGCTCAGTCGAAGAGGACGACCTTCCCTGACAGAGACATACCATTCCTTGTTCAAGGGTATATGGTAGCTGCACTCCCCTGCTAGAACCTCCAAACAAGCTCAAGGTGCATTTATAAGAGAACATAGGGTACACAAGATTCCAAGACTGCAGACACATCCAAGTGAGGAACTGCATGTTTTACATATAATTTTTTATGAAGGACATGGACATGTTGGAACAGGTCCAGTGGAGGGCCATGAAGATGGTCAGAGGGAGCACCTCTCCTATGAAGACAGGCTGAGACAGTTGGGGTTGTTCAGCATGGAGAAGAGAAGGCTCCAGGAAGACCTTATAGCAGCCTTCTAGTACCTAAAGGGGGCCTACAGGAGAGAGGAAGGGGAACCCTTTATCAGGGAGTGTAGCAATAGGACGAGGGGTAACAGTTTTAAAGTGAAAGAGGAGAGATTTAGATTAGATATTAGGAAGAAATTCTTTACTGTGAGAGTGCTGAGGCACTGGAACAGGTTGCCCAGAGAAGTTGTGGATGTCCCATCCCTGGAAGTGTTTAAGGCCAGGCTGGATGGGGCTTTGAGCAACCTGATCTAGTGGGAGGAGTCCTTGCCCATTGCAGGAAGGTTGGAACTTGATGATCTTTAATGTCCTTTCCAACCTGAACCATTGTATGATTCTATGATTTCCAGTTAAAAATTCCCATGGAATTACACAAGCATCTTTTTTTATTAAGGCTATTTGATTTTTAGTTTATGGTTCTTATGTTTCTACTAATCTCACATTTTAATCTCTAGATTTTCTAGGAACTTTGTAAACATTTCTAATCCAGATAGGGTTACTCTACAATATACCTAAGTATATAAATTGAAATTTATTCTCCTTGAAGGCAGCTACATTAGTTTTTAGGGGGTCGTATTTTAAGATGTCAAAATGATCATGTAAATAAAAAGGTTCTTACAGACTAAGGCCCAGGTTTTACGACTGGACCTGTGGATGTATATAATATTTGTAGATGTATTTGTTAAGATCCATTATTTGTAAGGATTAAATGTAAGGATCCAAAGTATCTATAAGGAACTTTCTTCATCATCTTTCATTGGGTAAATTAGAATGAAGATGTATCTCTTGTCTTAAAGATAGAAAACTTATCTTTTAGGATAAACCCTCACTCTGTGAATTACTCTACCGAAATACTCGGACAGTCAATGGTATAAGATACATCTACATTTGAATTATATAGAAAAAAATTGTCCCATGGTACATGAGAAGAAGGGGCATGTATGTGTATATACGTATTGACTTTAATAACCTTCTCAAGAACAAATCCTAAACCCTTTTCTTGAAAATGTATTGTTATCTTTGACATCTCTGAAATTTTTATCGCTTTTGCCAAGTCATATGAGTGTAATAGGGATCAGAACTGAAAAGGTCATCTTGCTTGGCCTGTAATGACCAGCTTAAGACTGGAATAGACCACCTTGTTTTTACTCTAGGTTCTTTCTATTTGTTTTTCATTTATATATCAAGATTTTCGTAGCAGGGGAGCTGCAAGGCTGGCTTCTGTGAGAAGAAACAAGAAGTGCCAGTTCCAGCTGGCTCTAAGATGGAACAGCTACTAGTCAAAGCTGAGCCAATCAGCGATGCTGAGGGCACTTCTGTGATAACATAATAAAGAAATGGTAAAAAGGACTATGAAACAGTGTCTGGGAGAGAGAAGTGAGCATATGTGAAAAACAACTGTCATCACTGAAGAAGGAGGGAGGTCCTCCAGGCACTGGAGCAGAGACTCCCCTGCAGCCTGTGGGGAAAACTGTGCTCAAGCTGGTTGTCGCCTTGCATTCCATGGAGATCCACAGTAGAGCAGATATCCACCCCGCAGCCTGTGGAGGACCCCACACTGAAGCAGATGGATGTGTCCTTGTATTGGGTTTGGATGGCAATATTTTGTTAGCAGGTAGGGTACAGAGGTGGCTTCTGTGAGAAGCTGCTAGAAGCTTCACCTATGTCCAATACAGCCAATGCCAGCTGGCTACAAGACAGACCCACCGCTAGCTCAGGGCTGAGCCAATCAGTGACCATGGTAGCACCTCTATGATAGCATATTTAAGGAAGAGAAAAAAGCTGTGGCACAGCAGCAGCTGAAGACAACAACTATGCAGACACCAAGGTCAGTGAAGAAAGAGGGAGAAGAGGTGGTCCTGTAGGGAGGAGGAAGTAGAAGAGTTGGAATTGAAGCTGAGTGTGCGAAGAAGGAGGGGATTGGGGAATTGGTTTTGTTTCTTGCTATCTTATTCTATTTTTAATGAACAATAAATTAAAATAATCTTTCCCAGGTCGAGTCTGTTTCGCATGTGACAGTAGCTGGCAAGGGATCTCCCTCTCAACGCAGGACCTCTTCATTGTGTTTTCTCCCCCTGGCCTGCTGAGGAGGGAGAGTGAGAGAGTGACTTGATGGGCAACTGGCAGCCTGCCAAGGTTAACCCACCACACCACATTACAGTGAAAGCAGAAAATGCCAACAGTTCTATTTAGCATAACACAGGAAAAAAGTCCTCTCAGTTCTCTTATCTAGAAGTTTGTTAATACTCTAAAGAATGACCACTGAAAACTTTGTACCTATGTACAGTTTCTATTATTCTCACTTGATTCCAAAATGTATTTAATTGTTTAAGAAAACAACACGTAAATTTTAATTCAAACATTTTTCTATTACACATTCAACACCAGCCTTACCTCACTCATGTCTTCGGATTTAAGTCACAACTTCATGGCTATTCCAAGAATGTTGTTTTCCATTCTGAAGTTTTTCCTTAGACTCATTTTGTACTGTTGACTAAGTCCTACCTAGCCTCAGTGATTTATTGGCTTTGAGTTGCCCCAGCCAACTTATCACTTGTGCCTTGCTGACCCTGAAGTAATCCAAGATAGCAAGTACATGGCCAATAATAGATGCCATCGGTTAATGTCTTATGTGTTGTGCACTAAGCATTCTCCTTGTACTTCAGTCTTCCGAATGGATCCTTCAACAGTTTATTCGAGCCTAAAATCTCCTCTTATTGATCTACAAACTTCTGGTTTTCATTTATTAAATTTCAAATGTATTTAATATGTTATTGGCTATGTATTCAGTATACGTGCCTTTATTCATGTACTGACAATATATAGAATTTTTTTAACATGGTATGAAGATTTTATTGAGATGTGTTTATTACTAAAATACTGAGAAGTGGTGAAATTATAATTGATTTTTTTTATTTTAGCAAAAAAATATCAAAAGAATGTATCAATTCTTAATATTATTTTCTCTTACTTACTAGATAAGTAACAAGGGGAAAGGGGAAAACAGCAACTCCCTCTTTAAAAAAATGATCTAGCAGCCAAATTCAGTGTTTCAGAGAACTTTGTCAAAAAAAAAACAAAAAACATTTTTAATCATCTTTATAACACCTTAATACATAAGTATTATAGTCTGAATGTGACTGAAATAGATTCTCCATACTAAAAATGTCATAATTGTAAATTGCTCTCTAACATTAGTGGGACCTCGACATGCTGGGTGAAATGGGATGACAGGAACCACATGTAGTTCAGCAAAAGGAAATGCAAAGTCCTGCATCCACATATGAGGAAAGTCCGACAGAGCTGTAGCTGTTTAACCTGGAGAAGAGAAGGCTCAGGGGAATCTGATCAGTACCTGAAAGGAGAGTGTAAAGAAGATAAAAAGAGGTTCTTTTCAGTGGTGCCCAGTGACAGGACAGGAATTAATGAGCATAAACTGAAACACAGGAGATGCTGTGTGAACAAAAGAAAACACTTTTATCACTGTGAGAATGAAAGTGAACAAAAGGGTTTTGTGGAGTCTCCATCCTTGGAGATACTCTAGCTGTCTGGAGATGGTCTGTGGCAACCAGTTCTTGGTGACCCTGCTTGAGCCAGGGTGTTGGACCAGATGACCTCCAGAGTTCCCTTCTAACCTCAGCAATTCTGTCATTCTATGATTACATTCTGGGCTGTGAAACAAGTGCCGTCTTCCCATATGGAACATATAGAAAGATTTTGCTTAGCATGAAGATTCCAGATAACTAAGCCCATCACTGCAGGACTTTATATTATACACCCTGAGTTTATTTTCTTTTGTATGTAGTAAAATGGCAAGTGAAGGGTCACATCTCTTTCAAGATGCTTAAAGCAAATGAGATCAAGGCGAAGAACTTTGAAGCTATTAGATGTTGGAAGAAGTCCATGGCATGAAATAAAGTGTAAAATATGTATTTTGATAACTTTTTATTTGCTTTGAATTAGAAAGTATATATACATATAAATTATATATACACATAAGTTATGTGGTTTTTTTTAATATCAATGAAAACATCTAGATATTTAAAGCCTGAAGTTAGACTTTTAAATGCACCACTTGTGCATGTATAAGTACAGTCTTCAAATGCATACTCTTGAGATGTTCATTAACAATGCAAATTGTTGTAGTGAATGAGCAGATAAAATATCTATTTGTGGAAAACTTTTTTTCCCCCCATTTTACACTCTGAATACTGAATTTAGTCTCTGAATATGACAAACATATTCATTTCAGGAAAACTGAATTGCTTTTAATCGTCTTAATTTTTGAGCATATAACTGAGTCTTAAGCCTCCATTGATTATAACTGTAATTTATAAACCTCAAGCTCAATTCATTTACTAACAACAAAGTCTCCAGCACCATTTGGAGTGATTTAAAGTTTCTGAAACACTGCCTTGAATTTGATAAATATGGCTCATTACTTGTACCTAGTGCCATTTCAAGTTGCAGAAGTTCTCACCTGAGCTTCAGTTACCACCATAAAAGAAGTGGTTCTCTAACGGTCACATCTGCACCTCTGGTGGGTCAAATGACATTATACAGCCATGTATATACATTTGCATGCTACCCCAGAAAAATTACTGTTGATTTGGTCAGTATTACTTCTACTTAATGAACATATGTCTAAACAGTGCATGTACCTGTGTATAATGTAAGATGATTTTGTAGTTTATGAAGAATTAAATGTGTCCTGTTGCCATTTCATAGGACAAAATGAATTCTGGAATGTATGCTTGAGAACTCTACTGCATTTCAGTAATAAGAGGTAGCGGGATGAACTTTTTTGCTTGTGGGAACTCTAATTAAAATGAATGAAAGCAGACATTTGCAATTACCATTGCAGAATAAGGGGAACAGTTTCAGATCTAACAACTTGATTTTCCCCAGCTTGCTTTTCCCCAGCTGAGTCTCCCTACTGATAATAATTGGATGCTGGTTCCTTGAAAAGCAAAGGTATAAATTACCAAATGTTTTGCAAGCTGACAGAACAGAAGTCATATTCATGTGAATGGAAACAAAGAGATTCTCTTCATATAACCTGAAAAACAGGATCAAAAAGAAACTCTGAACTTGTTAATATCCAGAAAAAATATGTACATGAAATACAATAATTCTAGTTTTAAATTTCATTCATTTCAATGCTATAAAGTATTGATTTTCCTCCCAAGACATTTCAAAACGACTGTTTTAAATAAACTGAGATTCCTAGAATTCTCAACAGTTATCATGTAGATTGGTCTCATAACAACTCTCAAGAACAATTCCCCCTCAGCTGAGATTTTGCTCTTTTGAACAGACTGGACGTCATTCATGAAGAAAAATATTCTCTCAGAGGCACAACAGTGCCTGAGAGTGCCAGCTTAAATTGAATGAGAAGGATGAAATTCAAAGAAGGGGTCTTATGTGTTAAAAAAATATGGACAATCTTTACCAACTGTCATAGACTGATACATTTTTCTTTCAAGGCTCTCATTGACAGAAAACAAGTGTGTAGATAAACACAAGAGTATTCTTCAAGCATCATTTAGTTGACAGTTCATTTTCCCCACATTCTATAGTATCAAAAACTCCATATTGATTTAAGCTCCATTGCTTCAATTGCTGAGAACAGTTAAATTCAAAGACACATTACGTTTGAGGATAGAAAGCCTTTATGTTACAGTGAGAGTCCATCCTACAACAGTTTAAGATGCCAAGTATCTGCAATAGTGCCAGTGACGAAATTGGTTGATCTATTGGATGGACAAGAAACATTTTCTTCATTAAGTTTATCGCATTTTTCTGAACACTTGTGCAAACTTACTGTTAGTTAAAATTACTTGGTGATTTTTAAACTTTTTTTTTCATAAACACACTGGTTTCCCTGTGTTTGAATGCCTTTGAGACCTATTCGGAGTATTTACAAGATTGGTCTGGAAAAACACATGACATAATTTCTGTTAGCTATTATGAAATCCTAAACAGTAAATCTCTAGGCAATAGAAATAACTTGACAGTGAGAAGTACTTGATGAGAAGACTTACTAGAAGAGAAGCAGTTCTAAAGATTTTCTGCATTCATCTGGATACTTTTATTCACCATTTCATCATACTGCCTAAACAACTTTTCAGACTTCAGTATGATTCATTTTTTTCTCAGGACATTTTAATAAAATTAGGGAGAGATATTTTCTGCATTTTGCAAATAGAGAATTTAAGTACAATGTCACCAAATCTTAGCGCCAAGAGACCTGGACACTACAATAGGTATTCAGTATGACAATTTTGCCTAGACCACAATTAAAAACTGATTGCTTTTAGATGTTTCTGGAAAAATATGTTGCCCTGTAACACAGTATTGCCATAACTAGTAGCAGGCCCCAGGTTTTGTACTGAGAGTGCAAATCATGAAGACTGAGGCTTGTCAGCCCTGCTCTGTTTGGGTTTTTTTGGACCTGTTTGCAGGTTAGTTCTACTTGGGTTTCCTGAAACAGTGGGTTTTCTAATTGACCAGATATCTGTGGTTAATTTGTTTTACTTTTGTTAATATTTTTATTCTAGCAACATATTTTGCAACTATATTCAGTGAAGGACTCCAAATGTTGCTGACTCACCATAGCACCCAACTATCAGCACCAGAATGAAGCTACCAACCTAAGAACCACTGAAGCACAGAAAGGGATAGTATAACATCAGGAAAAGAGCTAGAAACTAAGTGTTCTTCATAATCACGGTGTCCTCTCTTCCAGGGTAACTGTTGGCAAGAGATTGGCTGGGCATTGGTCTGCTTGTGGGAGGTGCCGAGCCACTGCCTGAGCAACTGATGCAAGAAGCATCTTGCTTCTTTTCCCCTTTCATAGAATTGTTTGTCTTGGGAAGGACCTTTAAATCTACTCCAGCCTCCCCCTGCTATGGGAAGGAACATCTTCCACTAGCTCATGTTGCTCAAAGAGGTGTCCAACTGGACCTTGAACACTTCCAATGATGCAGTATTCACAACTTCCCAGGGAAATCTGTTCCAGTGTCTCACTACCTTCAACATAATAGATTTCATCCTTATATCCAAACTAAAACTGCCTTCTTTCAGTTTAAAACCATTGCTCCTTGTCCTGTCACTACAGGACTGGTAAAAAATCTTTCTCCATCCTTCTTACAAGCCCCCTTTAAGTACTGAAAGGTTGCAGACCTTCTCCAGATCGCTTCTCCAGACTGAACAACTCTCTCAGCCCTTCATCATAGGAGAGGTGTTTCAGCCCTCTGGTCATTTTTGTGACTCTCCTCTGGACATGAACTAAGAGGTTCATATCCGTAATATGTCATGCATAATGATCAGAAAGCCAAAGCACAAGACACAGTGGATCGGAAGCATGCACCTCCTCCATTAATAAAGAAATGGTAAAAAGGACTATGAAACAGTGTCTGGGAGAGAGAAGTGAGCATATGTGAAAAACAACTGTCATCACTGAAGAAGGAGGGAGGTCCTCCAGGCACTGGAGCAGAGACTCCCCTGCAGCCTGTGGGGAAAACTGTGCTCAAGCTGGTTGTCGCCTTGCATTCCATGGAGATCCACAGTAGAGCAGATATCCACCCCGCAGCCTGTGGAGGACCCCACACTGAAGCAGATGGATGTGTCCTTGTATTGGGTTTGGATGGCAATATTTTGTTAGCAGGTAGGGTACAGAGGTGGCTTCTGTGAGAAGCTGCTAGAAGCTTCACCTATGTCCAATACAGCCAATGCCAGCTGGCTACAAGACAGACCCACCGCTAGCTCAGGGCCGAGCCAATCAGTGACCATGGTAGCACCTCTATGATAGCATATTTAAGGAAGAGAAAAAAGCTGTGGCACAGCAGCAGCTGAAGAGAGGAATGAGAATATGTGAGAGAAACAACTATGCAGACACCAAGGTCAGTGAAGAAAGAGGGAGAAGAGGTGGTCCTGTAGGGAGGAGGAAGTAGAAGAGTTGGAATTGAAGCTGAGTGTGCGAAGAAGGAGGGGATTGGGGAATTGGTTTTGTTTCTTGCTATCTTATTCTATTTTTAATGAACAATAAATTAAAATAATCTTTCCCAGGTCGAGTCTGTTTCGCATGTGACAGTAGCTGGCAAGGGATCTCCCTCTCAACGCAGGACCTCTTCATTGTGTTTTCTCCCCCTGGCCTGCTGAGGAGGGAGAGTGAGAGAGTGACTTGATGGGCAACTGGCAGCCTGCCAAGGTTAACCCACCACACCACATTACAGTGAAAGCAGAAAATGCCAACAGTTCTATTTAGCATAACACAGGAAAAAAGTCCTCTCAGTTCTCTTATCTAGAAGTTTGTTAATACTCTAAAGAATGACCACTGAAAACTTTGTACCTATGTACAGTTTCTATTATTCTCACTTGATTCCAAAATGTATTTAATTGTTTAAGAAAACAACACGTAAATTTTAATTCAAACATTTTTCTATTACACATTCAACACCAGCCTTACCTCACTCATGTCTTCGGATTTAAGTCACAACTTCATGGCTATTCCAAGAATGTTGTTTTCCATTCTGAAGTTTTTCCTTAGACTCATTTTGTACTGTTGACTAAGTCCTACCTAGCCTCAGTGATTTATTGGCTTTGAGTTGCCCCAGCCAACTTATCACTTGTGCCTTGCTGACCCTGAAGTAATCCAAGATAGCAAGTACATGGCCAATAATAGATGCCATCGGTTAATGTCTTATGTGTTGTGCACTAAGCATTCTCCTTGTACTTCAGTCTTCCGAATGGATCCTTCAACAGTTTATTCGAGCCTAAAATCTCCTCTTATTGATCTACAAACTTCTGGTTTTCATTTATTAAATTTCAAATGTATTTAATATGTTATTGGCTATGTATTCAGTATACGTGCCTTTATTCATGTACTGACAATATATAGAATTTTTTTAACATGGTATGAAGATTTTATTGAGATGTGTTTATTACTAAAATACTGAGAAGTGGTGAAATTATAATTGATTTTTTTTATTTTAGCAAAAAAATATCAAAAGAATGTATCAATTCTTAATATTATTTTCTCTTACTTACTAGATAAGTAACAAGGGGAAAGGGGAAAACAGCAACTCCCTCTTTAAAAAAATGATCTAGCAGCCAAATTCAGTGTTTCAGAGAACTTTGTCAAAAAAAAAACAAAAAACATTTTTAATCATCTTTATAACACCTTAATACATAAGTATTATAGTCTGAATGTGACTGAAATAGATTCTCCATACTAAAAATGTCATAATTGTAAATTGCTCTCTAACATTAGTGGGACCTCGACATGCTGGGTGAAATGGGATGACAGGAACCACATGTAGTTCAGCAAAAGGAAATGCAAAGTCCTGCATCCACATATGAGGAAAGTCCGACAGAGCTGTAGCTGTTTAACCTGGAGAAGAGAAGGCTCAGGGGAATCTCATCAGTACCTGAAAGGAGAGTGTAAAGAAGATAAAAAGAGGTTCTTTTCAGTGGTGCCCAGTGACAGGACAGGAATTAATGAGCATAAACTGAAACACAGGAGATGCTGTGTGAACAAAAGAAAACACTTTTATCACTGTGAGAATGAAAGTGAACAAAAGGGTTTTGTGGAGTCTCCATCCTTGGAGATACTCTAGCTGTCTGGAGATGGTCTGTGGCAACCAGTTCTTGGTGACCCTGCTTGAGCCAGGGTGTTGGACCAGATGACCTCCAGAGTTCCCTTCTAACCTCAGCAATTCTGTCATTCTATGATTACATTCTGGGCTGTGAAACAAGTGCCGTCTTCCCATATGGAACATATAGAAAGATTTTGCTTAGCATGAAGATTCCAGATAACTAAGCCCATCACTGCAGGACTTTATATTATACACCCTGAGTTTATTTTCTTTTGTATGTAGTAAAATGGCAAGTGAAGGGTCACATCTCTTTCAAGATGCTTAAAGCAAATGAGATCAAGGCGAAGAACTTTGAAGCTATTAGATGTTGGAAGAAGTCCATGGCATGAAATAAAGTGTAAAATATGTATTTTGATAACTTTTTATTTGCTTTGAATTAGAAAGTATATATACATATAAATTATATATACACATAAGTTATGTGGTTTTTTTTAATATCAATGAAAACATCTAGATATTTAAAGCCTGAAGTTAGACTTTTAAATGCACCACTTGTGCATGTATAAGTACAGTCTTCAAATGCATACTCTTGAGATGTTCATTAACAATGCAAATTGTTGTAGTGAATGAGCAGATAAAATATCTATTTGTGGAAAACTTTTTTTCCCCCCATTTTACACTCTGAATACTGAATTTAGTCTCTGAATATGACAAACATATTCATTTCAGGAAAACTGAATTGCTTTTAATCGTCTTAATTTTTGAGCATATAACTGAGTCTTAAGCCTCCATTGATTATAACTGTAATTTATAAACCTCAAGCTCAATTCATTTACTAACAACAAAGTCTCCAGCACCATTTGGAGTGATTTAAAGTTTCTGAAACACTGCCTTGAATTTGATAAATATGGCTCATTACTTGTACCTAGTGCCATTTCAAGTTGCAGAAGTTCTCACCTGAGCTTCAGTTACCACCATAAAAGAAGTGGTTCTCTAACTGTCACATCTGCACCTCTGGTGGGTCAAATGACATTATACAGCCATGTATATACATTTGCATGCTACCCCAGAAAAATTACTGTTGATTTGGTCAGTATTACTTCTACTTAATGAACATATGTCTAAACAGTGCATGTACCTGTGTATAATGTAAGATGATTTTGTAGTTTATGAAGAATTAAATGTGTCCTGTTGCCATTTCATAGGACAAAATGAATTCTGGAATGTATGCTTGAGAACTCTACTGCATTTCAGTAATAAGAGGTAGCGGGATGAACTTTTTTGCTTGTGGGAACTCTAATTAAAATGAATGAAAGCAGACATTTGCAATTACCATTGCAGAATAAGGGGAACAGTTTCAGATCTAACAACTTGATTTTCCCCAGCTTGCTTTTCCCCAGCTGAGTCTCCCTACTGATAATAATTGGATGCTGGTTCCTTGAAAAGCAAAGGTATAAATTACCAAATGTTTTGCAAGCTGACAGAACAGAAGTCATATTCATGTGAATGGAAACAAAGAGATTCTCTTCATATAACCTGAAAAACAGGATCAAAAAGAAACTCTGAACTTGTTAATATCCAGAAAAAATATGTACATGAAATACAATAATTCTAGTTTTAAATTTCATTCATTTCAATGCTATAAAGTATTGATTTTCCTCCCAAGACATTTCAAAACGACTGTTTTAAATAAACTGAGATTCCTAGAATTCTCAACAGTTATCATGTAGATTGGTCTCATAACAACTCTCAAGAACAATTCCCCCTCAGCTGAGATTTTGCTCTTTTGAACAGACTGGACGTCATTCATGAAGAAAAATATTCTCTCAGAGGCACAACAGTGCCTGAGAGTGCCAGCTTAAATTGAATGAGAAGGATGAAATTCAAAGAAGGGGTCTTATGTGTTAAAAAAATATGGACAATCTTTACCAACTGTCATAGACTGATACATTTTTCTTTCAAGGCTCTCATTGACAGAAAACAAGTGTGTAGATAAACACAAGAGTATTCTTCAAGCATCATTTAGTTGACAGTTCATTTTCCCCACATTCTATAGTATCAAAAACTCCATATTGATTTAAGCTCCATTGCTTCAATTGCTGAGAACAGTTAAATTCAAAGACACATTACGTTTGAGGATAGAAAGCCTTTATGTTACAGTGAGAGTCCATCCTACAACAGTTTAAGATGCCAAGTATCTGCAATAGTGCCAGTGACGAAATTGGTTGATCTATTGGATGGACAAGAAACATTTTCTTCATTAAGTTTATCGCATTTTTCTGAACACTTGTGCAAACTTACTGTTAGTTAAAATTACTTGGTGATTTTTAAACTTTTTTTTTCATAAACACACTGGTTTCCCTGTGTTTGAATGCCTTTGAGACCTATTCGGAGTATTTACAAGATTGGTCTGGAAAAACACATGACATAATTTCTGTTAGCTATTATGAAATCCTAAACAGTAAATCTCTAGGCAATAGAAATAACTTGACAGTGAGAAGTACTTGATGAGAAGACTTACTAGAAGAGAAGCAGTTCTAAAGATTTTCTGCATTCATCTGGATACTTTTATTCACCATTTCATCATACTGCCTAAACAACTTTTCAGACTTCAGTATGATTCATTTTTTTCTCAGGACATTTTAATAAAATTAGGGAGAGATATTTTCTGCATTTTGCAAATAGAGAATTTAAGTACAATGTCACCAAATCTTAGCGCCAAGAGACCTGGACACTACAATAGGTATTCAGTATGACAATTTTGCCTAGACCACAATTAAAAACTGATTGCTTTTAGATGTTTCTGGAAAAATATGTTGCCCTGTAACACAGTATTGCCATAACTAGTAGCAGGCCCCAGGTTTTGTACTGAGAGTGCAAATCATGAAGACTGAGGCTTGTCAGCCCTGCTCTGTTTGGGTTTTTTTGGACCTGTTTGCAGGTTAGTTCTACTTGGGTTTCCTGAAACAGTGGGTTTTCTAATTGACCAGATATCTGTGGTTAATTTGTTTTACTTTTGTTAATATTTTTATTCTAGCAACATATTTTGCAACTATATTCAGTGAAGGACTCCAAATGTTGCTGACTCACCATAGCACCCAACTATCAGCACCAGAATGAAGCTACCAACCTAAGAACCACTGAAGCACAGAAAGGGATAGTATAACATCAGGAAAAGAGCTAGAAACTAAGTGTTCTTCATAATCACGGTGTCCTCTCTTCCAGGGTAACTGTTGGCAAGAGATTGGCTGGGCATTGGTCTGCTTGTGGGAGGTGCCGAGCCACTGCCTGAGCAACTGATGCAAGAAGCATCTTGCTTCTTTTCCCCTTTCATAGAATTGTTTGTCTTGGGAAGGACCTTTAAATCTACTCCAGCCTCCCCCTGCTATGGGAAGGAACATCTTCCACTAGCTCATGTTGCTCAAAGAGGTGTCCAACTGGACCTTGAACACTTCCAATGATGCAGTATTCACAACTTCCCAGGGAAATCTGTTCCAGTGTCTCACTACCTTCAACATAATAGATTTCATCCTTATATCCAAACTAAAACTGCCTTCTTTCAGTTTAAAACCATTGCTCCTTGTCCTGTCACTACAGGACTGGTAAAAAATCTTTCTCCATCCTTCTTACAAGCCCCCTTTAAGTACTGAAAGGTTGCAGACCTTCTCCAGATCGCTTCTCCAGACTGAACAACTCTCTCAGCCCTTCATCATAGGAGAGGTGTTTCAGCCCTCTGGTCATTTTTGTGACTCTCCTCTGGACATGAACTAAGAGGTTCATATCCGTAATATGTCATGCATAATGATCAGAAAGCCAAAGCACAAGACACAGTGGATCGGAAGCATGCACCTCCTCCATATAGAAGATGACTTTTTTTTTTTTTTTTTCTCTTTTAAGGTGGAATGATATAAATAAAAATGAGAGAAAACTGCTGGAATATCAGAAAGTGTGCTTCAAGCAAAAGGCAGTATTACAGTAAAGCAAACTTCTATTTTGAATAAAATGAATATCACTTTCTGCTGCATTTTTTTATCCTGTGCCCAACCTGTGCCCAATGATTAATAAAATTACCCAGTTGAGGGCATGCATTTTTCTGAACTCCAAATACATAAACATGTGGTAACCTTATCTACAGCAGAAAAAAGCTCAAAACCAAATCCTGCTGCCTGTTTCTGGAGGCAAAATTTGTTTTGTGTGAATTTCCACTGTAAAATGAGGAAAACTACACATTAATTATTGATTTGAAGTATCAATGAACTATCAAAAATATTTAAAAATATATTTTTATTGTATAAGAAGTGCTGTTGTATTTTTCTGTTTTCAAGAGGCTGGATGCTTAATGTGTACTCATTTTCATAAGGATAGAGACAATGATTACATTAATAAAATAGGATTTTTTTTAAATTCTTTTAATTTTAAAGGTACTTAGCTTTACTGTAGTCAAGAAAAGAGAAAGCTCAACAAATATATCTCTAAGGAAATTGCAAAAGTTTATGAGAAAATTAATTTCTTAGAACTTAATCCAGTTATTCAAAATGTCCCTGTGTCAATCCAGTAATAACTAAATGTGAATCAATTGATTTAAATAAGTTTATTACATATTATTAGATTTTATCATAATTAAATGATAAATTTTTAGATTCTTGTCAACTTAGCACTGTGTTTATTATAAACACACTGAACTAATTTCCTGATCCACATGAAGTTGTGCAGCAACCTTAAAAATGGTCACACAGAAATGTTTACTATGGTAACTGGTTATCAAAAGTGAGATAAATTCTAGTTTAAAAGCAGCAGTGATTATTTAATTTTTATGTTTATATTTTTTATGCTTTTTTCTTAACTGTGCTTCAGTAGAACAATACAAAGCTAGCAGCCTTAAAAGACTAAACAGTGAAATCTTCCCATCTGTTTTGTCTGTATCTGACTAGTTTGTCCTTTTTTGTTTAAAGATGAGTCAAGTTAAATGTAACAATTTTGGATGTTAGAAGTTTAAAACCCCTTGTTTATAAATTCCTGCTTTCCATAACCGGTTTATATATGCTGCATATTGCTATCCACTATTCCATATTAATGTAATTTATATAGCCAACAAAAATTCAGGAATTGTAACTATGCACTTGAGTTAAATATTCACAGTTCACATTTAAGACTTTGTCAATTCAATTCTGCAGACAACAGACTAAATCAAAAGGTTAGATTACGCAAACTATTTATTTGCTATTAACTATACTACAGTTGTCACCAAGTAGTCTCAAATATGAAATCATCGTCACACTGGGTAAAGGTGTCATAAAATTAATGAGTTAAACCGGGTCATCCAAGAGTTCCCACCTAGTTCCAGCAATTAATAGTCATCCACCTTTGCAGTGAAGGAACCGAACCAATAAATATAGCAGGAGTCTATATTAGTATTTTGGTTTGGCTCAGGAGTGCACTTCTGTGGTAACTCATGCACTAATTCCCACTAATTCCCACTAATCATGCTTTTGTACACCTTGTGGGGTGGTCTTCTGTGTTTGAACTGGATTGCTTCCTAAAGTAAAAAGTAGTGCTGACTACCAATGAGCGCTTAGCTCAGAAGGTCATTCTGAAGCCAGTTAGAATGAACTCCCTTGAAATATATACACTGTACATTTCAGGTCCTCAGCACTAGCTGTTTCACCTTAACAATCTTAGTTTGGCTGAATTATTTGCTTATATAGATGTGACCACATCAGGGCACTTCATAAGTGATCCAAGGTTAGATAAGTTATGCCTATGTAAGTTACTGCATTTCTGATACTAGTTTAGTTGCCTAAAAATTTAAAGACAAATAAAATTTCCATTCACTGTGATTCCCAATATGACTTTCCAGATAATGGCTTTGAACAATATGTGAGTACAGAATGACTGTGTCGGAGCTTGCACCATTGCAAATTTTTATGACTGCCTCACACAAGTTGAAGGGGATATAGAGGACCCTTTTCATTGTGCTAGAGAAAGAAGCTGAGACTCAGTGGTGTGGAAATGGAAATATTCTAGTCAAGCAAAGGCCTGGAATAACAGGAAATAAGGGAGTTCTTCTGAACTGCCTGAACATTCTGACTGAAACAGTCCTTCTGCAGTTGGAATTGTATCTGCATGTCAGGCAATCTCTCCATCTTTCCTAAAGTAAATTTGGCAATAAGGCATTTTCCAACAACTGTTGCAACCACTTTACAGAAGTAAAATTAACTAAATGGAGTACAAAATGAAAGAAATATATGTCTAAAGTAAGATTAAATGCCAATAGTCCCACTCCTTAGTTGTCTTCTCTAACTCCTGGAAAAAACAGTTCTTCCCCAGTTTTCATGTGAGTTAATAGAACTGTACAGATCCGAGTTTCTTCCATATTGAATGACCTGGTATTAATGCATGAACTGTGTTTTCATGTGCTTCTTCTCTTAGTAGAAATGTTGAACATAATGTGCCAGTACTAAGCAAAGCATCATGATAAGCTAATATTCTTATTAACCTTGAGGCACTGTAGGCCAGCTAAAATATTTTAAATGTTATTATTGGACCACCTTAACTGGAACTTGATAATAGGCAAATTAAGATCTGAAAAAGGAACTGAACTTTTTACACAGCAGCCATCAAATCAGTACCAGCTGTGGCTGCAAGTCTGAGGTAGCTTTATGCAACGTCAATAAACTCTCAAAATACTTTCTATGTTTACCCTATCACAAGGTGAATGTGAAAACCATTGTGCTTAGTTCTTGCTGACAAATACTTTCACAGGTATTGGCAAACAGTCAGCTACAGTTGAATAGAACAAAGCAGCAGCTTGCAGAGCTCAGTCAAGAGCCAATAACTGTTAGTCTTCTTTCTCCTCTGCAGCTCACTAAGGGATTGTGTCAAAAAGTCAGACACATATTTCAGATGCCCAAAAGAGACATTCTTGCATTACAATTCTTTTGTCTGTACATGCTCATTGAAGAACATCAGTTATTCCCCAGGCACAGATTTATTACGTGATCTGTTCACTGAAGAGTCTGGGAACTCCTGGTGGGATCCTACTCTGAAACCGTTATACTCTGCATGATGATAATAAACTTGTCTTGGGGCCATCGACTTTGTTCCTGCCAGTCAAAGATTGTCCTTTCTTCACCCTGAATGTCTCTCATGCCAAAAAACTCTCAGTAGAGCTGTAACACACCAAATAAAATAAAAAGGCATCCCTTATATAGGCTCCCTATCACTTCTCTGACCAAAATTCAACTGTGTGTAATCATTTTAAGAACAAATCTTAGAATTGGTCCTTAATGATTTTGTGAAAGTTAGCAAAAAAGCAGAAACCATGCTTGACCCTTCACAATACTATGAGAAACAGAGTCTTTCTAAAATTGTAAGCCAAGTATGATGCTTAAGCTGTGATGCTAGATATGGTATGTTTATTGTTTTCTAGACACAGAATTATTGGACAATTCCCTGCTGCAAGGGATTAAAATAAATAATATAAGATTTAGCTTAGTGTTTGAATATTACAGTGATTAATATGTCTTCTCTAAAGAAACTAGGAATTGACTTTGTGTTCTGTCTTCACAGAGAAAACAAGAAATTATTCATTTTCATAGATTCCCAACTATTAAAAAATGGGACTGAATTTTTGAGAAATATCATGAAACTGCTTGTGATATTAGCCAATTCTCATTAACTAATGGCTCTTGCTTATGCTATTTCACAGAATCACATGGAGTTGGAAGGGACCTCTGGAGATCACCTAGTCCAACCCCCCTACCAAAACAGGTCCACCTAGAGCAATTTGCACAGGAACTTGTCCAGGCGGGTTTTGAATGTCTCCAGAGAAGGAGACTCCACCACCCCCCTGAGCAACCCCCTACTTAGGATGTATCTTCTTGAAACATTCGTGGAATACGTAGCTAATGGATTATAACCAAGAAATCCTAGTTATGGTTGTTTTGTTTTGTTTTGTTTTTTACTCCAGGCAATGTTAGTTATTCAGATGATGGGGTCTGAAGTTTCCCCATCTGTACAGCTGGGCTTTTTGCCTTCATGAAATCCTTAATGGACATAATTTAAAATTGCTACATGAAAATATAGAGCCTGAGTCTCAAACATGAACAAGTGCCACTAAAGCTCTTTTCAATATAGAGAAGATATCAAATTCTTTAAGACCATTTTTTTTTGTTTTCTTCTGTTAAGAAGTAAAATAAAATAAATAATACAAATAACTGGAGGTTCTAGTAATAGGCCAACAAAATCACAACCATGAACTACATAACTCAGAATACGTCCTTTAAAATGTACTTAGTTTTGAAATTACTGTCACTTTTATTAAGACAAATAAAACACTTTATAATTGGTCTCAATGTTTTCTGCAAAGCAAGTATCAAAAGGAAGGACTAAAATCTTGAGTCTCGGCTTTTTTGCAAACCATTCATCAACCTTTTCCTGCTTTCAGAAATTCATCCTGACACATTGTTTCCTATCTTTTTTCAAAAGACTTCAAGTTGTATTCAGCTGATATTTCTGAATTCCAGTAATGTATCTTCATTCAAGTGCTATCTTATCTCTCCAAAGTCAGCTGTGTTCTGTTTACGAACAAATGATAGGCATTGTACTGGCAGATAAGTTCAAGCTATTCTGTAGATATAAGTGCAATAGCAAGTTGCTCATGCAGGACTTGATTTCACTTAAATGCACACACACACAGAGTTTATTTCATGACTTGAACTAGAGGAAAAGTGAATCAATATCCACTTCTACTTGGCCACGTTTTTAAAGTTTGATAGTTAATAGTTTTAGATTTCAGCACTTTAAAAAGTCTGTCGAGAAGAGAAGAGAAGAGAAGAGAAGAGAAGAGAAGAGAAGAGAAGAGAAGAGAAGAGAAGAGAAGAGAAGAAGAGAAGATTCCAAGGATAAAGAAGATCACAAAATTGGAAAAAACTCACAAAACTAAACCAAAATTTTCTTAAGAATCATAACAACACTGGTTTCATAAGAACTATTTTAATGTTTCCCAATTTCCTTATCTCCTTTCTTTAATCATACTTTTTTTTTCTCATGCCAGACACCACATTGCCCTTGCAGTAATAGCTTAAGACTCAGTGATCCATTTCAACCCTTTTCTTCCATACAACATTTACTCTTGAAAGGTATGTAACTCTTCAAATGGGGTGAATTTTAAAAGTTCCTAGAAAGCTAGCAAAAGTTACTGGGGTTGTCATTTTCTCCTTCATTTGTTTTTTCAAGGTCAGTAGTGGGCTTTGTTCATATTTTCTTCTAACGAAGAAAGTGACTTGAGATTTGTCATAGCCTTAAACGAGATCTCCGGGATCAGTTAATTAAAACCGACTTGTCTCCCGTAGTTTTGCTGAGCATTAAAGCTGGAGCAGCAGGCGGAATTCAGCAGGATTCAGGGGAATGTTCACAGCTGTTGATGAATAAGGAAAAGATTGTAACTTTTGGACTTGCAATATTTTTGTTAGAATTGAAGTAATAATTTTTTTTAACAGATTTGATGAGCCGGAAAGCAGGAGTAAGGAGATGGCATAAACAGAATTTGTTTATGCATTTGGATGGTAGGTATATAATTATGTACCACTCAGTTTATAATATTGTAAATTACTGTCCCAAACCAATTTGGGTAGTCATTGTCCAAAGACATAGTTTACAAATTTAGTTGAATGGAGTCTCATGCTTTGCCTTTGTGATCAATCTACTTTGTCACATTGGTTTATTTCACTTATTTGTTACTAAATGCATCAATATGGGATCAATATCGACCTTTTCTTTCTGTGTAAACTCCAAAAACAAATACTGAACGTTTCCCAAACTCCGTGTCGTTCTGTATGCATTGCACGAAGGGTGCACAGTTTGCAGCGATGGAGCGTGTATTCGCTGGCCACTGGTGCACTGCACTGGTGCAGCCGGCAGGGGTCATTGTGAGACTGCGCTGGTGGATCACTTGTCCTTGGTAAGATGTGCCTTGACTTCAAATGGCGTTGTACTGCACAAAACACGCACAACTCACCCTGTTGTAAAAACCTGGAAGCGAATTTCCATTTCGGTCCAGCTTTTTTTTTGGAGGTTTTTGGTTTTTTTTTCCCTATACTAAAGCAGAAAATTGCATCACCTAAAAAAAGTAATAAAATTTCACTCGGAAAAAAAAAAAATCCTGCAGTGAAGTTTTTCTAATTCAAACCAGTAAGTCCATCAGCATTGCTAAGCATATTTTCAATAGCCAAGTAAGTTCAACTTTCTTTACAAGCCTTAAAGGGACTCATGAGTCATAGCAGTAGCCCAAAATACTTTACATAAACTATCACAATTAAGCCAGTGGAATACTAAAACATAATAAGCAATGGAACCAGCAAATGCATCTAACACTCAAGTTACAGAGAAAGGAAAGGTATTAGCCCAAACTCGTTTTCTCTAGATTAAAAAGACAGGGGGAAAAAAGGTCTTTTTATACCTTTTTACAAAATAGTTCTAAAATGAGCACTGTAAAGAAGTGTCTAATCGATACAAGGCTGTAATCAGACTCGTAAATTCTTCAAAGAGAGATTGGGATAGGAAATGTAATGATAAAGTCCAAATAAGCTGCTTCAAAAGCAATTGCTCTCTCCTCACATATACATAGAAAGGTCAAGTGTAACTAGACTCTCAAAGCAGGCTGGATTTCCCATATCCTATATTATCTAAATAAGCAGATGTGACGATGACACTAAGGAAAGGGCTTTAAAACTCAGTGCTAACACCTACCAGGCAGATTTGAACAGTGAATGCTTTCTCTGGAAGAAATGAATCAAAGACTGAATTAAGTCCACTTCTCATTTGGAATGTGCTCTCCTCTATTCTGAAATTTGCTTGAAGAAAAAAAGGAGAAATGTCATTAAAAAGGAAAGCAAATGAATGCTCTCTTCTTTGTAATGAAAATAAAAATACCCAAAGCTTACCCATGAGCAGAGAGAAAAAAAAAAGGAAAATGAAGATCAGTTTGGTCATAAGGCTATTGCTGATAACAAGAACAAATATTTAAGGTTGCTGTTTTGATTCATTAAGCTTTCTGAACCTTGTAACTTGTATGCATTTGTGGAGTTAAATCCTGGAGCTACAGGATTTATGCACTGCAGGTACATAAATGCTACAGAATGACATCCTTCAAGCACCTATTTTGTACCAGGCCTTATGATTAGCTGACTACTTTTCCATGGATTTTTCCAAGGAAATTTCCACGTCCTGTTCTTTAAATTTTATACAGCGATTTTATTTTGTTTAGGCCTTTGGGGATCCATTTAGATTCTTGATAGAAGAGGAGAGAATAGGAAGAAGTAGGAGGAGAAGGTAAATATTTTTTTTTAAGTTATATTTTATTGAAGAAATTGATGCAGTTTAAGAACATACAGGAATACTTTTGAATGAAAAGAGCCCTCTTTCTCCTTTGAAATGTTATAGATTTATGGGAAGACAATCTCTGAACAGTTTTTTTGAGAGTGTTTTGCTTTTCTTTGTGTTTTCTATACTACAAAACATAGTTAACCTACATTCTATGACTGCATAGCATGAGAAAATGAGATATAGAACAATTATCCTCCTTCCACTACTGAGTATCTTTTAATTTGAATTATTACAGAAAATTATTTAATTTCCAGGAAGCTATAAGTGCTTCAGGATCACTTACCAGGTCGAAAAAAACAAACAAACAAACAAACAAACAAATAAATGTAAAACTCTTTTGAAGTCTTTCAGTAAAAGGCAATTACAGGCAAAGGTTAGCGATTTCCTTTTGGTAAAATCCCTAAAGCAGCTTATAAATTTTGTGTGGATGGCAACATTATTTTTCTCACTGATGACAAAGAATGACAGAAGTACTTTATAACAGACCAAAGTGTGTTAAAAGTGCAAGAGTATATACATATGTCTCAAGAGAGAGATTTATAATGCTACTTAATCATTTTAATTTCGACAGAGTTTCAAAATACTGCCAGACCAGATGTGAGAGGGAATTTGGATGGTTGTGGATTGCTTCTCTTGTTGTTTCTATTTCTCCTTATGGGCTGACGCCAACATGGAAGCTCTAAATTACAAAACTTTAATAGAAATGTATATGACACTATTTTGGTTAGCCAGTCATGCCAGTAAGTATGATAAGTAGGAGAGAGTAGGATTATGTCACAGCTGGTGATATAATTACTGTATAAATTACTCTTTAATAGCTTCTGTGCTATGTATTAAGGAACATGTCTCTCAGTTTTACCAATTAACCTACTGAAAAAACCTCCCAGTAAATTCATCTGTGTAACTGAAGATACAGAGCATTGCTCCTGTTATTTTTACATTGTTCTATCTGAACATACATTTTTTCATTAATTAAATTCTATAAATTTCCAGTGGAACAATAAAAAAAAACCACCAAAAAAAGCCTCATGTGACTATATAATTTTCTGACACACAAAACGAGAACTTATTGTATTCCCTTGACATTTTACCTTTCAAAAATTCTCAGCATGGAAAGAAATGTGTTTCTGCCCCAAAATGACATTGTCTTAACTAACACCTGTAGAGTCACCTTACTCAATGTTTAGATCATATTCTGTAAGCATTAGTCTCTCAAAAGGGTTGGCCTGAATTACAAGTCAGATAAAACCATATGTCAGTCCCAGCAAAACACTAAATGGATCACATCTATTTTTTGGATTTGACAAAGAAATTAAACGCTGTCCTTCTGTCCTTTCCTGTGTTGTTGGTTTTTTTTTTCCCCTATCTTTGATGAAAACCTGGTTTTAGTTTGTTTTAAAGGCTTAGTCCTGTAAACCATTCAGTCCATTCATGATGTAATAAATGTTCTCAACCAATTGTTTAACTTAATTTAAATCATTATGAGCTTACAAATGAAATACTTGTCTACATGTTTTCTTGGTCTAATGCTTAGGACTTCAAAGGATCAACAAGATTTCGGTGCCGCTAAGCAGCTCTTAGTCAGGGGTGGGACCTATCTTAATTTAAAGAAGACATCTGAAGTAGATCACATGAATTTTGCTGAGAAGCTGAGCGTTTCCTCCACTAACTATAAAGCTGGCCTGAGATGACTAGATTGCACATTTCATGCCTCAGTTCAGATGCGCACATACAGATGTCTAATGCAGTATGGGATGCCATAAGGTACTATAGCTCATCTCCAGGTACTAATCCAGAACCATGTGGGTTCTCCACAGATCCTCATGTATGTATGTCACCTCTAAGGTATGCTTGATCATTTTTGAAGTCCTGTTTATGGACAATTAAAGTGGGTTTCAGCCTGTCATATGAAGAAAGTTCTCTGCCTGTGTTGCACAGAAGACTTTTAGGTTATGGAGGAAGTCATCCTCCTGTATCCCGCATCAAAAGCTAGGTAAGCAGGAGCCTACCACATGACAAAAATAAAGGATGAGAGTACTCACAGTTTTTTGAATGTGTTTGGTTTATATGTTTGTTTGGTTGCTCACAGACCACTACAGGAAAATCTCTGCAGTTAAGTGAGAAAAATGAAAGAGCATTAACCTACCCATTTGTCTCACTTTCTGTATACATGAATAAGTATCAGATCATATGTTCAGAAAAGTTGTGTTGTTGGTTTTTTTATATAAATAGGTAAGCAATTACATGTTGTTATTTCCAGGAACCAATGGGCTGGATTGATCCTCAGAAGTAGAAGGAATTGAAAGGTAGGAGTCAGGTCACTGAAGAAATAACCATGGAAGAATACCAAAGGCTGAGGACAAAGCTCAAGTTCAATTTAGGCTTTATTGCTGTTATTAGAACACCTATTGAAATCTCAGGGAGCGTAAATTTTAAGAATCATGTGCAAACCCAAATCAGACTGTATTCTGTCTTGACCTAGTTACTGTCTATGAGAATAAGATTAAAAAAAGAAATCATTGGGAGTTTAACTTCTTCTACCTTCCACTGAAGTTTGTCTCTCCTGTTATGTCAATAGTCTCAGTTAATGACTGTAGCGCATGAATCTTTAAAATCCTTGTCTTTGTCGATAAAAAGTTGTTCAAAGAGTTCTAGAATTGGTTTTAGAAGATTTCCACAGCTTTCCTGAAACAGGTAGAACTTGAATAAACACAATCTAGTTTGTTAAACAATGTAATTAATATCAAAATTGAATTATCAGCATATCCATCTCTGCATCAACTCCAAATCAATAAACTGAAACAAAGCAAATATTAAATATTTTCTATTTGCAGGGGGGGGGATAAATAAAACTTTCTTTCCTTCTAATCTCAGTGTTTTGTTCAGCGAGTGGTTGTACAGAATAGTAAATATCACCTTTGTTATTCATAATTTCTTTAGGATCATTTTTAAAGCATACTAGGAATGGATGCAGTGCAGTAACTTTTTAATCATATGTTTGAAACTGTTGCCTGGAAAAATGATAAAATCCATTCATAGATTGAATACCAAAAAGTAGACTGCAACTTTAGTAGTCAATGGTAAAATCTGATCATTGCAATATAGAGTTCTACTCATACGTGCAGATGAGGGTGTTACGCTTTCTTCTTTTCTTTCATTTTTTTCAGTAAGATACAGAATGTCCTGTCAAAGAAGACATATCTTTACTGATAAAATGTCAAGATTTCTATATTTTTTTCTAAAAGCATTAGAATTATTGCAAGGTTGTGAAGTACTATATCAGACCAAGTAATATTTTCTAAAGTTTGGTAATAACTTTTTATATCTTGAATTCATCCGGGAAGCATTATCTTGAAGAGCTGAAAGACTGAAGAAATTAGACATACTTATAATATTCTCACTGCTATTAGTATTGGTTTTACATTTTAAGACATTTGCTTAGAAATACTAAATACCCTCAAAAGCATAGTGTGAGTTTTCAGAGCTGTGTGGGGGATTTTTTGCTGTTTTGGTTTTGGTTGTGGTTTTTTTTTCCCCAGTGCTTGAAATTGAAGTGAGAAAAATTGCTGATTTGTGCAGAAAAAAAAACAATCTTGCTTTGGGAAATGTCATTTACAATAAAGTTTCCAACATTCTGAAAAGTTTGGTTTATTCTTTGAAGAAATTTTCCCTTTGTTAAAAGTTTACGTTACAGAAGGAAATTAATTGGTGTAATTTCTCTGCAATAATTTCATCATAGGTAGATAGATAGACAGGCAGATACAGATAAAATATATCGATATATATTCACAGGCACGTGTATGCCTAATACATTTATACATATAACTATACAGATAGAAGATTTCCACTTACAAAGATATTTATATAAAACCACAGCATCTGTTATACTAATTTATACTGTTAGTGGACTTCAAAGATGTAAACAAGACACCAAAAAACCTTTAGTGTAATTAATGAACATGAACACTATTAGTTAAGAAATGTCATAAAGAATCAGACTTTAAATAATATAGCTCCACTGTTTCTGTAGCAACTGTGAAGATCAATTTTGTTCAGTACCAGACCATCTTTTCTGCTGTCAGAGAATTCTTCCTTACAGCAAAGATTAACATTTTCTTTACGACCATCTTAGGTTCATCTTAGGATGAACTTTTTCCCACCATCCCCTTGTACCAACACAATGTCAAGCATCAAGCAGACGTAGCAAAGTCAGTTTGATGAACTGTTATAAAGTTTTTTAACTATGTCTTCTGCTATCATTCTTTCTCATTCTGGTTTTACTCACAGTCACAGTTAACACAAGTGTATTGTATAGTCACTTGATTTTTGCCTGTGACAAGAGTGGAAGTGTGAGAAAGAATTACAAATGTCCCTGAAAAATCTAATTGTTATTACTGAAATACTTTAGGCTTAAAGAATTGACAAAACTGTCATTTATAATTGCATTTGAACACTGAATATGTGTGAGGACTCAACTGCCACTGAAACTAAACCAAATAATGTTTTTATTGATTTAATCAAACTAGTGGATATGGATTCACTTTCCAAACTAAACTCAAAATACTATATAATAACATGTTTTTCTTATAAAAGATAACTTTTCAGATATGATTATATTTTTCAACCTTTTTCATCCTTTTCATGATGTTTATTATAGGTTTATGAGGGCATTTAATTCTTTGTAATATGGTAATGTACTTGTCCTTGCTTATTAAAAATATGCTGGTTTCTATGTAATAATTATATATCACATAATTGGAAATGGAACAGTCAGCAAATTTTCACCTGTGCTTCTACATGTCTAACTTCTCTATATTGACTTCAGCAAGCTTTGAGTCAGTCTTCTGAAACTTTATTACAGGATTTTGCTTTGTTCAGTCACTTGTGTGTTTATTTGTTTATTTATAAGGAGCATTTCTTAGCTTCTTGGTGTACTCACAATATTTTCTAGGTGACTATGAAGTTCCCATAACTTAGAAAAGGTTTCAGAAATGTTCAGAAACTTACAGTCAGATCACAGAAATAGATGGACTAAAAACCAGTGGATGACTGAAGCAGAGGGAAGATTTAATTGCAAACATTTTAAAATATTTTCATTTGTTGCATTTTATTATTTTTTCCTCACAGAAAAGTGATCAAAATGTCGATCTCTTGGTTCAAATGTAACTGGTCATAGTATAGGTCACTTTATAGTAGATTGGGCAAACCTTAATAATAATAAATCAACTTCATTTCCTTCCAAACAACAAAGGCAGAATTTGCCCAGCTTACAAGAAGAAAGGTCAGATCTGAAGTTTTCAGTCTTGTCTATGCAGAAGCTTAAACTTCTTGGCTTGCTTTTCTCTTATGGGAGGGATGGAAGAATAGGATAATATTTCCAGAATCACATAAATTGTTTGAATTGCAAAAATTCTAAATCATATAAGTGATTTTGACTTGTTTTTCCATGAAGGAACAGTCTCCAGCTTTAGAGTAATTTATATATATTGAACATCATTAATGTTTATAGAGCTCTTACTGATCACTACCAGCCAGGAAATGTAAGCTCTGGGATACAGAGATCATTGTATCCCTTTCTGGCCCATCCTGGCAGCAAAAATGGGTTTAGGTACTAAATTATGTATTTGTATTTTGTAAGATAACAGGTGGTGTTAATGTGAATGAGAAACAGGATCTTTGGTTACTTTGTGGTTTGTTGCACTGCAGAACACTTAAATGATTACATCGGATTTGTTGGTTTTGTTTTCCCCAAAGGGTTTCCTGCGACACTACTGTAACTTTGTCCTTGCCAAGAAAAGTCAAACAGCATATTAAAAAGGTAGCAGTGCATATACCTGAACAACTGCAAATGAGAGGGACAAAATAAAAGCTCACCTTGTAAGTGATACTGATTTAGCAGCCTTCCTAGGCTTATAGAAGGCTATGAGGTAGATAAAGCCAACACACATTTCCCCCTTCCCCCTTAAAGGAAAGAAATCAACCCAAACAACTCATCATGGTTAGTGAACTCAGAGATAAGTAACTATTGGAAAGGTAGTAATGTTTTTCAACACTCATCTGCAAAGTCTTTTGAAGTAAAGGTATTTTTCAAGTCCTTATGTATCCCTCTGCTACAACTCGGAGAGGAAGAGTTTTGCTCTAGTGTAAAAGGTATTTCCATACATAAGTAAACAGAGATATAATTAAAGAAATTCAACATGTTTAATTTTTTGCCTAAAGTAGATTTGCAAAACTAATCCATATTTCTATTACTTTCTTCTGAAATGATGGAAGGGTTTGAGGATGATAGCGAGATCAATTTGAGGTGTGCTCCTGCATTCTTTACATCCTGGTTCCAACTGAAATAATTACACAGTTTGCAAATAACTTTGCATTGGTATGGGAAATAAGTCATTGTTTACATCAGATAATTTTCTTTAACTTTCTGCAAATTGATCATATGTAACGTTTGTTTGAGACTTTCTCATTCCAGAGTATTGTGCTGCAATCCAAAAAAGGCTTTTCTTCCCAAAAGATGTAACTATCACCTTCCACATGACTGATCCAGAACTTGCCCTGTTCGTTCATCTGGTTTGTTCACTTTCTATTAATCTCTGATGTGTTTTATTTCTAAGGGTAATAAACTAGAGTAGAAGCAGGAGTCCAGATCTAGAAAATTATTTGAGTACTTAGTGGAAGTTAAATGCCAAAACAGAAGCTAGTGTCAGTGCTACACTCAAAATATTATAAACATTTCACAGTTTTAGAGAGAAAATCTTGGGCACACAGTTTGTAAGGACTCTTTGCCTTTGAATACATTTTTCCATGATTTAAAAATTATACATACATATGTAAAATACACTTAGGATAGGAAAAAAATACTGGGGTTTATATTAGCCTGAACAATTTCAAGCACATTCAATTGTCTCAGGAGAGCTCAGCTGTTACGAAGATCAAAAAGGTCATGGAGTTAGTTCTAGTTGTTAGTGTCATGTGGGTTGCAAACATGGTATCTATAGTGATAGACCACCTACAGTCTAAGGTACGTTGACAGAAAAATAAGAGTACCAGGGGGGCAAAGATAATACCATTTCTAAACACAACAGCTTTGCCCGAAGTCACTTCATATTTTATAAATTGTGTTATAAAGTCAAGAATGCTCCATTCCACCAGTGCACAATTCAGTAACAGCTTGGAATTGGAAACTGGAAATTATAACTTGCACAGAAGCCAAGCATCTTCCCATCATATTTTTACAGTAAATGTGCAATTTATTGCATATAAATGGAAAGATGAATATGATTAAATACATAGACTATGCACATTATTCAAATGTGCATAATAAATTTAATTTATGCATATATGCAGGACAGTTTATCTATTATTGATATGTACGCAGATTTAAAAAGTAACAAATAATTTTGAACTCACCAAAACTTTCTGGTCAAGTGAGTGCAGGCAAACACAGTTTCATAGTTAATTTCTATCACTGGTAATTTCATAAATGCCTTTAAAAACACTTTTAAAACAATATATTAGCATTGGGAAATGTTTAAGGCTTAATAACACAGTATTCAGCAAAATGCATGTTGTTATTTTAGGTCTCCTAATCCCCAACTTGTTTTTATAGTCTCACATTTCTTTGCATAGCATGTCTGCTTTAGCCATTAAAACAGACGAATATTGAAAAGATCAGTTTAGCCTAGCATATTATTGACTTTACTCATGTAAATTGAGCATGATATTGTTCTGTCACAGTAGAAATTTTGTGCGGTAACAGAAACAGAAAATACTAGAACACAGGATTCATTTTCAGATATGAGAATTCTCAGTTGTTCGCATTTCACTTATGTAAACAGATACAGTCCCACTCATTGATGTATGAATGTGATACTGGACACATCTTAACCTTGAAGGAGTCTCCTTCTTAGACACAATTGGAAGAAACCAATTTGATCATGTCAGTCTAAGTCTTGCTTCATCCAATCATATTTTCTATTCAAACTGTTACGCTGATTTAAATTACTTGGTTTTAACTTTCAAGTAACAAATATGTAAATCTTCTAATGAGAATTAGGAATATTGAAAGTCTCACAATTGAAGCATTTCATGGTTAGACCAAGGTAAACAACATCATCTAGATTAACAAGCAAAATGGATTTCCTTTTATCTTTCACCATGAGCAGATTATACAAGCAAACTTTTTGTTTTCTAAGTGCCTTTCTAGTTTTATCTTTAAAGCACAGCATTCCAGTGGTTGTTTTTTTTTCAGTGCCATACATACAGATAACACATCATCCCCATTTGTCTCAATGTCAGCTGACATACTAAAAAAGCAACTAATTCGCCTTTCTTCCTTTCCAGTAGTAACACATTCCTTATTACCCCAACTAATCTTTTACTGAGTATTCATCAGTGGATCTCTAACAGGCTGATCTTGAGCCTTCAGAAACCTGTGGGCAGTTACCTTGAGCTGAAAAACCACACGCATTTTAATAGAAACGATATAGTTTTCAGTGCATGATTAGGCTTTTAAATCCCATTGTAATTCTGGCAATGAGTCCTTCTTGGAACAGACTCTCCTGTTATACAAATATTATTTAACTTTGTGAAAGCATAAAAATTAATTTATACAATTATTATGGTAATTTATTAATATAACCATCGTATGACATATGGCAGAATGTTAGAATATTGGGTGATTATGGGCGAAATGTTTTTCACAGAAAATAAAATCTGATTAACTGCACCATCTAACAGTAAAACAAAAAGCAAATGAACAAAACCTCTTACCTAAACTCATTGTTATTTTCAAATCCAGTCCTGCAACACTTTACACATGGTAATGTTTGCGCTCCTTTCACTGGCAGACAAATACCACAAATAATGGCGATAAAACTACAAAGAAGTCTGAAAAACTTACAGTGTGTATACCATATATCCACTAGCAAAATTAATATACAAAAATACATTATTTCAGTAAAAATTACATGCACCTGTCTATTTAGTATAATGAAATTCAAAAGACTCAATCCGATTGAAATAATATGGCATTTCTGTGACATTCAAATTCAGCAAATTCATAGATGCAAGATGTGTGGTGGACCAATTTGTCTTGTGGAAAGGTCAGCCTAATACAAAAGACCAAAGCAAAATATGCAAGCTATGAACCAGGAAGCTGCCGAACTAATAGATAGGCGTTATCTGACAAAATCTACGTAGACATTTAAGGCTAAGCATAACTCTCCACTGAAGTGATGATAACTTAAGAGAAACATTTATTAAACAATGAAGAAACATATATATTTTATATACAACATCTTCATTTAGACTTGCTCTTTTGCATAAATTCTCTGGAAAGTATGCAGTCAGACTGGAAAATTTACCAAACCAAACTGACAATAATGTTATTTAGCAACAGAGAGAAAAACATTATTATCTTCAGATGAGCTGTTGGTGAGGATCTGAACAATACCCTGCACATTTCTATGTTTAGGCTTGGTTGCTTTTGCTATACGAGCATATCTTAGCAACAGTTTATACTCAGCAGAATTTATAATTACTAAAAACTGAGGAAAGCAATGAAGCGTGCATTTTAATTGTGGAGAAATGTAACCCTTGAGAAAAATCATACATGAGAAAATGTATGACTAATAGATTAATTTTAAAACGTGTATTTGCATGTTTTGGTGACACCCAGGAGACAACGAACTTGCAAAATAGAGAAATGAAAATTTTCATGAGGGCAAATTCAAAACAATTGGAGAAGAATAAGTATCAGTAAAGATGTGTTTGAAAATAAAGGATAAATAAGAGAGTCTGAAAGTGAAATACAGCTTATATAAACTAGAGAATGTGAAGTAGAGACTGCAGCAATGAGTTTTAATTCTGCCTATTTAACATTATTTTTTTTCATTAATTCATGTATTCAGTCAGTCATTCATTTCATCTGCCTTTCACCTCACTTTCAATATTTTAAAATGAAATCTAATAGTTTATTTCTTATTTCACAGACCGCTGTGATGATTAATAAGTTATCACCCTTAGAGCTCTATGGCATTTACAGCTTAGAAATATTGCACACTATGCTGACTGCTGGTTGTGGCATTTACAGAGATATCATAAGAGATTTTTAGAACTTCTGCTTAATATTTATATTGCGGGTATAGTAAGAACAGAGACAAGCTGTGCAAGGAACCTAACCCTAATGGCTTTTTAGTGTTGCAGATCAAAGACGAGAAGTAGACTAGAGTGCAAAAATAAATAACAGATCTAATGCACATATTTTTCTGCAATGGGAAATTCAAGTAAAATTTGGATTCTTGGGTTAATGTACAGATACTTATAGATGTAATGTTGCTCACTTAACGCATAGCTGCCTCTCAAAAGAGGGCATCTGCTTTAAGGATATTTGCTTTAAATGTACAGCACAGAATTTAATTTACAAGGAACTTGATTTGAGAAAACGCCCATTCACATGAACACAATATCCAACCAAATTTTGAAAATTGAAACCATTGTCTGTTTGCTCATCCTGGAAGGCATAATAATTTGACTTAAATATTGAACAAAATTCCAAGTTCAGTTGCAGACAGCAGGGGAAAAAACCTTGATGCTGGTGACTAGTCAGAGGGAAACATTGCTTTTACTTTTCCCATTGTACTATATTTAAAAAAAAAGTAGGAAAAAAATCATGAGACAATTCTAAAGGTAGAAGCAGACTGCTCCCACTGAAATAAGGCAGTTAAGGTAAACACACCACATTGTAGTGTATGAAGACATGACCACAGTCAGAGGTGCAACCAGAATCATTTATTACAACAAACACGCAGCTTATATAGTGCCAATGTATCTTCTTTCCCAGCCAACACACCCCTGCAACCCCCAACTGCCAGATGGGCCGAATTCCCCTCAATCAGTCGGGTCACCAAGCATTGTTTATGGGTCATCTGGACTTGCTCACAGGCCGTCATCTAACACTGTTCCTGCTTCTTCTATTCTTTCTTCTGGTCTCTGCTTCTTCCACAATCCTGTTAACATCCTGTTCTCCCACACCACATAACATACAGGACCTCATTTCTTAAGAATAATTGTAAGCGTTCAGTATCCTCCCCTTTAATAATGCAATTACCAGGCCAGCAGACTGTTGTTCTTCTCATACAGGAGTATCTAGCTCATAGTCTAGTACATTATAGCAGCCTTCCAGTACCTAAAGGAGGCTTGAAGGAGAGATGGCGAGGAACCCTATTCTTTCTTCTGGTCTCTGCTTCTTCCACAATCCTGTTAACATCCTGTTCTCCCACACCACATAACATACAGGACCTCATTTCTTAAGAATAATTGTAAGCGTTCAGTATCCTCCCCTTTAATAATGCAATTACCAGGCCAGCAGACTGTTGTTCTTCTCATACAGGAGTATCTAGCTCATAGTCTAGTACATTATAGCAGCCTTCCAGTACCTAAAGGAGGCTTGAAGGAGAGATGGCGAGGAACCCTTTATCAGGGAGCGTAGCGATAGGATGAGGGATTATGGTTTTAAATTGAGAGAGGGGAGATTTAGATTAGATACTAGAAATAAATTCTTTACTGGGAGGGTGGTGAGACACTGGAACAGGTTGCCCAGAGAAGTTGTGGATGCCCCCTCCCTGAAAGTATTCAGGTCCAGTCTGCATGGGGTTTTGAGCAACCTGGTCTAGTGGGGTTTTGAGCAACCTGGTCTAGTGGGAAGTGTCCCTGCCCGTGGCAGTGGGGTTGGAACTCAATGATCTTTAAGATCCCTTCCAACTCTAACCATTCTATGATTCTATGATTATCAAACCTTTCTGGGTAACCAGGTCTTATTGGGAAAACTGCTGATCTTGTGCCACATAACCCAGGTAGCCGCTGCTTTCCTTCATCCTACAACCCACGCTTTATACTGCTCAGTAAGTATTCCTCGCTTTTCTAGCTGCTCTTACCAAACAGCCTAAAGTTTCTGCTAACCTAGGTCTTTGCCATGTGTTAGCAGTAGCACACATACAGCACAGACACCTGGAGCAGTGTCTCAGTTCACATCAGATTTCCGAAGATCTTCTTTCATCTCACAATTCATGAGCAATACAGTTTTTTTCTTCCTCCTCATCCTTGCTCTTTCTTTTAAATAGTAACTTTTATCTTTTCCAGGACTGGAACCTATTGTCTTAAATAAGGTTAATCACACAATCATGTTTGGGCACTATTTATTAGTTCAGATTTTTATACTTCATTGCAATTGGAAGGTTTTTTCTATTTCATATTTGGCACCTTTTTCAAATGCATGAAATAAAAACATACAAAATAAATATGCTTATTGGTCCGTTTAATGTAACTACCCTTCTCTCCATCAGATGCCTGCAGAAGACTCCTTTTCTGAGTTCCTCTGGAATCATCCCTGCATTTTAGTAGTGCAGGGGAATGGGTAGAGATGTAAAGAGGTGCTGCTTTTTCTTAATCCCAGTCTCACAACAGAAAGAAAATAGCAGTGGATATGGGGCTAATCCAGCCACTTTGATGAAAAAATCAAGAGTAAGAATATGGTTGTACTTTTGCCATGTGACAGGAGCTTTCACAGTCTCTAGAACAACTAAGTGGTAGTTAAGCTTTAGCCTGTTGTATCTGCATTACAATTAACCTCTCTGTTGTAAAAGCAGAGCTTTGAAAGGCTGTTCCAATTCCTCTGCCAATAAAATCTCTAAAACTGGTAAGTCAGGTTACCACCAGGGCTATGTTATTGGCATAATTTTGTTATTTGAAAACTCTAGAATAAAAAACACCTAAGAAAAAAAGAAATAAAAATATTCATTCCTTCAGTATCAGAATTCAGTCAGATAAGGAACAGAAAGGCTGGTAGACTCTAACATCTGACTCTTCCACTCAAAGAAGGAAAATTCTAAGCAGGTTAACAAGTAGCCTTTTTAGTGCTCTTTGCAGCTAAAAGCGTATTTACCTCTTGCTTTGCTGAATGCAGTATAACAGTGTTCTATTTGCACTTCAGGACCAACTCCAGGAGCCCCAGAGGAAAAAGACAAAGAAGTTTCCTAGCAGTTTTCAAAAGCAACAGCAAAAACTGAGCTATATGTGAGGCTTGGGATATTGTTAAAAGGGGTGAAAAGGGAAAATGGAGAAGAGGTCAGTAATTGGAGAGCAGAAGGTTAGAAGCTACCTGCTCATTTGGGAGATTTGTACTGAGAAAGAGACCAGGCTTGTTTAGCTGGTTGACTGATTTCATGTGGGAAATGTGATTTTCTGCGTGTACTGAGTAGAAGGAAAGGGAAAATCAGGAATAATTATTTTTGGCAGAGTTAGGTAATTCCCAGTCCCAGCCATCTTCATTTGATCACCAGCTGTTACTGCTGAAAAGTATTTTGTGTTACACAGTATTAATTCTCCATTTGTGTTCCTCTCCTGATTGCTATTGCTTTCCCTGTTGCTTTTACTCCAAATTTCCTGGCTTTTAGATATTCTGCTTTGCAAACTACTGCTGCATTTCTAGAATATTTACAGCCTTTAATTTATCGATATTTTTACTCACAGCTATAACTCCTTCTGAATGTATTTTTGGTCTGCAAATGTATTGGTCTTTTTCAGTTCATATAATTAATGTGCTGCATCTTGGGCATATTGCCTGAAGTTCACCCTGCTGCTGAAAGCTAGTCAAATAGACCTGTATAGGGAAAATCAGCAATGAACTTAGGCTGAAAAGTTTATGATGTCCTTAATAGCATGGTCACACATTACCTAGAATGATTGCAAGCAAACAAAACCATAAAATATTCCAAATCTCTATCAAAACAAATTTTCACCCTATAAACCTTTAATGTCCCAAAGGATTTGATAGGTCAGTGACTAAGATAGTCATACAGTAAAAGAGAAAATGAGTCTCAGAGTCCACGACGCCAGGGCTAAATTATTCTCTTTACTCCAATTTAAGCACATATTCAAGTTTGGCCCTCGATTATCTGCATTGCCTATGTATTGGTTTGCTCTCTGACTGATCTTGGCATACATGAACTGTTTTTCCAACTGGGAAAATTGATTTGGAGGTGAGCAGTACAGAGCAATTGAGTCAGGCTTGCCAAAAGTTCACTCAGCTGTGTTTCTTCAAGGATTTCTCAGTAGAAGTCTCCCCATGTTCTCCAATTCAGTATTCTAGTAGGTTTATTAATGGAAGGATGCTTTGAATCTCTGTATCAAAATGCCTGGCACCAGATTGATACCTAACGGCCAGAGGGGGAACTCTGGTATCAGAAAAGCACATTGCTTAGCTCTAAGGAGGGAAAAATCCAAACACACAGCAATGCAGAACATCCTTTTTACGCCTTTTAGACTATTAGAAAACAATTAACCGATTCAAATTTAAAATGAAGATACAGTGGAGTGTATCTGATTTTTGACATTACTAATAAAGGATTCCAGTCTCTGTTGACTTGTTAGAGCAGGGTGTCCAGTATTTCTTTGTTCTTTCTTTGGCCTAAGCTGCTTTCAGCTGGTAACAATCCCTTAAAGATCAAGCGGCTATGGCCAATCAGTTGTAGCTGAAGCCTTGAGAATACTACATGGAGTAAAGGTTTGCTGCCCCTTCGCTGCCCTCAAACAACAGCCCTAGCAAGCAATTGTCCTTTTTTTCAACTGAGGCTAGCAAATTGTATGATTTTTAAACTTTAACTGCGATCCAACAAGAAGGAAAGAGTCTAATACAAAACATACCAACACACCAAAAAATGTGTTTTTGAGAAAAAAATCCTACCATGAAAATTTCACCAATCTTAGTGATGACGTTGGGAAACAGGTAGTTTATCATAATCATTCATTCCCTCCCCTGGTTCTTCCTGAAGAAACTGTCAACTCCAAGGCAAAGCAAGGCAAGGAAGAGATTACTTTCCAAAAGATGGTCCAAAACATATTTTTGCAGCTGATGGTGTTTAAAGTGAATGACTGAATGTATCCGGTACTGCTTCTTTCATTCTAGTTTCTTATTGTTCCTTAGCTCTGAACTGGCAAAGCAAATCAGACATGTACCCTCCATTTCTTTAGAAGGATGCCTAAGCTAGATCTTGGCATCAAAGAATGTAAGGTCCAGAAGAATCCAATGGTAGCACACCATCTTCATTCAGTTTCTCCTTCAGGAGGAGTTGTAATATTTTCCTTTAATATTGCCTCCTACTCCATTAATTCCTTCACAAGGAAAATAAAAGAAAATAAGGAATCAGAGTGAAAGGTTTGGCTTTGAGCATCGGAGGGAGAAGCATCCTTGGAAAATAGACTGTCTCACAATGGGATGGAAAAGTAGGACATACCCAGGGAGGTGGTTGAGGCACCATCCCTGGAGGTGTTCAAAAGACAGGTTGATGTAGTGCTGGGAGGTATGGTTTAGTGATGGTGATGCTTCTTGTTTGTTGTGCGGGTGTTTATTTTTGTCAGTTAGGTTGATGGTTGGACAAGATGATCTTTGAGGTCCCTTCCAACCTAGAAGATTCTGTGATTCTTCTGTGATTCTGTGATACTTAGCCACTCTAAAACATTATTATATGGATGGAGCAAAACTAAAAAGATCCCTGTGTAGGGTTTCATAGAATCATAGAATGGTTAAAGTTGGAAGGGACCTTAAAGATCACCTAGTCCCAACTGCCCTGCCATGGGCAGGGACACCTCCTACTAGACTAGGTTCTCAAAACGCCATCCAACATGGCCTTGAACACTGCCAGGGATAGGGCATCCACAACTTGTCTGGGCAACCTATTCCAGTGTTTCACTACCCTCACAGTAAAGAATTTCTTCTTACTATCTAACTTAAATCCACTCCTTTCCAGTTTAAAACCACTACCCCTTGTCCTACTACTTCATTCCCTGATAAATGTAAATATCAGGGAGTGTAATTTCATGTAAATATCTTTTGTTGTGGAGGGTGTTATTTTAATATCTTTAACATTTGTTTATTTATTTTTTATCTCTGCCTCCCACCACCCTCCTTCAAAAAAACTTACCTATTTCTGTTACCCAAGCAGAATATTGTCATTTTTATTGGGAGGCCTATCTCTCTCAATATCTTCAATTTTGGTGCATACTAAGTGATTATGTTCTAAATTACCTCTTTGTGTTCCTCCAGATCCTGGACAAATTCTCTGACCTTTGTACTTTAATACTGCATAGTAAGAGACATACAGTAAAATTTAAAAGGCAGTTAATTGTAACATAATTGGGGGTTTCTGAGGTAGAAATTGTAAGAATTTTGTATAATAGTAATTTTTTGAAACACAGTGACTTACAAACCAAAGCCAACAGGAGTGGTCAGTCAGATTACATATTGCTAATAGTTCTCCTAGATCTAACTTTCTGGTTATTCACAAGATGTTTATAAAAGAAACTAGTATTCCTTTTATTACATCAGCTTTTCACTCAATTTGAATGGGGAGCCTTCATCCTGAATAAACATGTTGATGAAAGATCATCTGCACACCCACAAAATAGTACAGAGAAGCAACAGCAGGAGGGGGAGCCCAAATAATACTCTGGTAGGCTGCTCCCAGTCCTATCACAGACACCATCATCTTATCAAAGCATATCATCACAAGCCCTGAGAAGCACAGCAGCACAAAGGCAGGTGAGAACAAACATTAAGGACTCAGAGGAAGGGACATCCAGTCCAGTACCCTCCCAGGACTGTCCCAGGAGATCTTCAGATCCATGATCCAGGTATGACATCCATGAAGATGAGTAAAACACTAGGGCATCTTTCCAGGTGAGAGGCTGTTGCTATTTAGGGGTATGGGACACATTGTAGGATTGCACAAAGCTTACTTTGGGATGTGTAGGAGAAGAAACAAAGGAAGGGAAGGTTACTGACCTAGATGATTTGGGAAGAAACAAGCATGGGGAAATGGATGGATAAGGGTATAAAAAGAGCCACTTGCCTGTAAACAGTTGGCTAGTGGGTACATTTATCCTATGCTCTACACTTGATCAGCACAGGCCATCCTATCTTATTAAACTCAATTTCTAACTTTGTCCTGGGTGAGGGACTCGCTGTTTGGTGTGCATGTGGGTGTATGGAGGTCTAAGTGAGAGCAGCTGGAGTCCGACCAGGGGTCAGAAGGGGTCAGAGCCAGGTGTCAGTGATGTCAGCAATAGGAGAAAGATTGGGTGTGAAAGTCAGTGTATGAGTGCTAGCACAGGGAAGTCAGACTAGCTGTCAAGTAGGTGAAGTGATCTGGCAGCCAAGGAAGGGTGTGTATCTCTGAGGGTGAGAGGCTGTTGGATGAACTGGTTACCAGAGAGACCAGGGAGTACCAGCCAGCTGCTGGAGAGGTTATAGGGTCTGGGAATCTCACGGGACAAGACTTGCTGCTCTATACGTGCAAGTCAAAGCAACCAGCCTGTGTGATGTGAGCAACAAGGCCATTGCTGGCTTAGTGAAACCATCCAAGTTAGAAAACAGTAAATAGTGAAAATAGCAACCCCTTCAGGAGGAAAAGCTGTACCCAGAGGTCTAACGCTATGGAGAACTCAAGTTTGCCTGTGGGGCCAGGGAGTCAGCCAGGATCCCTGCACAGTGGGGGTTCAGAAGTGGTATCCTGTCTGTGGTGGAGGAACAAGCCAGACTGGACCTTAGCAGAGGCCTCCATTGGAGTGAGGGTTTTGTGTACAGAATGTGCAAGCAAGCCCTAAAATAGAAGTTTAAAAACAGAAATTGCTTACCCCTTCTTATACTCATCATGATTTAGAGATGTGTTTAAATGCTATGTCATGGGTTCTGTCCTTGTGGCTACCTCACTCTAAGTTCCTCTGTAACACAGAGGAAACTAGATTAGCATATGAACAAATAAATGTTTCTTTGCTCAAAGGCTGGCTTTGAGTAAGTAAGGATGGCTATGCTGCTAAAACACATTTTTAAGCACCTTCTGCCAAAAAGTTCCCAATCTTTTCTCAAGTATATCACAGGAAATTGCATTTCTCTTTGTCTCTGTTTGTGACAACACTAGTGCAGGGTAAGTATAGTGCTCCCTGCCTTTAATATTTGAATCTGAGTGCTGACACACCTAAAGATAGCAGTTTAATTGCTTTTCAGGTATTTTTCTACTGTCAGACACTGGAGGATTGAGATACTTGTCTGCTTTTACAATCAAACTCTCTAGATGTGTTGTACAAATCAACTCCTAAAGTACAGTGTACAACTATAGCTTTGAATATGACACCAGGAAAAAAAAAAAAAAAAGTTGCTGTTAAAGTCTTATTGGCATAGTTGTTTATGCAGAGTGATTTTAATTGCATTGCAACCAGGTATTATTTGCCAAGCATTAACTTCCAGCCAAGAGGTAGTAACCTGCAGCTAAAAACTAATTTTAAAAAAATAAATCTCTGTTATGCAATAGAGGTATTGCAATTGCTGCAGTTTTAGTCAGAAGACTTTTCCTTACACAATAGGTTAAAGTTTAACACACTGAAATGCTACAGTGAAACCACATTATCCACTTTTCAAGAGTGACACCAACAGCAGATTATGATTTTGAAAGCTGTCCCTGTTCCACACGCTTGTTGGAAAAGGAAAAATGTGTGGAACATCTGTGACTGGCCTTCTATTTGCTTTGATTATTTAACAGTATTGCAAAGCCTGTTGGCATTTGTTTATACATTTTTTATACATTGTTTATACAAAGTACAGATCCTTTGATATTCATTTCCAAACACTGCATTATCAATAAGCACTTATCATAAATTTGTCGTCCAAATGCTTTCAAGAAACAGTGAGTGGGGACAGGCTTTAGAGAAGTTGTATTTATCAGCTGAGACAAATAATTTCTGAGCATCTATACCAGTTGTACTTACCCATTTCCAGTATGGATATGATCGTTCAATGCAAGTAGCATGGAAGTCTGTGTCCCTGAAGCTAAATTTGGAAGCTGGATACCACTGTGCTTATTGGGGCATGTACCCATCATGGACAAGATTTCAAAGTGTGTTTCATACGAACAAGCTGTTTCAACATAGCGTATTGGTCTAACATGAAGAACAATCACCTAATCAGAGCATGTACCTATCAGTTTGGGTACATGACAAATTATTCAAACATTCCTGTTAACTGACAGGCAGTTTAATAATTTTAATTTGAAGTCTCCCTTGGTGGTGGATGAAATTAAGGATGAAATTAAAAAGTTATATTGAGTTGAATGATAAACCAGACTTTACCATCTATGAGCACCCACAATGGGAATTTTCTAAAGGGATTATTAAAGGAAGGTTAATTAGCATTTCATCTGGGAAATGGTAACAGATGAGCTAAGGCAAACCTACATGAAATATTGAAACAATTAAAGAAAATGCTCAAACAAAACCAAAACAAAACAAAACCCAGACTCAAAAAGATTTATTTATTAAGCAGATAACATGGGTAAAAAGTAATTCATACTACTTTCTTATTAATTGAAAAAGAGGGGGTTTTTGCCATTCTCCAAGCAAATACAATTTCAAGTTAGGGAGTTCAGAGGAAAAGCTTTTGATGTATATATTTCAAAATGGAAACCATGGAATTAAGCTATTGTGAAGAACCCAAGAGGGAGGCTCCACAACCAATCCTCAGAGTTATAATTATAAAAAATGAGCTTCATTTTTCAGTAAGTCTTAATATGTAATTATCTGATCTTCATAAAACTAGATGCGTTAGTCATCTCCTTAAAGTTAGAATTATCACCACAAACATTAAAATTTAAGTGTTGTTGTAACTGTGAATTTAAAAGATATATGATTACATCAGAAAATAAGTCCTGATTTTCTTGGCATTTGATAAATAAAAATGTATTTTTGGACTCAAAACCTCATCCGCTGAGTAGGACCCAATCTACTTATAGCAGATTACTAAGTTCACTACTCAAAAACAGTACAGCACAAATGTCTTAATAATATTACTCAGAAGGATATCACAGATCAGATCATGGCAGATCACCTAATGAGTAACCAAGACAGCTAGAAAGTTACCAAATTCCTGACAGATAAAATGTCCTTTTAAAATATTCAAAAAAGGGTTACTGCAGGTCTTTTTTTGCTCCTCTCCAGATCAAGTTATGGCACTCAAGCTCCAAACATCTTTCGTGAAGAAGTTTAAGGACCAGATGAAGATGCCTTATCCTGAACAGAAGTAATGCTACCTATTCACCACTGCAGACTCTTCTGAACCTTGTCTGTAGGTTCAGGACCAGTAAATGGCCTCCATTGTTATAGCACAGACACCAATCGACTGAAGTTGCAAACTCCCCCAGATAAATACATATAGCAAGGTCTTCAAACAGAAACATCTGTTCCAAGCAGTTTGGGAAAACAGCCAAAAGGCAAAGGTACATCCAGGAGAATAAATGCTGAAAATAGTTTTTCAATCTGAATTTTTTAAGAAGCAGAGGTGTCCCTGTCTTCCTGGTCTCTTCCTGAAGAACAAGATAAACACTATGATATACGTTTATTCCCAAATAAACTTTAGAAAAAAGAAACAAAGAAACAAACAAATCAAACAAAAAACCCCAAACAAACAAAAAAAAAAAAAAGAGAAAAAAAGAGACTGCAAAAAGAGCAAGGGCCTTCTAGGCTGTAAACTAGATATAATGTTTTGCAGAACTTTGGTAAATAAAATTTTTTATAGCTTTCTAGGAATAATTTAAAATTCCATTGTACTAGTCCCCTACCACCACCTCTTTTTTTTTTTTTTTTTTAAATGGTATTTCCAACTAGGTCTGAATGAAAATGTCATCTTTGAACCAGTCTGGCCCAAACTCAGAAGAAACAATTAACTTCCACACTTCATGACTACCCTGACCTTCACTGATTTAGAATATTTTTCTTTTTTTATTTCTGTTTATAGCCTCTCTGATATTAGGTATTTAGAAAAGGTCTAAAGTAGTGATGAACCATGTTGTAGCCTCCAAGTGATATTAAAAGTTAGCTAGAAAAGAAGAAGAAAGGCTTATCAACACAAAATCCTGTGTAGGTTGCTTTAGGGTGTGCCTAGAACACAACCAAATATAGGTCTTTCAGGATTTTATATGTATATTTCTTTATATACGTGGTGCTGTTTTCCATGTATGTACATGGACATAAATCAGAAACAATTTCTGTGAAAGCCACTAAACTATTGCCATAAAACAGCAGCATGGAATGTAAGCAAGAGAAAGAACACTAATGGGATGAGAAACAGTAAATTTTTCCTCTCATTTCCTGTACAGATGAAGAGAGATTTTTACATTTGGAGAGCTCAGACATACCACTCTCAGGAGATAGGGAGAAGCCGATTGCTCATCCCTGAATCATCCACTCCATCACCAATAAATTGAGATTACATCAGGAGAGAACATCCACATGTGTATTCCCCCTGTGTTTATGAATCTATCACCATCAGAGAGTCAATGGGAATGTGTATAGCTGCTTCTATATGAAGTTATTAGAATGGATATTAAATCTTCTTCCTGCAGGTGATGTTTGGAATGAATACTGATTTGTTTCTAGAGGAGAGTTAATAGAGCATTTAGTTTAGAAAATATTAATTTATGTATCAGAATTCTGATTGTGATGCACTGAAAACAAAGGAAAAAAACAGAAAAAAAATCATTTTGTGTGAAATATACAAAGCAATTAAAATTAGAATAATTGAAATTTACCTATTTTCAAGGCTTTTGCGGCTTCTTCCTATCATATCTGTTGGTACATCCTTTCTCTTTTTAGTCATACTCCCTGGTGTGCATACAGCTTCAAGGAACAGCGTTTGCAAGTTCCAGTCTAGCTTCCAATTCATGAGGTGAGATAACTGTTCTAAGAAGTCTCAAAGTCAGCAGGTCCAGGGTGCTAAAAAGGATACAATTCCTTCAGCTGCTCAAGACATCCAAAAACTTGGTCTGCAACAGTTCAGCTTCCTTCTTAGTGCTGTCATAAATACTCAGGTGAACTAGAACAGCAATATGATTCAAGTGACAGCTAATGATTTGACCTGCTCTTCCAGGAATAAGACTATGTCAACTTCCTTTTCTGTGTAGGTGAGAAGTTTTAACGTTTACCAGTCTTGGGCTTCCACGTAGCTGCACAGCTCATTATGTTCATACAAGAGGAATGTTACAGGGGTGCTACTAGCTGACCAGGGATGGGTCTGCTCCTTCTGACCACACTTTCAGCCTACCTGTTTGTAGAACCTGCAGGCTTCAGTTAATAGAAGAGATTGTCTTGGGATTTATTAACAATTTATTAACAATGTTCACTAGGAAATCTCTGACTTCTCTGGATGTCCGTGATGTACAGATCACCTCTTCACCATGTTCACAGAACTTTACATGTCATTTTCATGGTTACTGTATAAAAACTGTATGTAAGATGTGAGCTGAGACAGGTTTTTCAGGCCTGTGTTTTATAGTCTTATATGCCTGGGCAACTAGTTTATAGTTATTTTTAAACCATCTGATTTCTACCTACACCAAAAGAAAATACAAATAGAAGCATATTATTCACATCACCTGAAGTAGACAACATCATTGCACATATTTTTAGAAGAAATAGATGAAGGAAAGAGACAAAAAATGTCCATTCATTTCCTATATAAATATTAAATTAAATTGCTTTCTTTCATCTGTTCCTAATTCGTCTGAACTGACTAACAATCATGTTACCAAAGGGTAAAGATGAAACAAGCTCAGTAACAGCTCTGCTATTGAAAAAGAATGGCTTTATACTCACTTTCTATCTCTCTGGCTAACCTTTTCTTTTTAAAACCACACTCTTGTCCACATAGTTTCCCACATCCAGCATCTGCCTTGCTCCATCCAGCCATTTTAGACTGAACATTAGGAAGGAATTTTTCACAGAAAGAGTGGTCGGGCATTGGAAGAGGCTGCCCAGGGAGCTGGTTGAGTCACCATCCCTGGATGTGTTTAAGGGACGTTTAGATGTGGTACTGAGGGATATGGTGTAGGGGAGGACTTTGTAGAGTAGGGTAGATGATTGGACTCGATGATCCCAAGGGTTTCTTCCAACCTGAACGATTCTATGATTCTACGATCTCTTTAATCCATATACTTGTCAAATACAACCAGTTAAACTGGTGAACAGTTGAGATTTGAATGTAGAAGAACAATAAAAAGTTTTATTTAAAATTTGTGATTTAACACATGATATAAGATTGCTTATAGCTCATCAACACTAGGTCACTAAAGACCAATAGCAGACCACTAAAGATAGGAACTTTCATGTCCGGTATTACATTGTAAAAGCTAAAAATCCTAGACAAGTATTTGTCATATAGGCTCAGCCCATCTTGTATATAAAAGCTCTCAATGTTACTGTTTTTCTACTATATGATCAATCTTCTGAAGTAGTCTACCTAAATCTGTACAGTAATATACATATGCCATTTCTTTCAATCAAGCGTATGTGGTTTATTGTAATCTTCTGACAGAGACTAAATTATGGAGTAGGTACTATAATGGAGTTAAAATTAGCTGGGTGTGACAAATTTCCTGTTTCCAACATTTTTTTTTTCTTAAACTTACTACATCAGCTTGTCAAACAGTAGATTACAGGGAAATTTGAAAACATTTACTATGAAAACTAGGCATTTTAGTTGCAGGGAATGCCTCCCTTTGAAGTTCTGAACTTTACAACAGGAGGGACTGAAAGCAGTTGTTTTTAATGAAATCATAGTCTCCTCCCTTTCTCAAATAACTCAATGATCAGAGCACTCAGCTGGAATATAGCAGTCCTTCTGTTACTTATATTCACTGCCTAAAGGGAATTAAACTACAGATACAAGACAGACTAATTTTCAGTGTATTGTAAAAGAACTTGATTTGTTCACTGTAGATTTTCTTGAAAAAGACCGTGACAAGGCAGCAGAGGAGAACAGGGAACACCTGTCTGCCTTGCTCCGGCTGCTGCAGTCTGCTGGGATCTTCTGGAGAAGGGCAAACTGGCTCCTTTCGCAAAAGCAGCTGAACATGGCCATCTGGGTAAAAAATCGTGGAGCAACAACTTGGGCAGGAAAGGGATGAGAACAGCTCCAGGTAGAGAGCTAGCAATAGAAATGAACAGTGGAAGGCTCCTGAGAGGAAAAGAGTATTTGCGAAACAGAGAGTTGAACCAAAGCTGAGCTGTTGAAATGCCAGCAAAGGGATCCACAGAGAGTTTGGTTTGGCCCAAGAAGTCATTTAAATCTCCTGGACTGCAAAGTAAGCCAGAGAGAAAGGGTTTATTGCTTCTTAACATTTCTACTACCAATATACTGGAAGCTGATGTTAAGTGTTCCCTGCTGATGACTTTGTGGCACTTGCAATGTTTTTTCTAATGATTATGGTAAATATCTGTTCCTTCTCCCCTGTCAGAATCCACATTTACCTGAGCTCTTAAACTTGCATCTGATGATTTACCATAGCTATGTATCTTCTAAAAGTTTTGCTGATAAATATATTCATCTCAAACTTCTACAGCTATTTAGAGATGGTGTGACTCTATTCGATCACTGAATTTGTGGTGCAAAACGTTACTAGTAGCTGTAATGCTCTCTAAAGAGGTTTATGTTCTGAATGTAACTGTAAGAGTAATGTATCCCACTTCTGTTTTCCAGAACTAAGGTGGGTTTTTTTTATTATTTGCTTTTTTTAAAGTTCTTGAACAAAGTATTTGTAAAAGCATCTCGAAGGTTTTAATAAAAAAGTCCTTACATTTAAATTTGATAATGTTGATAAACTATTTGCTTTGTAAAGAACTCTGACGCAGATATGAAAAAAGTAACTTCTGTTTTCTGTTCACGTAGCCTGGTTTTACATTGCTCTTTAAGATCAAATAACTTCCTGATGAATCACTCTATACTATATACTGACACTTAGTTTTCACCTAGCACACAAGAGTTCAAACTTAATTCATTTTTTTTCTTAATTTTTCCTTGAAAATGCTTAAGCCTTATTTATAAACATTGTTTTCTGTGTCAGCCTTTCACTGAGAAAACAGTGAAAAAACTGGAACTTATTTTGCTTTCTTTGTAAAAATATTAGGCTTGCCTTATAGGTTGGAAGGCAACCATTACTGACATTTGGTTTTTATTTTAGTCTTTGGCTCTTTGCTTGTCTCTTTCAATTCTAAAAGAAAAAAAAATCACTCACTGGGGAACAAGTGATATTTTCTTTTTGTTTTTGTTTTTTTTCCTCCTGAATAGTCCACCCCAAAATGATAGCTGGAATCCTGCTGTCCACCTATAGTTGTTTTTATTTTCAACCCATCTAGTCCATCCATCCAACCGTGGTGCTGTGGATAAGGGGAACACAGTGGATGTTGTGTGCCTAGGCTTTAGCATGGTATTTGACACACTCTCCCTTAGTCTTCTTTTCATCAAATTGGTGAGATATGGGCTAGATATGTGGTTGATAAAGCGACTGCCTGACTCAGAGTTGCAAACTCTGGGGGAAAATCCAGCTGGTGGCCAGTAACAGATGACATTCATCAGGGAATAATGCTAGGACCAACATTGCGTGGAGTCTTTTATGGCCATGATGATGGGAAGGAGAGCACTTTCAGCAAGTTTTCAAATGACACCACTTTTGAAGGAAAATGCAATATAATGAAAAGCAGAGCTACTCTCCAGTGGAACCAAAACAGCCCAGAGAAACGGGCTCATTGTACCTTCATGAAGATCAACAAAAGCAAATGAAAAGTCCTGCACCAGGGCACGGATAAATCCAAGCAACAGTACAGGCTGGGGACTGATTGTCTAGGAAGCAGCTTTGCATAAACAGACCTGGGGGTCCCATTGGACAGCAAGTTGAGCAGGTCAGCAGTGTGCCCTGGCAGTGAAGAAGACCAGCTGCATCCTGGGTTGTATTAGGATGAATGTAGCCAGCAGATAATGAACCTTCCCCTTCATTTAGGAAGGAAGAAATTCTTTACTCAGGAAGAAATTCTTTACTATGAGGGTGGTGAGACACTGGAACAGGTTGCCCAGGGAAGCTGTGGATGCCCCATCCCTGGAAGTGTTCAAGGCCAGGCTGGATGGGGCCTTGAGCAACCTGCTCTAGTGGGAGGTGTCCCTGCCCATGGCAGGGGGGTTGGAACTAGATGATCCTTGAGGTCCCTTCCAACCCTAACCATTCTATGATTCTGTGATTCTATAATTTAGCACTGGTGAGACAACATCTGGAGTACTGTGTCTAGTTTCAATATCCTTGCCATAAGAAGGATATTGAAACACAGTAGTCCAGCACAGGCCACCAAACTGGACTGGAGATGGTGACTAGAGAACATGGCATATGAAGAAAAACTGAAAGGTCTGGGTTTGTTCAGCCTTGAGAACAGAAGTTCGGGGAGACCTTACTGCTCTCAACAGTTACCTCATGAAGGATACAGAGAAGATGAACCCAACCTCTTCTAGGAGGCATGCAATGATAGGACCAAGTTGGAACATGGAAAACACTGCTTATAGACAAGAAAATATTTATTTACACTGAGTGTGATTAAATACTGGAAGAAATTGCCCAGAGAAATTGTGGGATTTTCAGTCCTTGTGGGCCTAAGCAACCCCATCCAACTCCTTCTTTTAACAGGAAGAACTATCTCTTATGGAACATGTGGCCTCCAGAGGCCCCCCCCCCACAGAATTATTCTATGACACTATGAGACCTCTTGTCTTTCACTATTGCTGAATTTGTTAAAATTGTTCAGGTCTTTCTCAACAAAGGAGCAATTTAATCATGAAGCAGACAAATATGATTCTTATTTTTATTTATTCTATCATCTCTTTGCAGTAAGTTAAATATAATTTCAATAGAACCTTAATATGCCTTTCCTGAGACTGTCAATTTTGTGTATTGTGGAAAAGTCTGTTCAAATTATACTGTTGTCCACTGTGGTTCACAGTCTGCCTCAGATCTCTATTACAGTATCAGAGTATCGTAAAACCTGTATTTTATTATGCAACATCTTTTGTACCATTTTAAGTGAAATTGCATAGCAGAACATAACTATATAAATAACAAAATTTAAGTAAGCTACTTCCTCTGTTGCCATTTTAATTAGACATAATCAAAACAAGTCATTTTGTGTGATAAACTGAACAAATGATGGGCAAACAAATTACAGTGATTACTGATAAAATTCCTTCATTATTATCAATTACCTCACTTTGATAGTACACTATGAATATGTAATTGACAGTTCTAAATTGTTTTAGAGTTTATTATTATTTTGTCTAGTGGACATGCTAGCGCTTCGAGCATGTCTCTATTTTCTACACACAAAGAAGTACATTAGATTTGTCATTTATATTAATTCATCTATAAAACCCAAGCAATTTCAATTGTGCACTTCAGTGTTCTAAAATGGTTTTATGTGCTCTTGTATTTTAATTAACTAGATTCAGTAGTTAGAAGTTCAAATTGTCCTGTTTTCAGACTTTAATTAGGTTTAGAATTTGATTCCCAAAAGTTTTTCATTTGTCAACATAACAATTTTCACTCCTTAGATATTATTCCTAGGTATGTAGGTAATCATAATGAAATACATTGTTAAATTAGTTCATAAGTGTGCATTATCTTTCACTTATTAAAAGGTTATAATTTGTGACAAACTACAATCATTTAATCTCCAAAATGAGAAGACTTTCCAATCAGCAAGATATATCATACCATGAAGATACTTTTTCCTGAAATCTGCTAAGTGCAGCTGTGTTGGCAGGTGTATTCAGTTTAAAAAAAAAATAACAGATTCCTGCCAGCTGAATTCAAAACAGTGCAGAGATTTTAACAAATCTCTTTGAAATTAGCTTTGAGAGCTCTAAAGGAGGGGAAAAAAACCTGACAAAACTATCAAGACCTCAGAATCAGGACTTCTGAAGTCATAAGTTTATGTCTGTTTACGTCAAAACTAGCTGGTATAAGAACTTGGAACTGATAGGTCTGACAACACATTCTTCACCGAATTTTGCGTCACGTGATTTAATATATTTAAGAAATAGTGTAACAACATGGGTACAAAAAGGACAAACAAAACCAATAGCAATGATTGAAAGAAAAAAGTAATTCCAGATTTTAAGAAAATTTAGCTCTGGATTGATAGCCAGTCTTAAAATACTTAGTTTAATGTAGAAAGCATTAAGTGGCATTGGGTTTATATTCAGACTTCTTTATTGAATCTCTCTTGCCTAGCATATCTGAGTTCTCTTGGTTTAACTTGCATTTTATATTGTCAAGGAAAATCCAACTGTAAAGATCATAAGTATTTGGAAAATTTTTGATGTGCTTCTAGAAATCAGTCCATCAAAAAAGGTTGTGTAGGGACATTTCTGAATGATCTGTTAAATCTATACATTACGTGTCTCTTCTGCAAAGTCCAATTCCTATTCTTGGTGCAGGAAAAAAAATATCTATTTCTAGACAGTGCAGTAAAAGGCCTTTGTGTTTCGAGGACGTTTATAAAAGCAGCTGTAATGGGTAACTTATGAAAATAAAGAAATTCTTTTTTTTTGTGAAGTCTTGATTTTATAAGTGGCAGTTTATAGTATTGTTTAAAGTTCAATAATTATAGGACTCTAAAGCCAACCCTTATTTATCCAGTATCACCTCATGAGTACTACAAGTCTTAGTAGTACAGAGAGTGATGGAGAGTGCGGAGCCACTCTCCATCATTTACCAGCAGTCCTGGCAAACTGGGGATGTCCCAGCTGACTGGTGTCTAGCAAATGTGACGCCCATCCACAAGAAGGGTCGGAAGGATGATCCAGGAAACTACAGGTCTGTCAGTCTGACCTCGGTGCCTGGGAAGGTCATGGAACAGATCATCCTGAGTGCCATTATGCAGCGCATGAAGGATGCTCAGGTGATCAGGCCCAGCCAGCACAGGTTCACGAGGGGCAGGTCCTGCTTGACAAACCTGATCTCCTTCTATGACAAAGTGACCCGCTTGCTGGATGAAGGAAAGGCTGTGGATGTTGTTTACCTGGACTTTAGCAAGGCCTTTGATAGAGTCTCCCACAGTATCCTCCTGGAGAAACTGGCTGCTCACAGCTTAGATGGGTATACTCTGCACTGGGTTAAAAACTGGCTGGAGGGACGGACCCAGAGAGTGGTGGTGAATGGAGTTAAATCCAGCTGGCATCCAGTCACGAGTGGTGTCCCACAGGGCTCAGTACTGGGACCCATTCTCTTTAACATCTTTATCAATGATCTGGTCAAGGGGATTGAGTGCACCCTCAGTAAGTTCGCAGACGACACTAAGCTGGGTGGTGGTGTCGACCTGCTGGAGGGTAGAGAGGCTCTGCATAGGGATCTGGACAGGCTGGATCGATGGGCTGAGACCAACAGGATGAGTTTCAATAAGGCCAAGTGCTGGGTCCTGCACTTGGGTCACAACAACCCCATGCAGCGCTACAGGCTTGGGGAAGAATGGCTGGAGAGCTGCCTGGCAGAAAAGGACTTGGGGGTGTTGGTCGACGGCAGGCTGAACATGAGCCAGCAGTGTGCCCAGGTGGCCAAGAAGGCCAATGGTGTCCTGGCCTGTATCAGGAACAGTGTGGTGAGTAGGACCTGAGAGGTGACCGTTCCCCTGTACTCGGCACTGGTGAGGCCTCACCTTGATTACTGTGTCCGGTTTTGGGCCCCTTACCACAAAAAAGACATTGAGGTGCTGGAGCGGGTCCAGAGAAGGGCAGTGAAGCTGGTGAGGGGTCTGGAGAGTAAGTCTTATGAGGAGACGCTGAGGGAGCTGGGGTTGTTCAGTCTGAAGAAGAGGAGGCTGAGGGGAGACCTTATTGCTCTCTACAACTACCTGAAGGGTGTGTGTAGAGAGGTAGGGGTCGGTCTCTTTTCCCAAGTCACAGGAGATAGGACAAGAGGAAATGGCCTCAAGTTGCACCAGGGGAGGTTTAGACTGGATATTAGGAAACATTTCTTCACGGAAAGGGTTATCCAGCCAAAAGATGGGTTGACATGGTCCTCAAGAATATGGTTTAGTCGTTTGGGGGGGGCGCATTATTGCTTCTTTCTTTTTTTTTTTTTTTTTGTCGGAATTAGGTTGACAAGTTAGACTAGATGATCTTTAAGGTTCCTTCCAACCTAGACGATTCTATGATTCTATGATTCTAAGGGATCACTATTGCTTAATTAAATCTACAGGTCTACTCAGTCTTGTTCATTCTATTACTGACAACAAATAAGAAGTCAGAAAGTTTGACTTCTAATTAGAGTCAAAGATTATTTTTTAACCCTCCTTGCATAACTCAATGAGAGCTCTCAAATAAAAATGTATACATATCAGATTTCTGCCAGTAGTCCGCAATTTACTAGACACTAACAAACATGGAATCGTTTCTACACTATGGCTGAAATGAGATACTGCTTCATTAGAGGATACAATGAAATACATATTTTGTATGGTTTGCATTTGTTAAATCACAATATAGTAGAAAATCATTTGCAGTAGTATTTCTTAAGTGTAGAGTTTCCTTCTGTTTTCCCATATTTTTTGTGTGTTGGGTAGAATTGTAATTACTGTATATTTTGTCTACCGTCAGTGGGGAGTGAGGCATCTCTAGACAGTTTTTCAATTGATTTGAGTACACAAAATGGAAACAGAATCCTTTTGATGCCAGGTTACAGGTGTATCTTCTTAAAGTATTTATCAAACCCGCAGTCAAGTGCCCAGAGCTGGAATGAATCTTAGCATTGAGTCAGGAAGTACTGTAGAATTCAGTGCCAAGCGAATGATTCTTATAGCTTTAGCTAATGGAAGATCCTTGTTTGTTGTAGGACATTGTATGCATATATATCATATGTAGCAGGTAACTGCTAGTTGAATATACTATTTGAAAGAGATTTAAAAGTCACTTGGTTCTTAGTTCGTAGGTTTACAGCCAGATAGGACCACGCGAATCTGCTAGTCTCATTATTTTTATAAAACAGGCCAACCTGTAAATATAATCTCTGAAATAAATCACAATTCCTATTTCATTTAGAACATTTTAATAAATATATACTCTTGATTCTAAATTAATAGCTACCATATTCCCAACTAAGTTTTGATAATTAATGTAAATTTTCAGACTTCATAAGGCTTTTGTAACTCTTTTATGAATAATTTCCGGGTTTTAAGCACTTTTTTTTGGTGTGTAACCATCAGATCTGGATGCAATATTTTATGAATGTACCACTAATTCTATAAATTCAATGAAAAATGTTTAAAAGAATGATGGCACCACTTTCCTACTCCTACTTGATATGCCTTTTCATTTGAGTGTTATTTTTGCTGGAGTTATTTCTGTTACTGAACTATGACACATTCCAAGTTTGCCTATTGTAATGTACCATAGGAAAACAATAATTTTTTTTTGTGCCCAGGAATTATATAATCTAAAGTTAAAGCAAATAAAAAAAACCACCACAGAATAGGTTAAGAGATGTAAACAGATAGGAGAATTCAAGGAAGCACTGAAATACCATTCAGTGATAAAGAAGATGTCAGTAGTGATTTGTTTCCAGAGGTGACATTTTCCAAACTGTATTTTCAGCTATCAGCCAAGTGGAAGTATATCAATATTTATTCATAATTCCTCTTTGTATTTTCAGAGAAGATTTTTACTACTGTGGTGGAAAGTATTTGCCAATATGTAAGACTTAAATATTGAAGGCTTTAGGTCTGGAATAAATTTATTTAATAAATAAAAATTGAAGAAGAAGAAGAAATGCAGGTTTTATTAATTAGTGAAATTAATGATCTAATTCTGCTAAATATTTTCAAATCATCTGGTCACATTTTGTTTCAGGGCAGGAAGGGGTAGGGAAAGAGGAGAAGGGAGGGAAATGACAGATACACAAAATAGGGGAGAGAAGAATGTGCTGGCTGAGGCATCGCTCTGATTTTTTTAACTAGCTTTGGAATAGAGACACACACTCACTAGGAGATGAAATTCCTAGAGTCCACTTCTTTTATTATCTGAAGGTATTTGTAACCATACCTTTCATTTCATAGGGATTTGCTAGCAGGACAAATTTCCCAGTTCTGTTTCTGATGAAGATCCACTCTGTTTGAATAGATATTCACTGAAGCAAAGACTGAGTTTAGCTCTTCCAGCTCCTAAATACACTTCAGTGCTCCATGTTTCATTTTTATACTAACAGAAAATTTCCTAAGAAAAAAATAAGAAAGGCCCTTCTTATAGCACTGCTTCCTCAGACGGTTTGACATTTACTCTTCTTCAGCAGCTGTAGAACAGCTCTCAGTTACTAAAGAAAATGGACAAATTTATATTTCTAGTCTGAAATATCTGAGTTCCTGTTAGTATTTAAGCAGGATGCCCAAAACAAAAGTATAAAATACCATAGTCTATGAAAACTATTTTTAATATATTAGTGCAGTTGCCTGTAAGCTGAGAAAAACCAGGACAGCTGAGAAATGGGACTAGAAATAGGTTGAGGAGAGATGTTAGTGTGTGTATGTTCTTTAAAAAGTGAATAGTACTGAACTCATGAGTTTTATCGGAATCATAGATTGATTAGAGTTGGAAGGGACCTTAAAAATCATCTAGTTCCGTCCCCAACACCTCCAGAGATGGGGCACCCACAACTTCTCTGGGCAACCTTTGCCAGTGCCTCAACCCCCACACAGTAAAGAATTTCTTCCTAATATCTAATATAGATCTCCCCTCTTTCACTTTAAAACCACTACCCCTTGTCCTATTGCTTAGTAGTTTAGCTTTGTTGTCCTTCTCCATACAGTCATCCTTTGGTTGGGTAAAATGGAATGACTTCGGTGAGATTACACTTTAGATGCAGATATTTAGATGTAGGGGTCTAAAGTATATGCATCTAAAAGGACAGCAGGTGATTAAACTCCTGTTGTCAATGAAGCTTTTCAATTGACAGAGTGTAGATGTCTGCTGTTGGATAAGATTAGCAGCCTCCTAGACCACCCTGACAAGCTCAACATGGGTGGTTGATGCTACCTGAGATGCCTTAGAAAATCACACCTGGCTTTCAAATGTTGTTCCAGGAACTTGCAGGTTTTCTGTAGATCTGGTGTCTTGTTTGTAAGCCCTGTGAGGATACCCTAAGGCACCTTAGCTGACATGATATGCCTCTATTTAGACAACTGAATCCTGACCAATGTTTTTCATTAAATTGTTTTAGCAAGAACTTATTTGTTTCCCATTTGACTAAATTCAATCAGAGAAAAAAAAAAATTGCAAGTAGAAATGAAACAGTATCCTAGTTTTTATGTGAAATAAAAAAATAAAAATTTTGTATTAAGACAATCCTATGCATTGTCACTATACATACATCAAGTAATTTTAGTACGCAGGAAATTATCGAATAAATCCCATCTGATCAGTGACAATGCAGCATCAAACATGTCCCCTGCCTGTATGAGACAGTATTTTCTAATCTTAAAAGCTGCAATCAATTCAGTATAATTTTGAATTAAATGTTGGTTATCTACATCCTGGACTATATTTAAATACATTTACTATTAATAATTACATTTGTCAAGTTTTTTTCTTTTAAAATCTTGAACCGGACCGATGAACTAAATTTTCTGTAAGCCTTTTGCCAGTTCCTGTGTGACCGTATACACAAAAAAGGTCACACCAATCAAATCTTAAACTCAAAAGATCTTTCTTTAGCTGATGAATTGACAGTTTGATTCTGCTTCCTATTAAACTGTTTATTTAGTTTTATTTTTAAACTTATTTCTCATGTTATAAACATGCATATAACAGTTTTAGAGAGTGGAATTCTTGAACTCTAAACTTTTCTCTTGGGCCAAACAGTTAGAAGACAGCAGGATAAATAACATCTTTATGATAATTAGTCCAGTTATACAACATATGTACATGAAACTAGAGAAATTACAACAGTCACAGTGAAGAGCTTCTACTAATATATACAGACTTTAATGCTATCTGATGGGTTTGTTAGAAATAGCTACTATGTTTAAAAAAAAAATAAAGTAGAACTGTTTACGCATATAAGGCCAAACAGCTTCTAAATATTTCTTATGTGTCTGCAAATTTGTTTTTGACATAGCATAAGATACTAGATTCCCACTCTGGTAAACTAAGCTGAGCCAGTGGAAGATATATATCTGTTCTAAAAAAAAATAATAATTCAAGCACTTGTGTCTTAAGCGTCCTCACTGCTTACATGTTATCTTACTCCCTAGCTCTGGTCTGGATTTCTTCTGATAGTTGTCTCAAAAACGAATCTGCCTTGCATAACATTCCTGAGGTATAACTAATCTCCAGGGGAGGTAGGGCAACACATAAGCTTGACTCTGTTGCAAGCACGTCAATTTACACATCTTGGTCTAAGGGACAAGGAGTAGTCTCTGACTTTCTTTTAGAAAAAACCAACACAGTCTTAACTTCCCTTATCTATGATAAACATAGAGAGCACACCTGACAAAGGAGATCAGGATGAAGTGATTCAGAAAATGAAAAGTTTTCTATTTGTTTTCATAGAACCACAAAATTGTAGGAGTTGGAGGGGTCCTGTGGAGATATCTATTCCAGCCTCCCTATTAAAGCATGTTGTCCTAGAGCAGGCTGGACAAGAACGCATCTAGACACGTTTTGAATATCTCCAGAGAAGGAGACTCCAAAATCATTCTGGGCAGCCTGTTCCAGTTCTCCATCACCCTCAATGTAAAGATTTTTTTCCTCATGTTGAGATAGAATTTCCTGTGTTCCAGCTTGTGCCCATTGCCCCTTGTCTTGTCACCAGACACCACTAAGATTTTGACCCCTGGACTCAAAACCTTCCCCCCGCCAGGGGAGGTTTAGATTGGATATTAGGAAAAATTTCTTCACAGAAAGGGTTATCCAGCACTGGAATGGGCTGCCCAGGGAAGTGGTTGAGGCACCATCCCTGGAGGTGTTCAAGAGACGGGTTGACAAGGTCCTCAGGAATATGGTTTAGTGGTGTGTTTTTTGTTTGCATGGGTTTTTTTTGTTCTTTTTGTGGTTTTTTTTTTTTTGGTCAGAGTTAGGTTGACGGTTGGACTAGATGATCTTTAAGGTCCCTTCCAACCTAGACGATTCTATGATTCTATGAAATCTATGATTCTATGATGTCAGGCACCAATACAGGTTAGGCATGTACCTGCTGGAGACAAGTTCTGAAGAGAAAGATCTGGGGGTCCTGGTAGGCAGCAAAATGACAATGAGCAAGCAGTGTGCTCTTGTGGCCAGGAAGGCCAACGGAATCCTAGGCTGCATAGGGAAGAGTGTGGCTAGTATGTTGAGGGACGTCGTTCTCCCCCTCTACTCTGCACTGGTGAAGCCACAACTGGAATACTGCATCCAGTTCTGGGCTCCCCAATTCAAGAGGGAGAGGGAACTACTGGAAAGAGTCCAGCAAAGGGCAACAAAGATGATTCAAGGATTGGAGCATCTCCCTTATGAAGAAAGACTGAGAGAGCTGGGACTTTTTAGTCTGGAGAAGAGAAGGCTGAGGGGAGACCTTATCAATGTTTATAAGTATCTAAAGGGGGGGCTGAAGGAGGAGGGAGATGGACTCTTTTCAGTGGTTGCCAGTGAGAGGAGGAGGGGCAATGGGCACAAGTTGGAACGTGGGAGGTTCCACTCAAATATGAGAAAAAACTTCTTCACAGTGAGGGTGACAGAGCCCTGGAACAGGCTGCCCAGGGAGGTTGTGGAGTCCCCTTCTTTGGAGATTTTCGAGCCTGCCTGGATGCAGTCCTAAGTAACATGCTCTAACATGCTCTAGGCAATCCTGCTTCAGCAGGGGAGTTGGACTAGATGATCTCTATGGTCCCTTCCAACTCTAAAAATTCAGTGAAATTCAGTGAAATTCTTGTCACCTTCCCCTTAGATATTTATAAGCATTGATAAGATCCCCTCCCAGTCTTCTCCAGGCTGAGCAGACCCAGGTGTCTCAGCCTTTCCTCATAAAAGAGGTGCTTCATTCCCTTGATCATTCTTGTAGCCTTCTTCTGGACTCTGGGGCACTCAGAACGGGACACAGTAGTTTCTGATGTTCAGTAGTGATAGAGTTTGTATCTTTTGTACTGTACAGTTTGTGTAGATATTAAGGATGAATAAAAAACTGGAATGCTGAGGCTGAAGGACAGAAGCCAGAACTCCCCATTCCTACCTGAGTTCAGTAAATTCTAAGGATCTTGGTCTTTTTTTATTTATTCCCTTTTTTGTGTTTAAGGCCCAGTGAAATTTGCATTCTTTTCTGTCCACTACACAGATTTAAGAAAAGGGAGGAAGGCACCTCAGACACACACATTTTAATCAGAGAAGCCTGATGATGACCCTTGAAAACTATTTTACTTCACTGTTCAAAATACCATTGATCTCTCAGTTCTGTAGCAAAAAGGATTACTTCAATAATTATTAATACTGAATCTTAACATAATAGTAGCAGAAATATTAATATGAGCCTGAAAAGGCATATAAAGGCACTACTAGTATGATGCCCCAGACATTTTACTGACTTGGCAGTGCTGGGTCTCACTTCATTTTTTTGGTCTTTCCTTGGACTGAGCTGGTTTCAGCTTGTAAAAAGTCCCTAGTGACCAATTGTCTATTGCTTAACTGTTGTAAATGATGCTCTGGGAAAACTACATATGCCAAATGTCTGATGCCCCTAGGCCATCACTTCATAACAAACTGTAGCCCTTTCTGTCAGCTAAGACTGGGGAGGCTGTTGTGCAGCTTTCAGACTTTAGCAGGGAACCAAAAAGAAGGAAGCAGATTGGTAAAAGAAAACACAAAATGTGTGTTTGAAAATTGCAGTGTGAAGCTATAAGAACCAGAAGAAGCCTCCACTATGAGTATTATACTCCTAGCAAAAAACCTCGGGATGCTGGTGACTTTTGCAACCTTGCACCACAATCATGCTCATGGAAAAACAGGTGTATTAACTTTGTCATTCAGAGCATTGTTAGCTGGGTCTAACACCATAGCAAAGGGGGAGATATTAGGATGTTTTACATAGCAACTGTAACCATATTATTAGTGAAGATTTCCCATATTAACTAGATAATTCTGGATGTTGCTTATCTGGACTTCAGCAAAGCCTTTGATACAGTCTCCCACAGTATCCTCCTGGAGAAACTGGCTGCTCACAGCTTAGATGGGAATACCCTCTGCTGGGTTAAAAACTGGCTGGAGGGACGGACCCAGAGAGTGGTGGTGAATGGAGTTAAATCCAGCTGGCGTCCAGTCACGAGTGGTGTCCCACAGGGCTCAGTACTGGGGCCAATTCTCTTTAACATCTTTATCAATGAACTGGACGAGGGGATTGCGTGCACCCTCAGTAAGTTTGCAGATGACACTAAGTTGGGTGGCAGTGTTGACCTTCTGGAGGGTAGAGAGGTTTTGCAGAGAGATCTGGACAGGCTGGATTGATGGGCTGAGACCAACAGGATGAGGTTCAACAAGGCCAAGTGCTGGGTCCTGCACTTGGGTCACAACAACCCCAGGCAGCGCTACAGGCTGGGGGCAGAGTGGCTGGAGAGCTGCCGGGCAGAAAGGGACCTGGGGGTGTTGGTCGACAGTCGGCTGAACATGAGCCAGCAGTGTGCCCAGGTGGCCAAGAAGGCCA
>NW_015094510.1:7021176-7030489 GCF_001431845.1 Calidris pugnax | reverse complement strand
GGGGTCGGTCTCTTTTCTCAAGTCACAGGTTACAGGACAAGAGGAAATGGCCTCAAGTTGCGCCAGGGGAGGTTCAGGCTGGATATTAGGAAAAATTTTTTCACTGAAAGGGTTATCAGGCATTGGAATGGGCTGCCCAGGGAGGTGGTTGAGGCACCATCCCTGGAGGTGTTCAAAAGACGGGTAGATGAAGTGCTGGGAGGTATGGTTTAGTGATGATGCTCCTTGTTTGTTGTGCGTGTGTCTATTTTTGTCAGTTAGGTTGACAGTTGGACAAGATGATCTTTAAGGTCCCTTCCAACCTAGAAGATTCTGTGATTCTGTGATTCTGTGACTATTTCACTGTTAAAATATTAATTTGATGAACGACGAGTTCTTGTTTCCATGTGTCCAATAGGTTCCCTTTTGCCCATAACATAAGTTGGAGTGCAACTTCAGAACATATCTATACCAGCTCCTTTGTGGAAAGAAGCACGTTTTTTTTTTCAGTTTCTAGATCCCATTGTGATTTAAATAGGACTTGGTTACCCCACTGTTTATATAGCTCAGTTATAGCAAAAGCATAGCAGAAACATAGATACCAAAGAACTTTGTATTTTAATAATGGAAGAGTCTTCTATCGTTAGGCACCTCTGAAAGTAATACTCACTGTGTGAGCTATTTTGTGCTGCAATTTCTTCCAAGTCCTATTTGGGACTGAACTTTAATTTTATTTTAAAATTGACACTATATAATTGATGGAAAAAACCAGAGTTTTCAGGGCTGAAACAATGAATGACTGACTGGATCTTATGGACTGGGTTGTGCTCAAACTCAGTTTTGGGCCTGGTCTCAAACTACAACCTTACTCAGGAGTTGTTTGGGAGAGTGCTATGTTGCTCAGCCAGATACTGCCCTAGGGCGACCCTAAACAATTTGACTGCATAGACAAGCAGATACTTGGAATGCTCCTTCACACCCTCTAATTCACTATTGTGGGTATAACCTCTATGTATTTGCATTTGGAAGTCACCAGGGAACAAGGGAGGGGTCTCAGAAAAAATCAGGGAGCACAGCAGCAGTATTTCCTCTCCCAGGTGCATGCTATATTAATTAGATTAAAGAAATGCTTTCATGTCTGTTCTCCTTCTGGTCAAATGAATATAAACGTTTTACTGTAAGATACCTCAGCTTCAGCAAAAGACATGTGATGTACACTTGTATAGACTAACTTAGAACCTGTGCCCCATTAATTTTATTTAATTAACATTCTTATTCTATGATTATGCAAAAAGTTCCTCCTACATTGCTGTTTTTAACTGGACTCAGTAAAAACAGAGTGTGTTTGGACAGTGTGAGTACACCTCTGGGAATTTAATTACAGAATGAGGAGGCTATAAGGGATCTCAAGAGGTCATCTAGTCCATCCCTCTGCCCTAAGGCTGGATTATTTATGCTTATGTCATGCCTGACAGATATGTGTCAAACTGGTTCTTGAGGACTTTGAGTGACAGAAGCTCCACAGATTCTCCAGGCAATCTATTCTGGTTTTTCAATACTCTTTATTAATAAAAGCTGTGGGATTTCTGTGAAGTTTTGCTGTTGTTTTACTAATACCTGACCTAATTCTGTTTAACTGTAATTTAAGCCATTATTTCCTACTTTATTTACCATTAATATGGAATAAAAAAATCCTGGGAGGTTTCCCTTCCAGAAATTATGCAATCTCAGGTGCCTTGGTACATCATACAGTAAATACTACCTTGTGTCTTTTGGTCCCAGAAGAATTTTTGTGAAAAACTTAAGGAGGAATTGATCCAGTCTGTTGTAGATCTGCATGTAACTAAGCAACTAGAGGTTTTTTTCATGGATTGGAAGATAGAAAACACTTGTAGCAGGTGCATGTGCCCAAGTGCTGGCAGTGGGGACTGCAGGGGCGGCCTCTTTGAGGAGAGGCCGGGGCTGCCCCAAGTCAGACACCACCGGTGCTAGCCAGCTCCAACCGCCCCACTGCAGGGCGTGGATGAGTCCCACAGACAAAATGGTGGCGCCTTGAGGAAAACAAGTTTAAGAATGGTCAAAAAACTGCACAGCAGAGAGGGGAGGGAGGACAAAAGAGTTTTCATCAAGCTAATTTAGACAGTGTTCAGCAGGTGAGTAGGGATAAACTCAGTGAGTGTGGGCAGATGATATGAAGTTCTTCATCTCTTCATCCTCTTCTTGGGCCTCTGATGTTGAACTCCAGGCAGTGTCTGAAAGCTGAGATCTGGAACTAGGGAAGTACTCAAGTCTATATATTTTTACAGTAACAAAACTTGGCATTAACAGGATGAGTTTCAATAAGGCCAAGTGCTGGGTCCTGCACTTGGGTCACAACAACCCCATGCAGCGCTACAGGCTTGGGGCAGAATGGCTGCAGAGCTGCCTGGCAGAAAAGGACTTGGGGGTGTTGGTCGACGGCAGGCTGAACATGAGCCAGCAGTGTGCCCAGGTGGCCAAGGCCAATGGTGTCCTGGCCTGTATCAGGAACAGTGTGGTGAGTAGGACCTGAGAGGTGACCGTTCCCCTGTACTCGGCACTGGTGAGGCCTCACCTTGAGTACTGTGTCCGGTTTTGGGCCCCTTACCACAAAAAAGACATTGAGGTGCTGGAGCGGGTCCAGAGAAGGGCAGTGAAGCTGGTGAGGGGTCTGGAGAGTAAGTCTTATGAGGAGACGCTGAGGGAGCTGGGGTTGTTTAGTCTGAAGAAGAGGAGGCTGAGGGGAGACCTTATTGCGCTCTATAACTACCTGAAGGGTGTGTGTAGAGAGGTGGGGATTGGTCTCGTCTCCCAAGTCACAGGAGATAGGACAAGAGGAAATGGCCTCAAGTTGCCCCAGGGGAGGTTTAGATTGGATATTAGGAAACATTTCTTCACGGAAAGGGTTATCCAGCATTGGAATAGGCTGCCCAGGGAAGTGGTTGAGGCACTATCCCTGAAGGTGTTCAAAAGATGGGTTGACATGGTTCTCAAAAATATGGTTTAGTGATTTTTTTATGGCTTATTTCTTATTTATTTTTTGTCAGAGTTAGGTTGATGGTTGGACTAGATGATCTTTACAGTTCCTTCCAACCTAGACAATTCTATGATTCTACGATTAGGGTAGTTAATTCTTCTTAATAAAGAAAAGAATTATTGCTGCTCCTCTGATGAAAAATTCAGGCAACAAATAATTTTAGTCATATACTCGTGTGCTTTCATATGAAATGTCAGCTAGACTTCTTGCAGAAAATATTAAGAATGTGGTATTTAATTTTCAGAATTATACAATTTAAATGGCTACATAAGATGTGTATATAGAAACAGGAAAAATAATGACAATGCATAAAGTGCAGCTTTCAACACTTACTAAGCACCTGCATGGACAAACTGGGGATTATTTTACTTAAAATTATCTACCCATGCATTAGCCATTTATTTTATGTGCACAGTTATCTGTATACTTTCACATTCTTTTCCAGGCATATTTGGCGATCTGATTATGAAAACTCTGACAGAAAAGATCAGTAAGAAAAGGTTATGAAGACAGCAGAAAATATTTTGGAGAAAAAAGAAGCAGAGAACAGTCTTGATTGAAATTGAACAGAATTAAAGAGAGAACAGAGAGAGAGAGAAGACACAGGGGAAATGTAAAGTGTTCAGAAGAAAATTAATAGTATGCTGAGGGTTATATGTGTCCTCTTTCTATAAATATATTGTGAGCAAGAAATAAATGAGTGAACTAACAAACAGCATACTGTCTGAATATGGAAGGAAATGTCAGAAGTAATAAAGAGAAATAAAGAGTCACCTGCAATGCACTAAATGTCAAGAAAAAGGGACAGTTAGAATGACGGTAGAGCTAAGTGCAAAAAAAAAAGAAATAAAATCATACAATAGAATATAATATCATAGAAACAATGAGATGAGATAAAACAAAAAGTAAAGAATATTTGAAAAAAGATAGGAACTTTCAAAGAGACTGAGAAAAAATAAAAAACTTTCAAGTACAGGAAGAAAAGAGGTCACTGAGACTGGAGACCATGTAAAAAGTAGCCAATTCATTTGCCTTATATAACATCCTTGAGGTACAACTAATCTGCAGGTGAGCTAGGGCAAGACTCAATCATTTTCAGGCAAAAATTTCAAATAGTTAAAGGTATTGGCTCTCAAAGCATAATGCTGTTTTTCACGCATCTTTCCACCCAAGATTCAGTACAGTAAATAACTCACTTGAACATTGCTTGCTTATCTTTTTTTTTTAAACATGAAATTGCTGGAAGATAGAAGGAATTGTTCCCTCTGATGTTCCTTTCAGTAGGTTCAGATTTCTTTTTCTCCTCTGATGTTCTCTGCTAGTCCTTAACATTAACCACAGACCCAACTCCCAGTACTTTCTTTTTGAGTTTTATAGGAAAAATGCATGAAAAATAAACAAAACTTTGTTAGGAAGTTTGTACCCAGATAGCAAATGTATTAAATGAAATAATTGTCTCTCTTGTATTTATGATGCTATTATTTTAATATTAGTTCATCAGTGCTAGAATTCAGTGTTATATTTGGAAAATGTAGATATAGAATAATCATTGAACAGGCTTTGCATTAATTCTACATATATCTAGGTAATAGTTTGATACTTTATCAGTATATGTTAAGTCATTTTGATCAGATCATCCTAAAATAGCCATATATATTTATGAAACTAGCAGTGAAATACTCACTTTTCCTACTTTCGTATTGTCCCTTTGATTGCTCAATAATGGGAAATTTTCATTCTTATTTCCATCATTCACAAATATCTAAATCCATTCAAATCTTCTCCATAACTTTTGCATACCCTTCAGAAGTAGCTGCACTATATTATTTAAGCCATAAAATGCACAAGATCAGAAAGAGAGCTTCTGTTGGAAGTACTGTAGTGGCCAAAATGGCAATCCAAGACCTACAGAAAGAAAGAAATTGCCTTATTGAATTCTGGTTTTTAATCCCAAAATTTGCCTAAATTATGTGCTAGAATGCTCAAATGGCTAAGAACCAGCAAGGAGTTTGGCGTTTCTAAATTTGATAGATTAGCTCAGAAAAAAAGAACTAGATGTTTTAAATCTGTTACAAAAACCCAAGCAAACAAAATCGCCCTTCCAGAGGTGATTCATTTCCACAGATAGAACAGTTAGATTTGGTTTACTATAACACAGTACTTTATTGATAAACCAAGACATTGCACATTTCAGTTTTCTAAATGTTCTTTATTATAGACTTTGTCTCAGAATGTTTTTGCACCAGTTTAGGCAAGCCATTGGCTGGTTTTTAAAAAGTGAAGATTATGTTACTGACCAAGTTAAGCTTATTGACTTTATATGTGTATTTCCATGCATAGTATAACAACTTGGATCCATAAAAATTAATGGCAAAAACTATCTAGGCTTTGCTTGGGCTGGGATATTTTAAAAATGCCTATTATATGAGCTTTGGAAGCAAAAACCCTGGTGTGGAAAATTAGCTCATGGAGTGATCTGAATTAGTTTACCAGCAAGCTCATGGATAAGAAAATCACCTGCACAGATATCTGCTCAATTTTGACTCCTGCAGTTTGTAATCCCCCAAAGTTTTGGGGTTTGTTTGTGATTATTCTTTTTTTTAGATACAGAATGTTTACATGTACACATATACTTTATGCATTTGTCAAGCTGATATTATACTTCCTATGATCGTGACACTAAGAAATATTTATTTTCTAAGTTTACACTTCATTGGTGGTTTGTATAGTAATTCTCTGACCTCTATAGAACTGAATCTCTGTTAATTCAGGTGAGTTTCAGTTTTGCAGAGAGGGAGTTGTGAAACATTTCTACTTCTAGAAAAAAGAAAAAACACATAAGAGGGGGTGGAAGGGGTGGGGAGGGGAGAGACCTAAGTAAAAGAGAAAAAAATAAAGCTTTGATAGATGTCAGGATGTATACAGAACAATTTACAATTCTGTCCTTATATAGTAAAGATTAAATAGTACAGCAGCATTTATATTTAACAAAAATACAGTAAATATAACTTCTAATGTAAATGATTTATTGAACTTAATATCATAAGAGTTCTTTAAAGCTCAGTTAACCAACTAGATACAATAAAATTATCACTCTCCAGCAAATAAAACAAAATAATGTTGACAAACAATGGTTGGAAAAATATGGTTATTCTATATCTGGAGTGAAAGAATGGACAATTTTTGGCACAATCAGATTTCACAAAGCCTGTTTATGCTTTATTCCACTAGCAGGGATTTCTACTGTGGTATCTAGATTACACATAGACCTTGTTAAGAAGATTTTTAGTACATTTTAGTTTAAGAGGGAACACATCTGGAAAATAAACTGGTTAAAAAGTTCAGCATTGACAGGGCACTATTCAGCTGTTTTTCATTTTATATAAACATATTAATAAAACTATAAAAATATACTTATATTAAGTCAATAATTTCTTGTTCGTTGAGCTTCTCAGTCAGCAACACTCCCAAGTCCTTCTCCTCAGGACTGTTCTCAGTCCATTCCGCTCCAAGCCTGTATTTGTACTTGGGAGTGCCCTGATCCATGCACAGGACCTTGCACTTGACCTTGTTGAATATCATGAGATTTGCACAGGCCCACCTCTCCAGCCTGTCCAGGTCCTTCTGGATGGTATCCCTTGCCTCCAGAGTGTCAGCTGCACCACACAGCTTGGTGCTACAGCCAAACTTGCTGAGGGTGCACTGTCCATGTTGCTGACATAGCTGTTAAACATCGCCTGTCCCAATACTGACTACTGAAGAACACCACTCATCACTGGTTGCCACTTGGACATTGAGCTGCTTGACCACAACTCTTTGAGTGTGGCCATCCAGCCATTTCCTTATTAATCAGTGGCTGGTCCATCAAATCTATCTCTTCATTTTAGAGACCAGGATGTCGTGTGGGACAGTGTGAAATGTTTTGCACAAGTCCATTTGAGTGTGGCCATCCAGCCATTTCCTTATTAATCAGTGGCTGGTCCATCAAATCTATCTCTTCATTTTAGAGACCAGGATGTCGTGTGGGACAGTGTGAAATGTTTTGCACAAGTCCATGTAGATGACGTCAGTTGCTCTTCCCTTATCCACCAACACTGTAACTCCATCATAGAAAGACATCAAATTTGTCAGAAAATGTTTGCCCATAGTGAAGCCATCTTGGCTGTCACCAGACACACCCTTATTTTCCATGTGCCTTATCAAGAATCAAAAATGTTGGTGGTGGTTTTTCTCATGCAAGATTATTTTATATCAAGGTCTATGTTGTATTTTTAGGTGCTTGTATAGCAAGCTCTGCACCACATTTTCACTGCAAGTCATAGCCTATAGATTTTTTTTTCCATATTCAAGTTCATTGCAACTGCATGAAACTAGCAGTGGAAATGAGAAAATTACAGCTCATGTCATATGACACTGGAAGAAGGCCAATACAGACTTATTGCCTAACAGCACTCTCATATTCCAGCTATTTTGCACTAGAAAAAAGTAAACACAGAGAAGGCAAAAGGAACTCTTTCAACAGATAAACTCAATCTGTTCTCGATCACCTGAAAATCAGAATGTAGTGTTTGATAAATGTGTGAAATGTATGGAATGGCATGAAGTGTTGTAGCAGTAATAATATTAATTAAAAGTATCATGAAGCTTATGCACTGACCTACTGCATTACAAAACCTAAGATATTTTGTTAAAAAATAGCCATTCTTCTTATTTAGAAAAAAAAACCCAAATATATGTTAAGCTACAGATAAGGAGAGCTGGTAATTATATACAGTTAGGGGCCATTAAAGAGATGAAGTATTTAGCAATAAAATATTTAGAAAAGCCTGCCTTTTGCAGGTCTTTTGCTATATCTAATTTGAAAAATACAGTTCATGCAAGTGTGATGAAAGATACAGCTATTATTATATACTGATATATTTATAATCAATAATTTCTTCTTACTGATATCTTTTCAATGCAATTTATATTTCAATTATCAATTATTGTAAGAATTGATTTTCAAAAAAAATCAAATAATACATTGTTTCTCATTTCTAACTTATGAAAGTCCATTGTAATTATGAATGATGGATTCCATGTTCTTTCTCAGATATAACTAACTTATAGAAAAAGATTTATCAAAATGGCGCAAGAATTTTAGAATAATTTGTCATAAAGAGCTTATTATTCAGAGTTATTACTGTGGTTTATAATAATGGTTCTTGCAGTTCTGAAGCTTTTAAAATATCTAATAAATATCTATATATACACATGTATCATTTTCTTTATATTTTCCTTCTGAGATAGTAATTCCTGAAAGAGAAGTTCTGGTATGAAGTACCAGAAATAATACAGTGAAGTTTATTTTAGAGTTTAAACAATCTCCCTCAATCTTATCTGATTATCTTTTTTTTATTTCTGGAAAATTCTGTAGTTTGTCTTTAGTTGAAGTCCAGTATTTACTATGAGTCAAAATTAAACCACCAAATTCATTATCTATGTGACCTGAGGCTATATTTGAATGTGCATCTCCAGGGGACACAGCTCACTGATACAATGGACCTTAAACATTGATGTTATCTCACTTGAGTACTTCTGTCATTATGCTGAAGGACTTTTATAAGGAAAAAAGATTTCTTTCCTTCAGAACACATGGCTACTTAGTATATTCTAATGCATAAAGTGAATAGTGGTATTGGAAAAGGATGGTATTTATTTCCTTCTGTTTTTCATATGGATGCTTTTCAGTCAACTGAATTTAAAGGAATTATATTCATTGTACATAGTTATTAGAATTTTTATCCTTAAGAGTCCTCTCATAAGCAAAGCAAGAGATAATTTACCCAGCATCTGTCAAGGCTGATGAAATAATGAAAGCTAAGAGACAAAGTATTTCTTGATTCTGTCATCACTTAGAGGTTTTAACTCCATTCCTTTATCAAACATGTCCAGTACCAAAAGAAAATGAAGGAGAAAAAAAAAAAAAAGAAAAATAGAGAAGTATTCTTACCACAATAACATGTTGTTATGTATCTATTAATAAAGATGATACAAAATTCTTTATGTTATTTATAAATGTTTACAAATATTCTACATTGAAGTTTGTGATAAACACATTCTTAAATTAAATGCCTTATAAGAATTTATTATCAGTACGTTGTTCATGAAGATTGACCATGTTGTTTAAGTTGAAGAGATACATCAAGAAGGTTCCCTTCCTCTCCTCTCACCCTGCCCCATTTTCCTCTCCCTTCCCTTCCCTTCCCTTCCCTTCCCTTCCCTTCCCTTCCCTTCCCT
>NW_015094510.1:6953369-7021002 GCF_001431845.1 Calidris pugnax | reverse complement strand
CCCTGCCCTGCCCTGCCCTTCCTTTCCCTGCCCTGCCCTGCCCTGCCCTCCCCTCCCCTCCCCTCCCCTGCCGCTGCATATGTGCACATCAGAAATATAAGTTAAAAAATAGATTTACTTCACATTTCTTGTGGTAGTGGATTTATACATGATCCCTTGAAATCAGTTATGTCCAGATGGATTTTATTCTGCTCTTTTATGAAAAGGGAGAAGAAAAATCTCAAGAGAATTAAACTTCTGTTGGAGGGTTTAAGAAAACAGGTTTTGGAAGAATAGAGTATGAACACATTAGCTACAGATTTAAATTGAACGCAAATTGTTTGTGCATGAAAAAGATGAAAGCAGCAGCCAAAATTCCTCAGCAGAAATAACCAGAAAAGAAGCATAACCTGAATCTTTGTACTACTTACGGGTTACTAGAAAGAAATTACAATGTAAATGCTTTGATTCTTTCAATTATTTGCCATCTTGCATATAATACATGTTCTTGCTTCTCAACACTTAAATATGCTTCCTGAAAAACTATCTTCTACTAGGAAGCATAGGAAGAGTCATAGTGGTTGAGACTAGATTTCCTCCTAACGTTGTTTCTTATCTTTGAGAGTGACCATTAACAGTCTCGTAGGTAAAGAGCATAGGGAATATGGAAAGAATGGAATGGTCCTTTCCTCATTACACTTTACTGGTTTCTAGCAAGTAAGTAGTATGCGGTTTTTTGTGAAGGTTAGAGGCAGCTTAAGCCCTTGGAATGTTTATGTATCTGAATCAGAAGAGTTACTGGACTGAGCGTGTAATGGACTGAGGAAATGAGGGAAAACTTTACATGCAATAAATTGGGACTCAAGAGTTGAAGTTTATTAACTTAAGTTTATTGACTTAATTAACATTAACACGTTTAACGTGCCATAATGTTCTTATGACCTGGACAGCAACTCAAGACATTACATGTTTAGCAATCCAATCACAAAAAAGAATCTAAAACTAGGAGTAATTTTCTCAGAGTATAGGAACTCTGCTCTCTCTCCCTCCTACACTAGAAAAGGCCTAAAGTCTAGATGTCCCAATCTCTGAACAGTAGGCCATTCTTTAAAATGCGTGCACTGCTGGCAACACAAGTGACTTGGGAGTTTCATATTTTGGTACCCTGCATTGATGGAAGTACTTACTGAAATCCTGGTTCAGGCATATTCCTGTGCTTAGTTTTTTAATAGGTGCCTCAGGTAAAGTGCTTATTCATTATATGGTCAGCTGGGATCAGTAAGTGATTCTGAAGTCTCCCAGAGAGTCTCACTCAATTAGGCAGATAGAATCTCCCCTTGAAAGCCTTAAGGCTTTTACCTGTCTTCATGGCTATATAAGGAACACAACCACTTAAATGTCTGTTGTGTTTTTGGTTCTGAATGCAAAGAAATAGTGAAGCCAGCAATAAGTTTATGTAACTTCCCTATTTTTACCAACATGAAAACAACATCCAAACCAGGATTAACCATTTCCCTCACTGCTTCTACATGAGCGAAGCAAGAATAATACCATGTTACCTAAGCTCTTCCTGAATCAGCAAAGTATTGTTTGTATAACTGTACACCACACAGTATATTAACCGAGAATTTATAACATATCAAGTTTTGGTTCCCTACCATGTACATACACAGAAGCACATCAATTTTACATGTAAGTACTTGAAATACCTAGGAGAAGGTAGCCTCCTGAGCAACTCAAAAAATGAAGGTATTTTTAACTGGATTTGGTCAGTGGACTCAAAGGGTTGAATATAAGTAAAATTTATCTAGGTACTATTTTTGCTCACACTTAGAATCTCTTGACAGCTTCACTGCTGTATTTTCAGCACTCATAAGTCTATTGATATATTAATTAAAGGAATTTGTGTTTAAAGATCGTGAGTGGGAGACAAGGGCTTTTGCTTTAATGGCATTGAAGACCAAAGGTGAAAGCTGAATTTATGTCTCCAATCAATGAAGAACATCAAGTATAGTATCATATAACCAGAACTCTTTTTATTTGGTATATACTGTTATTTTGATACTAGGTCTGATGAATTCTTAAATGTAATAACGTTTCCTAGAGCTGGTTTTGTTTTGGTTTGGTTTTGTATTTCTGTAATCCAACTTTAAATGTTTCACTTTTTGAACTATTTATGAAACTTCAGAAATATTTACAATGATTCCATACAATGGATTCTGTATTTTCATTTTGTATTTTTAATGATGTCACTTTGGGTGAACAAGCAGTTTGCCTCCCCAAGGTGCTTCAGGTCTTCTCAGTACTGGGGTTTTTTTTAATTTTATTTTATTTTTGGTGAAAGGCTTCTCTTTTTACATTCTCATGCATACTGAATGATATTCTTGGAGGATAAACATGTGGATCCCTCCTGTGGGGTTGATATCTGAGTCAAATAAATGTTAGGTTTTTTTTTTAGAAACAACAGGAATAAACAGGAAAAATACATGCATAATTGCAAATGTTAAAAAGCACAAAAAATTCAACAGTCATCCCCAATATGACTTTGTTCCTCAGCCCTAAAGTTCTTTTAGCTGTGCCAATACAAGCTTGGATATCCTCCAAACAAATAACTGTATCATACTGCATCACAATATGAGATAACTTCATGTTTGTTGGGGTGTGCTTAATTTCAAAAAAAGGCAGCACTTCCTACCCATATGGTTATATTGGCTCCTGGGGCTTAAGTTTCATCACTTTTCCAGAAATCCTCTGTTGCTTCATTGATATTGGTACTTTTAGCAGTAGTTAGAAAATATTGCTGTCCCTCAGAGTACGTCTGAGGAGAGAAACTGCCTTTTAGTGTTTGGATGATCTACCATTGTTTTGAAATATTGTTCATAAAGAATTCCCATAATATATACATTTTAATTTTTTTAATTATTAACTTTCAGCAATAATACTGTTTGAAACTGCAAGAATTTGAAGTTTCTTAATCTGAATTATGATTAAAAGTTGTAGATTTAATCAAAACTTCCATAATGTAACTACCATCAATTTAATATGTTTTTAAGAATCATGTATATTTTACTATGTATCCACATCATGCAAGTTTTCATGCTGAAATATGCATCTATTGTGAACACAATATCATAAATGTGTTAGTGCAGGGATAGGAAAACTGAAATCTAAAAATAAAATGAGTAAACAAAAAAGCAGTATGAGTTTGACCAATCTCTGAAATACTTCTGCTACCTGTGAGTCTTCAGAAGTGGACTTTAGAGCATCAGAGTACTCAGATACAAGAGTAAATATTTAAGAATCTTACCCATATCTTTCTCTTAATAAACCTCTAGCCAATGCCTGCGTTAAGCTTATACGAATTGTCGTCCATAATGGGAATACTGTTATGCAGGCAGGTGTCAAGTGTGCAAAACATTCAGATACATTTATTTAGCCACAATAATGAGAAATATTGTATGATGGACTCAATGAAAACTATATATAGTGGTGACATCCACTGCAGTAGCATATATGTATGTACTTTACATATGGCCAAAGTTTTTGAGAGTAATTTTGTCCCAAATGATTAATGTATCAGAAATCTTAATTCGGTGAAGCTGAGTGGTATTAGAAATTTGATAAGGAAAACCTATTTGGCCTCACCTCCCTTTGCAGATAGTCATGGGTTGCTCATAGGCAACAGACATATGTATATACGTGTATGTGTATATGTTTACTTATGTGGATCTTTCAGAACCTTCACAAATGGCACTAGGCTTTTTTCTGTATGTATCTGAAATGAGCCAATTCCTTTTTGACACAATAACAAAAACTTGACAGAAAAAGGCAAATGTCATGTTAAAATAAACTTTGTTCCTCTCTTTAAAAACAAAAATATATACCCTCAGTTCAGACAGTGGTGTATGTGGACGATGAAAATTGCACTGATAGGTGCTATTGTAGTACCAAATGTGTAGAATCAGGAGTTTTATGACATTTTTAAAAAGTTACAAATAATGTTTCAACAGCCATCAGAGGGTTCATTCCAAATTCTCTTTTCAACTGGTTTTGTGGGAAAAATGCCACAATCATGACTAACAGCATTCAGAACAGCAGGAGGACAAAAAAAAAGGTCATAAAATATCTGTTCTGAGAGGTTCTGGAAAGATTAGAACTATCTAACCTAAGAAAATCCCATCAATGTATTTCTCTTTTTCATTTTAAAGGCTTAAAAAAGCCTGGTTGTGTTTTGTCTGGTTCTGGGGGTGAAAATCAAAAAACAAGTTGTTTATTTAATTTTAGGGAGAAATTAAAACCATACCAAAGAAAAAGACAAACGGAGAGCAAAGCAAAGAAATGGAAAAGTGATCATCAGAAAGCAGGCAAGGAGGCTATGAACTTATGTTATAACAATAACATAAAAACGTAAAGGACTGATTCAACCAAAATCTTCCCAAGGACCATTGCACAATTACCTTCAGAAGAACAGTAATTGCCTTTCATATAACATTTGTGGAGGGTGATAAGGTAAATAACCACAGCTGTGTTCAATAATGTGAAACAGAAAGCATGAGAACAAAGATGACCTGTACAGTTTCAATATAAAATAAAACAAGTTTGGTACTTTTTGAATAAAATGGATAAATGTCAGTCATCTATTTATCTACCGGTCTCAACATTAATATATAGATGTATAGATGATGTATATAGATATAGAGATATATACATATTCATAATATTTACTGTTCTATTCATATAAAAATCTGGGACATGATACTATAATCTTCTATCTTTGCTAGAGCTAAGCAGCAGTGAATTAGGATGGATCTTTTATCTTCTGCTAAATCATTTGGTATTTCCTTTCCTCAGATTAGACAATTTAGAGTTTAAATTCTGCAAGATATAATCCGCAGAAAAGCATAACTGAGCATGTTTATCTGTGCCTCTGTTATAGCTCACCTCTTCAAGAAAAAGAATCATTCTAAAAAACTGTGCTACTCATCTCTTTAAATTAATGGGGTGACTGGAACAAGGTGAGGTACACAGTCCTAATGATCCCATGAACTAGAGTCAGATCTTTCCCCAGTTCCTTACAGGGAACGAATGATGCATACGGTCATGCATAAGGCAATGTCCAGCTTTACTCCCACACTGATTAGTGGAGATAAATGGTGGACCTGCATCGTAATTATGCTTACAATGGCAAATAGCTAAAATACTTCAACCTAGCATTACTCAGAAGAGCCTCATGCATTTAATTGCCAGAGCACTATAATGCACTCACTTTGAGATTATTTCAGGGTGAACATCAAAGCACTTGTTGGACTCAGATAAGTTTGCGTCCCTAACGTATTATTACAAAAAGCACTTGAACATGGAAACAGTGCTAAAATTCCAAGGCAACAGGCTTACTAAAAAAGATATTTGTTTCTTAACTCTGGCCACCTTGAAAATTAGACCCTTGCACTACCCCACTGTCCTAGCATTTCTTTTACCTAACTCTAGCAAAGAAATACATTAAACTTGAAAAACCTATGACAGTACGGAAGAAGTATTTTCATCTTGGAAGCAAGCAAGAGATGTGCAGCAGTGGGGGTGAGCAACTGCTATGAGCTTATGATTGTTATTCTTTTAACATAAAAAGTATGCAGCAGCTGCAAAATAATGGTGCTCCCCCTTCAAATTCACCCAAAGGTAGTACCGGAACGTATTCTTGCATGGCATAACCATAACCATTTACATAGTGATGCAAGTATAAAATGCACAAAGCCTTCCACTAACCCTAAACTGGGCTACTGAGGTTTTTCAAGGCTGGTTTCTGTTGTGTTTGTGTTATATACCACTGCAATGTAGGGTAAAGTAAGTCACAGTTCTAGTCTTCAGTGTAGGAACTGCCTGTTTGAAGTATTGCCAGGTTGAAAAACAATGTAGTTGCCTTAAGATGCAAAGTATTTTGTCCAGAGTGTTAACCTGCTTGAATTGGTATCTTTGTGTTTTCAGATCTCTAAATTTAAGGTCAGTCCAAGAAAGACCTGTCTCTTTAAAAGTGTAAAACAAACTATGTCTTATTTAAGGAAAATCAGCTTTGGTCTAATACTAATGAAACTCAAATCAATTGTCTGTGCTATCAAGTTGTCTTGTAGAATTGTGTCATCCCTTACTTGTTTTTCTGTCTTCTTTTGTTCCTTATTATGTTTTTGAAACAATCTTGAATCGCTCTTAAAAGTCTGTTGTAGAATGTTTTCACTCTTAAAAGCAGGTGGTCATGCAGGAAATACCACCTTAGGTACCATACAACAGACAAAAAAGGTCTCCTAAGAAATTTGAGGTCAGCTAGTCAGGCCACTCACCTGGAGGATAAAATAGGCACCAGGATATGGTCATTGTCCCTCTCTTCTATGATGAGTAGTCAGACAGAAGCTTCCTGACAGCAATTGAATTACGTAAATGTGGATGTGCACAAGTCTAAGGTTAAGCACCTAGAAGTAAACTCTAGGTCTATATTTATGTGAGACCCTATTTCTTTTAGGTGCTTGAAAAATAGTTTAATTTTAAATTGTTTTATAGTAATTCAGTTGTATTCTTTTAGCTGTATGATTTACTTTGCCAAGAAACATATACAATTTTTATAACTGTGGAAATTTACAGAACTGAATTACTACTAAGTTATATACCACTCCTATGACCCCTAATATGCAAAATTTAATGCTTGTTAAATACCACGAAATGTAAAAGGTTTTTAAACTTTCAGACTTAAGAATTTCATATATTTTAATATTTTATTTTCTAGGCCCTAGAACTTTTTCTACCAACCAGCCTACAGTTTTGGTGCTTAAGTGCTGCTCTATACTTTGGCATTTCCCAGGCAGCATGACTTCTGCAGAATTCATCAGGGAAAGCCATTAGTGCACTCACTAGCGTAAAACTTGCATGATGCTATAAATCTTTTAGCAAGTGGATTTGGAAGATGTTTTTGTGAAGGTTATGTGTGTAAGGTAAGCTACATTACATGAGCTTTCAATGCATGCCTTCAACATTACACTTTCTGACATTTAATAAAATAGCGATTGCAAAGAGCTGCATCCTCAGAGGCCTTGTTATGCCAGTACCAGTGTGAAGGGAATACCCTCAGACTGTCTTCCATGTTTTAGTTGCAAAAGAATCAGTTTTATTTTTCTGAGCTATGCAGTAAAACCTGGTTCTTTAAAAGATTTTGCTTTTTCTCCTTTCAGGTTTTAATAAAGTAGCATCATACTGCATTAAATGCTAACAAGTATTTAATGTAGGGAAAACTGAATATAAGTGCACAGACATTTCAAAGCACATTAAATTACTTACAGCTAATTTATACTATAAAGACTTTATTGTTCTGCTCATCAGTCTATACGATCCTCATACATTGGAAATTCTGATCTCCTTGATTTCATATGCCAAAATTGTCTTTTTTGAAGAATAGAAGAATGTGTGCTTATATCTACTGAACTCTTGCTCATTTTGTAACTAAAAAAAAATGATGGCAAAGTGATACCATCTCAGTTCTCCTTTTAATTAACATCTATGATTCAAAAATCTGGAGATGAAACTGAAAGATTAAAACTTTTTACTATTAAATGTTCAGGGAAACTGAAACTGAGGTGTAAATCTAAGGTCTGTACTGGAAGTTAGTGCATCTTGGTATCACTTCACAGTTTTAAAAGCTTCACTCTCACATGAGATAGTTTTTAAGCTTTGCCTTTATTTCTATCCTTCCCCCTCTGCAAAGCAAATTAGAAAAACAAGATGACTTGCAGCTGAATTTATTAGGCACCTGTTGTAACTTAAAGGAGCCTAATACCGAACAAGGTAATTTTTTGTTGTTGTTTTTGATCAGACAAAAAGCAGGAGGTGAAAATGTTCAGCAGCTGATTACCTTCATCCCATTTAAAAGTGGAAGTCTGAGAAAAACCAGCTGTTCTGTGTCGTGCTGCTGTAGAACTGCTTGTCCATGATGCTAACCCACTTTCTGGGCTTATCTTCTTGAGTAAATCCGTGTTCGTGTTCTAGTTTGGATCAGGATATGCTTCTGAAGCAAGTGTCCCAATCACTTCAGCACTGACCAGCTTCACTGAGAGGTTTCAGAGCAGTTGAAAGTCCTGCTGACTAAAACTAACGTGGAAACTGCACCACCAGCCCTAGGGGTGCTGATGGGCATTCAGTCCACTAGCCCCATCTCGGGCTGTTCACTGGTAAATTCCCTGAAATACATGTTCTGACAGCATCTGGGACTCAGCATCAACTGTTTTACTCGGCAGATCCATTGTTATTCTGCTACCCTATCTGCTAATGCTGCCCTGGTCTCGTAGGACAAGAGAACATCCCTCACTTCAGGGTGCACTTCCACTGACAGGGGACAGGACGTATCCCATAGCCCCACCTCTCTTAATTTTACTTGCTGTATAAGGAGGTGGCTAGTTGGCTTAGACTGTGTGGCTCTTGGTGCATAGAGCTAGGTGAGATAGATCCAGACCAGAATATTAAACCAATTGTAACTTAATTACTAATTTACCATTCAATAAAATATACACCCAAACCATGCTTTGAACCAATGCTCTCCTTGAATCCATTTTCAAGCATATCCAAAACAACATTTTAGCTCTGCAATCAAAATCACGTGTGAAAATCACTATGCATTGTTGTAACAAAGATTAAAATTAAGAGAGAAAGATGCTTCCTGTAAAATGTTAATTAAGCTTTGGATCAGCTACTCTAATAGTTTGACACCACCTATAAGGTTTGATTATATAAGTATTTCTCAATCTCTTCACACTCTCACTCCTTAGAGGGAACCAATCTGTTTAGACACCAAGAAACTGTAACAAATGCTATATAGACATAATTATGTAGATAATGGTTGTTAGGTTTGTGGGTCATTGTGAATAACTTCACTCTTGTTTGCTAGTTGCAGGCTCTAAAGAGACACAGCAGGATAAAAAAAAAAAAATAAAAGAACACCTTTGGGCAATTTCCGGATTTTAAATGAAGAAAAAAAATTCAGTAACATTTCCAAGGTCCAGTTGAAGACATTATTTTTAACAGGATTAGCATTGTCAGCATATACAAATGAGCATTTTGAAGTTAAACTTTTGAAAGACTTAACAGAGTTTAGGGAAAAAACAATGAACCAAATAAAGCCAAACAAGAAATATAGAGGGATTTAGAGAAATATTAGCATGAGCAGTCTAAAGACCTGATCTTTATCAATATTACCGTCATTAATGGATTAGTAGCAAAGGTCTTCCAGTCTTAAAAACTCCTGTGGTATCATGGTATCAGTAGAAGTCATCCTGGAAGGATATATTGGAATGTATTACTTTAAATTGCTCTCAAATGTATTGCCCACTTCCATTTCTAAAGTATATATTGTAAGTAATGATTAAAAGAATGAGCACTATAGATTGTTCAGAAGAGAATCCTTTTCAGTCTTGACCAAACAAACATATTATTTGATTTTAATATCTACCAGTGGTCAAACTGACTACAGTTAAATATTAAATCATACCTTTGAAAATATATAGCCTTTTTTTCAAATTTAGGGATGCAGTGATCAAGATATAGAAGGAGATATGAAGCAGTTCATTTAAAAGAAACATCTCGCTCTTGAATGACTGCTGCCGGGGAATATTCCAAATCAGACAATATAAAACCCAGACTGTTGAACTGCAGTTCTCAGTTAACAAAGGTGCAGCTGTTTTATACAAGATTGATAGTAGTCAAAGGAATGCTGGTGTGTTAACATTTCTATTTCAGGAATGAAGACACTGTTCCTTGATTTCTTGACCTGCTTTGATATTTGCTTTGGGATTCTCACTGAAAATTGCTAAATATTATACTGACAGGTATAGTTTCATTTTAATCACATTCATTTCACTGACTTATCAAGACTGTAATTAAAAATCTTTCCCCGTTTGCTTTGTATAGGCACAGGAAAATGATGACATTTTCTAATTGTTTCTTTTATGCTTGTTTTAGGTGTGTTTTCCCTGTCTTCTCTGTTCAGACTGACATTTTATCTACTAACTAAATATTTGTTTTTAATACCTGCAAGATCACTTCTGCTCAAAAAAGAACTTTCTTTTGCACTCCCTTATACAACCACATTCTCTGAAAGCCTTTTGCTGACTTTTTCTCCACCTAAAAAAATATATAAATCTTTGATAATTTTCACTGCCAGTACTGTGCTTGTAGTAGTTACCTCATTCTTGACCTGAATGCAATTACTTAAAAATAATGTTCTGGTTTTTTGTCATACTGTTTTGTCATTTTTGCTAAATATATTAACCAGCAGATAGTCAATGCCACTATTGATCTACTTATTAATTCAGAACTGATCTGCTGAACTAGTTAATGGAACAGAAATGCAAACTACTTATTCAGATTTCTCAATTTTATTTCAGCACAGATTATGCATTTCCAAGCATAAGATGCAGAAAAAAAAATTATCCTTGGATAGTTTGCCTCTATACAAAAATATAGAGGACACCCCTCTTAGTCATATTATTTGGTTTTAGGTAGGAGGAGCAGGCAGTTGAACTTGATGATCCCTATAGGTCCCTTCCAACCTGAGATATTCCATGATTCTATGAATCTATTATACTATAATAATAAAAAGATAATGGTTTTCCATCTCTGGCCTAATAAAATATGTACAGGAAAAGCACATTTCGTGTAATACCTTTAGGAATCAAAAGAAGTTTGCTGCACAGGAACAGCAGATTAATCCACATGTAGGGCATTACATGTGCTGGTTTACTGCTTAAATGCAAATCTACATTTTACCCTTATTTTTGGAGACTATGTGAACATTACTAATTAAATCCCCAGACATGATTTCACCTTTAGAAACAGAGAAAGAAAGGAAGAAAAATAACAAATTCTTTAGCCTGCTTTTGTGGGAATGGTGTTTTTAATTCGCTAGCTCAAGCTTGTAAATAGGCACTGAATAAAAACAATTGAGATTCGAGCTTTACCTCTCTTTTTTTTTCCTTTTTCTGTTATTCTTTTGTCTTCTTAGTGATTTCTTGGGCTTCTTCTTATGCTGTAGGCTTATGGAACAGGAATGCAAATGTAGATTTATAAAGATATTAATACACACAACTCGTACAAAATGAGAACTGAACTGAAAACTGAACTGAAAACTGAAATGGTACAATGTGAATATTGCAAAACAAGGTAATGACAAGCTAAAAAGTGTCCGTATAACAATTTCTGTCTCCATTTTAATCTAGATGCACTACATTTCAGTCTTTAATTCTATAGTCTTCAAATACATCACAAATATTAATGAAATCATTTTCCTGAGGTGAAATGCTTTTGTTGATGAGTGTTCTCATGTAGGTTATCACTGACAAAGAACAACTAAATTCTGGATTAGATGATCTGAGTATGTTTATTTCATTACACAGTTCTCTTTTCCTTTTATTTTTTTTTTCCTTTTGTTTAACTGTAGTAAGTAAAAGGGTTTTCACTAAAGTGTGTCACACAGTAGCAAGAGTGGGGGGCTCAATAAGGATGGGTCAGAGTCAGGATATGAATCAGTGAAGTAGCTGGCCAGGGTTGCAGTCACAGAGAGACCAATGGCCAGGGATGAAGCTTAAAGGCAGCTTCCCAATGAAGGTGATGCAGTGTGAGAAACCGACAGAAGAGCAGGATATCTCAGGTGGAGGACCCCACTTCTCACAGCTCTTTCTTACAGCAGTGTGATGCAGGCCCTCTTCAGCACAGGCAGCCAAAACCACTGGAGAAGGCAAGGTTGCACTCAGCACTTTCTTAAGTATAATTTAAACATCAAATATTAAAAGTCTTTTTTTTTTGCCAGGTGAGCATAATTTATTATCACATAATCGGAGTGTTAATAAACCTAATATTTGTTACTAACAATGTATTTTTTGTCTTCTGTGAAAAAGAACGTAGGTGACATAATCTGATTCTATTTAGTGGTGGAAAAATCAATGTCATGAAACATATATGTATCACAATTAAAAGCAAACTCTTTAATTGCTAACATGCTATTGAATAATTAAGCATCCACAACTGATCTTGTTGATTTAGCTTCCTGAAATTGATATTTTTCTTTGTACGACAGAAATGCCAAATCAAATCAGAGAAATCATATATGGAAGGTAAAAACTTGTCTCTTATTTTGGCCACTATTGGATAACTCACAGGAAGTAAAAAAAAAAAAAGAAAACAAAAAGTAATGAAAGCACTGCACATGCAGTCCAAGCAACTTGCTTGCTAATGCAAGAAGCAAAAAATGCAGAGTATTTGTATAAAATTAATCAGTTACTGCATATATTTATAATAAAAATAATTTGTGCTCATTAATAATAAATATTTTTCCTTCTACCTCTACTGAAACCACCCCCTGTAAGTGCATTATTAGATGTAAATAAGAGTTTCCAACATGCTGACTTTATTTTATTTTTAATATAAATCTACGAAGGGACAAACTGAAACTGTCTAGGTTATTAAGGAATGATGCAACATAGCATGGCAGCCTCATATTCCCACATTAATCATTACTTCTTTGTCCTATAAAATGTCTAGGAAAGAGATTTTTTTCGTTAAAGGGACTTAATCTTTCCCTGTATGATCGAATGTCCCCCTGCTTAGAGTTTCTCCTTGGGATGTGATTATTTAGTTCAAATTCCTCATCTAAGCCAAGTTAAACTGAAGTTCTGAACACAGGACTCCCTTTTACCCATGTGACTGGCATAGATTTCTATATTTAAGTGGGACTCTGTGTATTTCTGTATATGCATACGTGTGACTTATTTGCTGGTTGTTTCAGGGTCACTTTGAACCCCATTCTGAGATGGGTACCTCTCCCCATGTCCTGTTATGCATGCCTGAGGTATTGATTCCTCTAGCACTTCTGTAAAACTGAAGTCATTTTGTAGGGTACAGTTTGGAAGACGGGGCAATTATTTGGGACAAAGAAACACCTTCAGAGTACCATTTTTAAAATTTGATGTCGTAACTTTCCTCTATCATTCTGTATACCTCTTTGTAATTGTTTAAGATGCTAAGCATAGACTTGTTGTAGATTTACATTATATAAGCTCATTTTTCTTTCCTGACCTTCTTTGAAAAGTTATCCCTTGCAGTATATTTGTCAGTGTCTACTCTGACTTACTTGTCTGGCAATCTGACCGTTGGCATCCTCATAACATCTGTCATGAATGTCTATCTGCACCACTCTCCAAGTCCTTCATTTGTTGCCTTGTCTGTTCACAGTAATTGCCACATTCATCATAGGTACTTCTTTTCAAGTAGAAACAATTTCATTCTCTGATGTTGCATTTAATATCTTCTTTGTGGTTCTTTGTATTTTATTTCTTTTTGTAACCTGAGATATCCGTGCTCAGCAAACAAGCATACAAATAGTGCCAAATTTTTTTTATCCCTCACTTCACATGCTGAGATTCTCGTCTTATTGTTACTTAAGAAATGATCTCACATTTCTATCACAATCTGTAGATCTACAAGAGGTGTTGCCTTGAACCTGCTTCAAAATAATGTGAGCTAGAAATTGAAGCTGCAATTAGCTGCAATGATGCAGTGAAAATTATAGCTTGGTACTGTACAGAAGCATAATAGCAATAGGTGCATTCACTCCACAGTATAAATCATGATATTTCCATCCTCTTTTCATCCAGAGCCTTATGAATACCAGTGACCTGGTCTGTAAGAGAACAAACGGTAATCTGAGGGGATCTACTGGAATCCTATGATTTTTAGAGGACATGTACTAAATATTCAGCAATAAAACCAACCTTTGCTAATACTTCTCACATGAGAAAAGATATGTTTCTTAAATATGTGACCTTTGTTTACAACACCCTCTTGGGCACACTTATCTGTGTGCCCAAGCAGATAATCCTGTAACACTGTTCTGCCTAGAGATATGCTATTTCCTGTTTTAGTAACAGAATCAAGAATCAGACAATAAATAAATAAAAGAATGAGCTTACTCCTGTCTGATTCCTTCACAGCTTTCCTAGCACATCTGACATTGCCAATTGTACAGGTAGGTGAGATTTGTAGGCACAGAAGGGGACTGGGAATATATTGCTTTTTAAAGGCTGTCTAATTCTTTACTGTTAGCATAATGTCATTTTAGACTATAATTATATGCTGATGTGACATCAATATATAATGTTATAGCATTATCTTTGATGATACTGTCATATGTATGGACACATTACACCTAAGTAACATCATCATTTGTTAAATACCTACTGTTCTTGGGAATTTTGCCCCTATTTTGGAATTTTTTTTGCAAACTCATATGAATTTTTGTTTCTGTTTCTGTTTCATGTTGAATTTCTGTGGTTGCAAAAATGAGCATAAAATATAGAGACCAATCTATAAGGTTTTGTTTTAATTTTGTTCTTAAATGTACTACTTATAGATTTTATTTTTTACCCAAATTTCAATGAGTAATGATGTTTTTAATGTGACTATTCACACCGATACTTAAAATACTAGTCTGAATTAGAGTTCACTAATATGTGCAAAGGTTTCCAGTCTAACCCAAATTTAGCAACAGATTTCCTTCACTGAAATATACATTTTAAATGTACTTCACAGTTCTCATCCCTAGGATCATAGTCTACATTTGTTATGGGAACAAAATCTTTTCTTTTTATCCCACATTAAAAATTGTGTAGCTCTCTAGAATATATATATATATTCCCAGTCATGTGTACAAGTTCACTTATACATTATACATATTTACTTTCTTTATAGAAATTTGAACTGGGACAATGGAAAATTGATCTTTGAGTGAATTATTCAAGCAGTAGCTCATTCAACTATTGCACCTAAGGAGCTAGAGATGAAAGGATGTTCGCTGCAGACCAGATTACCTTTTCTGGTTTCTTCTCAGTTTTTATTATTCCTTACGTGTCCCCAAAGTGCTGTGGCATTCCACTGATAATGTTCCAGGACTTGTTTTGAGTTTTGACATTCTTGACCCTTAGGTCTCTTAGAATAAAACATATACATTTTTCTTATGTCTTCATCTAATTTAATTCTTCTGTAATGTACATGTGTCTATAGCCTACGGTAACGGATTGATATTACGGACACAGAAAATCCCAGTTTTTAAATACAGATTGCTGCAAACAAACCGTATTGCACCATGTGGTTTCATAAAGTTTTTATGTGGGTTTATAAAGTTTAGCTGCAGAGACAACCTTTACAAGTCACAGTATAATTCAGTGGGTGATGTACCACTACGCACTATTTGCTTACTCCTTCAATAATGGAATAAAGTAATACCAACTGCAGCACTAACTCTCTGAGTTGTGGACATTTGCCTGAATCCACCAATTCATTTCACAAAGTCTGCTGAACAGCAATCAGATAATAATGACTTTTTGGTATGTAGTTAATGATGCAGGGGTTTAGAGGACCCATACCTTATTAAGTGTGCAGGGTAGATGGTGTGCAGTTAATGTAATGTAAAGTAATGATAGAGTAAGTAGAATAAAAATAAATAGCTTAGCTGCCACATTCTCTGCATGTTGAATGTGAAATGCAACTGGTATGTAGAGGCCTTATTTATAACAATTATCAGTTAAACTCTCATAATAGGACTTATGTAGGATAAACTAGACCTTATATTAGCTTTCTGTCCTGGGGTAGGCTTCTTCTAGGAAACTGGGTTGTTCAGACAAATCATGCTACAAGCTCACATAGATGAAATCAGCTATCAGTATTTATACATAACACTAGGGTTGGGATTGTACATGGACACTGGGGTGATAACACCTGAGTGACTCATTTTTCAGTATAAGAATTTTTTAATCTGTTTTTGTGAGCATTTAATCTCGATTTATTCTATGCTTTGCATCTATTATCACATTAGACTGCATGGACTATAGGAAAGTTGACTACATGGCAGTGCTGATTGAAAGTCTTTCTTTTAAAAACAGAATCCTTACTTTTAATTCAAGAGCATCATATCAGCATGAATCGACACCAAGTTATTTTCTATAACTAGTTCATCATAAGTTCTTCATTGCTTATCAATGCTAATGTATAATGTAGCTTTTTTTTCATTGGGTTTAGCACTATTAGGTGGGTAAATCTGTCAGCTGTTATGTCCAGGGACACCCCTAGTCTAAAGTATTGCTAACAATACCTTTCTTCTGCTAAAGACTCCCAGAATTATGAGTCATTGTATATTTATTACTCTGGGAAGCGATCAGTTACTATATATAAATAGAATTCTAAGTGTATGCAGCAGACTGCCTACAATATTACATTGGAGGATTTCTTCTGTTATTGTATACCAAATTATATTTCCACTTTTATAATTTTTTTTTTCTTTTTAAAAGGGAATACCTGTTCTCCAGTCCAGTTCCCCCAAAATATCTCATTCTTAAAATGTAAGATTATAATATTCTTAAAATGTATACATCAATAGTATTTTTCCATGCCATTCCCTAGGGCCCTGGGATAAGGTTAAACAGGGCCATTATTTTTGCTCTACCAATTTACTTGTAGATCTGAAAGGGACATGGACAAGCCATGCTGGAGAAGTGGTTCTCCTTTGCTTTAAGGGGAACCAGTCTGCTTCTCGCTGTCTGTCTCAAAATATAAGGTAAGAAGTAAAGTACAGAGACAATAAATTAAAAACTGATCTTGAGAGGACACATACCTCTTACTAAAAGAAAAAGAAAACCATAGCCATAAATAAACAGTAACAAACAGTGCTACATGCAGAAGAAGCTCCCTTATTAAACAAAATGAAACAAAATGTTTCATTTCCGTAACTGAGAAAAAGCAATGAGAAGAAACACTAACTCCATTCTCAGAGGGGTTCAAACACTCAGCATAAATTAAACCTACCTAACTCTTAAGGGAATTTCTGAGCCCTACTAAGAATTGTTGTTTTAACCTTTCTCTTTCTGATTGCTCTGCTCTTCTGTGTAGTTAAACAATATTTGCTCTGAAGAAACTGGTCTGAGTTACTGCACCTTTCAAGTGATCAAAGACTCCAAAGGGAAGAAGCTCTGTAGGAGTAAAGTCTTGTGGGAGTGAGGTGGGGGAAAAGACGTTCTGCAATTCCATTCAGAAAAGGCAGGGATTTCAGTCTGAGAAAAGTATAAACACATGGCATTTGAAAGAAGTAACCAAAAAAAGTCAGCATCCAGGTAATTTTTTTTTTTTTATTGAAAAGCAATCTTTAATATTACTTCATATTCAGCAACATATATTAATTTCCTTATGCACTTCAAGCCTATAAAAACCTCACATGTATTCTAAGCCTTTTGACAGTCACAGGAAGGGATCACAAGATTTTAATCACAGGTAAGTTTAGCAGCAGAATATTGGAAATTGTTGAATGAATAATCACAAAATTCTCCCACCCCAGTTTTTTTTTCTTCTCTTTTTAAACTATTAAAACTATTAAACTATTTAAGTATGCCATCAAACATTACAACATTAAGTATAATTCAATTTTGCTTTAGAGAAAGTATTTAAATGATAAACTGGTGATCACAACAGGCCCTGTTTTAAAGGGATGGATTTTTTATACGCAGCCTAAGTAGTGAGTGTTTTCTTTAAAGCATATGTGGTTTGATTACTCATTACTTAAAAATCAAGCAAACAAAACCCCCAACCATGTAAATTATGTAAGAAAATATAAATGCATAAACATGTTTCTACAGTTTCAACAGGAACAAACGGAGACATGGGGATCAAGTTCTTTCCTTCCATATGTAAGGATCTTGTGTTTTCATATGGATCATTTAGCAAATCCATACCTTGCCCTATTAACCAGCACAATGGAATAAAATTTAAATTATACATGGACCTAAAATTATCAAAGAAATCTGACATCTAGAAAGATAAAGAAGCACAGCAGCATTTTACCAAGCCTGCAGACAGCTGAACAGATGTCGCAGCAGCCAGCAGCAGAACCAATCAAGGAGTCAGAGAGGGGAATGTGCCAAGGGAGCAGACCCAGGCCCAGATGCCAACACTAGAAGAATTCATCTCTTAACATCTGGTTGTACCAAGCATTCCCCATATGTGGGTATATGTATTGGCTTTGGGCCTAGTACAAACAGAAAAAAGGAAAGAAAAAGAAAAAGAAAAAGAAAAAGAAAAAGAAAAAGAAAAAGAAAAAGAAAAAGAAAAAGAAAAAGAAAAAGAAAAAGAAAAAGAAAAAGAACTGGAATATCTTCAATACTGCCAGGAATAAAGAGAAAATCTGCCAAGTTTGTGCTGAAATTCTGTGAATATGACAATTGCTTTTCTATTTGTAAATGAATAATGTGTCCCTGTGGTAGCTTTGCATGTGTGTATGTTTTAGACTATGAAATAGGTTCAAACCTGTCTAGATAAAATCTTACCTAAAACATCTTGCTGGAATTAATTCAGTCTGTTAATAGACTCTAAGAAACCCCCAAACAAGCAAAAAGCCAAACAAAAAAATCCCACTCCTATACCAAAAAAAAACCCCACCATGAATCAAGTTAACCTCAGTTAAATAGGGGTTTACTGGATGTGTCACTCATTGGAGTTGTGACTGACTTTCCAATAAACTTGCACCTCCTCCTGCCATCTACTACAAGCAACATGAATTAATTCTGAAAGAAATTTTAGACTAAGCACAAAAGGACAAGGACCCAGATGCCATCAAATATGACACCTCTAATTACTTCTTTACTTTCTAAGTTTTTATTTACATATTTTGTTACATAAGGATCGAAACCAAATAAAAAACCCATGAAAAAAACAAAAGCCATAAATATCTAACTACAATTTATGCAAACTTCTGCTTGGTTACTGGCAAAACTAAAACTAAACACCTAAAATCTCAGCATCTGGGAAATGTAAACTTCTGCCAATACTTGGATAAAAAATCATCCAGGTCTTGGAAAACTGCCAGCTTAGAGTTCTCACTCAGACCTGGCAGGGTTTAAAAAAAAAAAAAAAAGTCACAAAAACATTTTGTCCAAAATTACAGGTAGTCATTGCTGGCAGAAAGCCTGAGAACAGGCCACTGGAATGGGCTTGCCGAAAAGACTGCTAGGAAAGTTTTAAAGACAGGTATTCTGAATAGGTGAGAAGCTGAAACACCATCTCTTGTGGAACAGATGATTTGAAGAACTTTGCTAGACAATGGTCAGCCAAGGAGCCTATTATAACAGGAAACTTCCTTCTCATATAAATCCTCTCTGAGAAGAAGTACAGAATGAGTTTTCTACCATGCAGCTTCACAACTATTGACTGGAGATATTTTGGATACCAATTCTGTATAAAGACAGATAAAGCTGTCATTGATCTTATTCTGGTGCCAAAGATATATCACAGAATCACAGAATCACCTAGGTTGGAAGGGACCTTTAAGATCATCTAGTCCAACCATCAACCTAACTCTGACAAAGAAAAAAAAGCAAAAAAAAAACCCCAAAACCCCAACAATAAACCATATTCTTGAGCACCATGTCAACTCATCTTTTGAATATCTCCAGGGATGGTCCCTCAACCACTTCCCTGGGCAGCCCATTCCAATGTCTGATAACCCTTTCAGTGTAAAATTTTTCCTAATATCCAACCTGAACCTCCCCTGGCCCAACTTGAGGCCATTTCCCCTTGTCCTGTTCCCTGTGACTTTGGAGAAGAGACCAACCCCCGCCTCTCTACACCCCCGCTTCCGGTAGTTGTAGAGACCAATAAGGTCTCCACTCAGCCTCCTCTTCTCTAGACTGAACAACCCCAGATCCTTCAGCGTCTCCTCATAAGACTTACTCTCCAGACCTCTCACCATCTTTGTTGCCCTTCTCTGGACCCACTCCAGCACCTCAATGTCTTTTTTGTGGTGAGGGGCCCAAAACTGGACATAGTACTCGAGGTGGGGCCTCACCAGTGCTCAGTACAGGATATACAAGGAACAAGGACTTTAGGGAACAAAACAGTTAGTGCTGAGGCAAAAGGGACCACACTCTGTATATGACAACAGAAATACATTGCTTGTCCAGTTAATGTTTTAACCATCTAATAGTCCACATTATCTAATTAATAATAATAAAAAAACCTCAAGAATAATAATACAGTTCAAATTTTTATTCATAAACACCATTCTTTTCTGTGGTGCAATGCTCACTCTTTTGCTGCTCCCCTGGGTTCTAAGACTGATGGATGCAGTTTTCTTCAAGAAGAGGAGGGAGGGTTTGCAGTGAATGGGTCACATTATGATGTCATGGCTAGGAGTGGAGTTCCTTACTTCACAGACCCAGTGGCTAATTGGGGCTATTTTTACATGTTAGTTATATTTTTATTCTTTCTTCTCACTGGGCCTCAGCTTAAGGTGGAAAATCACACATAGCCTAATGTAAATATTGATTGTCTGCTACTCTGTGACAGCCAAGGAATGTCAGAGCTTCACCACATGTGGTATTCCCAGCGCTTCAGCTACAGCAGGGCTGGGACCAGTCATTTGAGCTCTAAGACTGTTGCAATGAACTACAAACAGCTCAGGCCAAGGCAAGCCTGGGGAGGTCCGTACAGTCCTGAGAGGGTGAGTAGGTGCTCTTGAACAAGAAGGATAGCGAGGGGCAGGGGTTTGGGGAGTGTTGGCAACTGGGAGATTTACTTCAAAGTGCACTCCTGATTTGAACTAAAACGCTGATGCAGAGACATTCTAAGTGGGTTAGGAGTTTGTGTTCTTTGAAAAGTGATTTTGGCACTTAGAGTTCAGGCATCTAAATGCTTAGGTCACTTCTGAAAAATACAAAAATATACCTTAGAATTCTTATCGTAGGCTTCTATTTCCTTGCCTTCATGTCAGGCTACACCCCCTGTACAATTTTTAGAATGTCTTCCCAAAGGCATGACTTCGCACCAGCAGACCCAAGATATTTGCAATTCTCAAGCTGCAAACCCTGGCTGAACTGCAAAATGCTATTGCTGATCTGAGTTTTTGTAATTTTTTAATAGCTTTTATGGCTGTAGGCAGATATCTGCTCTCAAGTGTTTCTGAGGCAGAGAAAGAGAGTCCAAAGGCCAGAAACACACACATCACCTCTTCCCCTCTTCGTAATGAGATGGGAAAGAGAAGATTGAATCTTCAGTTATCTCTTGCATGTGTAGCACAAAAAGAAAAGCTATATGCCTGCTACAGTCACCCATCCCTGCGGGCACTTTTTGCAACACTATTCTAGCAGTCAACATAAAGTTATGTGGCTGGCTTTAGAGAATGGAATAGCATACAGAGATGAGATTAATGTCACATTTGCGATCAGTATAAATATGAGGTACTATGTTGATCATAACCTTCATTAATGATCTTTAAAAATTAGTTTAGCATGTGCCAAACACTGAAACCTGCACCAGACTGATGTTATGCTCCCTAACAAAGAAATTGGTTAAAATGAACTGAAAATCACTCTAAAGAAGTGGGATATAATTGGTGCTTTCAGCAATTCTTGGTAAATGACAAATCATTTCAAGTCTGAATTTTAAGTTTCTCTCCAATTCTGCATATCAGTATTACTCATAACATTATATTTCTTTTATTACGTAAATTTTTATCATTGAAGAAAACATGGAATGGTATTACTTCACCATTTTCTAGGTTTCAATAGCGTCAATTTTTTGTTTGGTTGATTGGTTTCCCCACAGACACAAAAATTCCTGAGGAATATGCAATTTCAATGATTTCTACACTTGGTGCCATCAAAACGGCAGATTGTCTCAAGTTTTTCCACTTTTTGCTCCTCCTTTAATTAAAACTAATCACTTTCCAGATGACTTTCCAGTGTCTAAGTTGGAGTTGTCAAAAATATCACTATAATACATGCTTATCAGGGTGCTGGAGACACTTCAATCTACCAAAACATACAATGAATCTAAAGTTAAACTTTGTACAGATAACATTTAAATAACTAGAATTCAGTATCCAGAGACATTTTAGAATATTAAATAAAGTTAATCTATCTTAGGGATGCCAATATTTTTACCTAGAGAGACAAATAAAGACTTAGGACTCTAATTTTAGAACCAATAGTCATCTCACCGAACTAAGCCTGGTTGGGAACCCTTCAAGAAAGACACATTTTTATGTATATTTAGAAAGCCGCAGGCACAGTCTAAAGTTCATGTTCTACATTGTAGACAAATGTTCAACTTCTCTTAATTAGATTCACAATACTTGGTGCCTGGTGTTCTTTTATAGTTATCTTCTGATTTTAAGATCCATCACCTCTTTTCAGCCAAGTGACACCAAATGATACTGTTCATGTCAGTCAAGTTTTATGTACATCTGCTCAAAACATTCTTTGAACTTTACATCCCTTGTAAAAGTAGTTCTCTGCAGTCATCAGTGTCTGACCCTAAGGCTTCCATCAGGATCTTTCTGTATTATCTAACAGTAACTGGTTTTGCTTATCTAAACGGACTACAAAGTTAAAGAATTATCTCTATGTCTTTTTAGATAATTTAAAATGTGTTTTGAGACACTTTGGAACAGAAAAAGAAATTCACTTTTATCTCCAACTGAGAAGAAGAGAAAAAGGAATATCTATTAACTTCTTTTTTGTTCCCTTAGACAGTATTAATTCATAACCCATAGGACTCCCTCTTAGCCATGGTAGCAACATTTTAATCATATGTAATTCTGACACCCTAGACATGTAACATAAACTTATCAAAATTTCCACTTTCTCTGATAAGTCCCTTAAGTAACAAGTTTCATTATCCACTTCAGCTCTAAGAGATAAAACTGTATTTAACTAACATACAAAAGTTGCACTATTTAGATTTTATTAGTTTCATTTAAACTGCTGCTCAGACTAAGAAGTAATTTTCCTTATTATCACTAGCTTTCAAAGAATTGAAAAGTGTCAAAGCATAAAATTTAATCATAAAGCATCCAGGTCTCCTCTTTAGAAATGGTTATTTTTCCTTCAAGTATTTCTATTATCTTCTCTTTCTCTATGTATCAAACATTCACTATGCTAATGCTTTTCCCAAAGCCACTTTAATAGCATCAAATCTTAAACGGAGTAAAACTGAATCTCGACAGTGATTACATAGAAAGTATCAAAGAAGATATTTAGAGGCCCTGGAAGTGTGTTAATGGCTGATTGATTGTTGTCTTATTTCTGATATTTAAAAAAATTGTTCTGTAGGGTCATTTTCTGTACTGTGAATCTTACAAAATTGTAAAAGAAGCCTGGGACTGAAAAAGCAAAAACAGTGCCCTGACATGAGACATGCCAAAAAAGACTTTGAGAGGGAAATTCTATGAGAATAAAATACTACTAAATAAAATTGTTTTAATCACAACAGAAGCAAGAGTCTCATAATGAGTCTAAGTGGCAGCTAGATGATCGAGTAACAAAAGGAGTATTCTTGAAAAAATAATTGTTTGCATCGCTGTCACTATGCAAGAACTAAAAAGAAAGTTCACACATCAGAGGAACTGACTTGCAGGAGAATACCAGCAGAAGATATTTCAAATTCATAAGTGGATGAATAGTCATACTGTCTCTTTCAGCAGGTTTAATATCCCAGTGTTCAAAAAGGGCAAGAAGGAGGACCCAGGAAACCACAGGCCGGTCAGCCTCACCTCCATCCCTGGAAAGATGATGGAACAACTCATTCTGGGTGTCAGCTCAAAGTGTATGGAGGAAAGGAAAGCTATCAGAAGTGGTCAACACGTATTCACCAAGGGGAAGTCATGTCTGACTAACCTGATAGCCTTCTATGATGGCATGACTGGTTGGACAGATGAGGGGAGGGCAGTGGATATTGCCTACCTTGACTTCAGCAAGGCTTTTGACACAGTCTCCCACAGCATCCTCATAGGTAAGCTTAGGAAGTGTGGATTAGAAGAATGGACAGTGAGGTGGATTGAAAACTGGTTGAAAGACAGAGCTCAGAGGGTCATGATCAGGGGCACAGAATCTAGTTGGAGGTCTGTAACAAGTGGTGTTCCCCAGGGGTTGGTATTGGGTCCAGTCCTCTCCAAATATTTATCAATGACCTGGATGAAGGAATGGAATGTACCCTCAGCAAGTTTGCTGACGATACAAAACTGGGAGGGGTGGTTGACACACCAGAAGGCTGTGTCTCCATGCAGCGAGACCTGGACAGGCTGGGGAGCTGGGCAGAGAGAAACGTGATGAACTTCAACAAAAGCAAGTGGTGCTGCACCTGGGGAGGAATAACCCCATGCACCAGTACAGGTTGGGGGCTGACCTGCTAAAGGAGGTCTCTCGTCTCCTCTGAGGAGAAAGACCTAGGAATACTGGTGGACAATAGGATGAAAGTAAGCCAGCAATGTGCCTTTGTGGCCAAGAAGGCCAATGGCATCCTGGAGTGCATCAGGAAGAGTGTGACCGGCAGGTCAAGGGAAGTCATCCTGCCCCTCTACTCTACCCTGGTGAGGCCCCATCTGGAGTACTGTGTCCAGTTCTGGGCTTCCCAGTTCAAGAGAGACAGGGAACTGCTGGAGAGGGTACAGCAGAGGGCTACAAAGACGATTAGGGGCCTGGAGCATCTCTCTTATGAGGAGAGGCTGAGGGACTTGGATCTTTTTAGTCTAGAGAGGAGAAGACTGAGGGGGGATCTGATCAATGCTTATAAATACTTAAAGGAAGGGTATCAAGAGGATGGGGCTGTTTTTTTTTTTTTTCTCAGTGGTGCCCAAGGATAGGACAAGAGGAAATGGGCACAAACTTGAATATAAGAATTTCCACCTAAACATGAGAAGAAATCTCTTTACTTTGAGGGTGGCAGAGCACTGGAATAGGCTGCCCAGGGAGGTGGTGGAGTCTCCTTCTCTGGAGACATTCAAAACCTGCCTGGGTATGTTCCTGTGCAACCTGCTCTAGGTGGACCTGCTTTGGCAGGGGGATTGGACTAGGTGATCTCCAGAGGTGCCTTCTAACCCCATATGACTCTGTGATTCTGTAATTTGTTAACAATTTGGTAGAAACATCTTATTTGACTACAAATTCTGAAGAAAAATAACAAGGACATATTTCAATAGGGATGGGAAGTTACAGAAGGTGGCAGCCAACTTAGAACAGAATCATAGAATAGTTTCAGTTTGAATGGACCTTTAAAGATCATCTAGTCCCACTCGGTTGCAATAAGCAGGGACATCTTCTACTAGATAAGGTTGTTCAGAGCCCTGTCCAACCTGACCTTGAATGTTTCTAGGCACATCTATGACCTCTACTACCTCTCTAGGCAACCTCTTCCAGTGTTTCACCACCTTTATTGTAAAAAATGTCTTTCTACTGTGTAGTCTAAATCTACCCTCTTGTAGTATAAAACCACTAACTCTTGTCCTGTGGCAACATGCCCTGCTAAGAAGTCTGTCCCTGTCTTTCCTGTAGGCCCCCTTTAACTGTCAAAAGGTTGCAATAAGGTCTCCCCAGAGACTTCTCTTTTCCAGACTGAACAATCCCAGCTCTCTCATCCTGTCCTATGAGGAAACATGTTCCATCCCTCTGATCATTTTTGTGGCCTTCCGTGGACCTGCTCCAGGTGCTGAAGGCTCCAGAGATGGACATAGTATGCTAGTGGGGTCTCACCAGAGCAAAGCAGAGGGGCAGACTCAACTCCCTTATCCTCCTGGCCACACTTCTTTTGATGCAGCCCAGGATATGGTTGGCTTTCTGGGCCACGAGCGCATATTGCTGACTCATATTCAGTTTTTCATACAGCAGTACCCTTTCGCTGAAGGGCTGCTCTCAATGCACTCATTTCCCAGCCTGTATCCATTCTGGGGATTGGATATATTATCATACATTATCTTCAGTGGATGCATATCATTACCTAGACTTGACTGTCTGGCAATTATTATGAGATTTGCTTTTAAGTATTGCAATCTGTGAACATTTCCATTATCGTTTTTTTAAACTGGACTGCAGATAGTGGATAAGTAGGTATCTGTGTCTGATTAAGAATGTGCATTATGTAAAACTAGACACCAGAAGAGTGGGAATGGGAGTTTTTTTAAATTTCCTCAGCAAATTTGCCAGAACGTATTCAGCTCTCAGATTCTTCTGCACATGAAGTTAATCACTTCTTCTCCATTGCTGTTCTTCTGGAATTTTAGGGTGCCTTTGTAACGATCTCTCATTAAAATACATTTGTTTTTATTAGTAAAACACCTGCTAGGGTGTTATTTTGGGGTTGGGGCTTTTTTCCCGCAAAGAGTTACAGTTTCTCCACATCAATCTGGAACGTTCTTTGTTCCAAGCACTTACAAGTACTCTGGAAAATATTTGTGAGACGAAACCTTGAGTGGAATGTAGTGTTAATATTTTAAATGAATCTATTCATAACAACTGACAAATATCTGGGGGCAGGGAAGGATATACCATAAATCTGCTTAGGTATTTGTAATATAAAAAACAATCTTATGGCATTTACTTTTTGTTGTTTCTAGCAGAACTTATTTGTTTAAGTTGTGCTGCTTTCTAGCAAGACAATGTAAAATTGGCTTTGATGAAACAAACAACAGAAATGTTGCTATTTTTTTGTCATCCTCACTGCCTGCTAGTGTATGTAGTACTATACAGGCACTCGACCATATAAATAGAGAACTTTTGGAAGGGGGAAATTTCTGACAGTCTGTTACCGGATATCTCAGCTGATACTTTGAACTAATCTCTGCTTACGTCTATGCAAAATAGTGATATAGATAAACAAAATAAATATTGACATTTTTTTCTTTCAAGGCAAATCATTCTTTTATCACTACCCATCACTTTGGAGCATATATATTTCCAAATCATTCTCTGCAATTCAGATCCATAGCCAAAATAAGTAAGCATCATTCTCCTAGGGTTTTTACTTTTGTGTTCAGCTATGAGGAAAGTAAGAGATACATACTTATGTGACCATTTTTCCTGAAGCGCGTGTGACAGTTTGGAAGCTGGTATAAAATATAGTGTTCTTAAATGTTGCTTGTGATCTAATCATAGAATCATAAAACAATTTGGTTTGGAAGGGACCATTAAAGATCATCTAGGTCAGCCCTGCTTCCATGGGCAGGACTGACCACTAGACCAGGTTGCTCAAAGTCCCATTCAACCTGGCCTTGAACACTCCCAGTGATCAGGCATCCGCAACTTCTCTGGGCAACCTATTCTAGTGTCTTACCACCTTTCTAGTAAAGTATGTTTTCCTTATGTCCAATCTAAACCTACTCTTTCTCAGTTTAAAACCATTGCCCTTCGTCCTGTAATCACAGGCCCTAGTAATAATTCTCTCTTCATCTTTCTTATAAACCCCCTTTATATACTGATGATTCTGACATTCCCTCAATATTGTTGAATCTCAGAACTTCTGGGAGAAGTTACCATGATCTGGCATGGCTTCTTAGCATCACCCTTAATGCTGAATCTGTATTATTAAAAGCCTGGCAGCACAGTACAAATTGGTTTCTGTTGAATTTAAATATTGCCACAGATTTGTTGTTTACAGCCAGGAGATTTTTGAGAGCTTTACACATATTCCTTCCCTCATCAGCTCTTTTCAAAGGAACCTAAAGCTAAGTGGTCAGAATGCCTACCCTAGGATCCAAAGAAATAGACTTAAATATGCCCCGCAGAGAATGAAGTTTGATCTGATCTCCCATTTCCCATAATCCACCATGTCCATGCACAGTCAATGAGAAAGAAAATGCTGAATTTTTTGTGTCGTCCTATCTTAAAGGAAAGAATGGAAACCAAATATATGATTTCAACATGGGAGTAGAGAATTGAATTCAATACATGGGAGATATTAAACTGAACTGATTCTCAAATCTCTGAAACTTCTGAGTATGACCAGAAACGATTGGGTGCAAGGAGTAAATTTCACAAGCCGATGTTTGAAAAATTAATTCCTCATAACAAATTTTTCTTAGAATGAAATTATATTCTTCCACAGGAGATGTGATAAAAACAGATACAAGAGAGTCTGAAGAATTAATTTTAATAGTTTAAAATTTCACTTTGGTTACACTGATGTCCTGAAATCCTCAACCAACTTTGGGATCACTGTGCATTGCCAAGTAGAGAGTTGATGGAGGGGAAGGAAAGATGTAATTAGTTCTCTTGAGTACAGGAGTGTGGTCCAAACACACATACACTCACACACATACCCCACGCACACCTGCAACGAATTTGGAATCTACTCCTCAAATCCTTAACAGCCTTTGCAATTCTACTGTCATTATTTTTTATTCACTGATAACAGTCATAAATTTAGATAGATGTCTACATTTAGATGCCTGCATTCCAACTCTTGAAATAGGATTTTCCTCACTTAACTTGTAATGTATACATCAAAATGAAATTAATTACGCCATAGGCAATCTAGACAGTTAGCTTAGATCCTTCTCCTCTCATTATTTATGTTATGATTACACCAATTATAAATCTATTGAGATAGAGACATTCTTTCCTTTTATGTTTGTACAACAATAAACACATATAGGTCCTGAGGTTACAGATATTATGTATATTATGGCCTCAAGTTACGCCAGGGGAGGTTCAGACTGGATATTAGGAAAATTTTTTTTACTGAAAGGGTTATCAGACATTGGAATGGGCTGCCCAGGAAGGTGGTTGAGGCACCATCCCTGGAGGTGTTCAAAAGACGGGTTGATGTAGTGCTGGCAGGTATGGTTTAGTGATGGTGTTGCTTTTTGTTTGTTATGTGGATGTCTATTTTTGTCAAAGTTAAATCGATGGTTGGACAAGATGATCTTTAAGGTCCCTTCCAACCTAGAAGATTCTGTGATTCTGTGATATAATCATAGCACAAATGACACAAAGAACGTTTTTCTAGGAATTATTTTTAATATATAGTTTTGAAGCAATTCCTTTTTTATGTAGATATATGGGAGGGTGGCAGAGGTTTGAGGAGCTTTTGTCAGTAATATTAACTTGCAGTTCCATAATAAATAACTCCTACTTAATTGTTGTCAAGTATTTTATTAAAAGATGAGAACATAAATATTTATATGGTATGTAAAAGGATTTTGACTTAGATTTTATTTTAAATAAATATTGTATCAATAATTATATTAATGGAAACGGAAGTTAACTGAAACCATATTCATGCAGGTCTAAGTAGTAATCAATTATTTAAATTCACCACTTCAAAGAGAATGTTAGAGTCTGAAGCTGGAACATCATGCATTCTTTCAAGCTTGCTATTAACAATTCTAAGCATAAAATCACAAGTACACTCCTTAGACGGAAATTAAAATATTTTCAAAATTAAGTGTGACAAATTAGGAAATGATATAAGGTGCTTAGTAATGTGATCTTTAATTACATTTTCAACCCACAAAATACGTGGTTTCATATTCAGTAAAAAAAAAAAAAAAAAAATATGGATAGTGTCCATCAGTGTTTTAGCCATCTAATATTTAGGTATTGAGTTTTACCTAGGCTGCAAGGACCCTTTTTATAATGAATGCAGAGCTACAGGCACCTCTAGAAGGTGTTTAATTTTACTGATTTTAGGAAGTATTGGAGTGCCCTCTGTCATATTTGAAGAAAACCCTTGAATTGTCAACGTTAACAGGCTGCAATTATTGGAGGTTAGGGCATGTGAATGTCCAGAACTAAGCTTTTGAACTCTCAAGCAAAAGACTTCTACTTGCTAGCTGCAATGGATACAGGTTAGTTGTAAATTTTGCACCAACTGGACTAAACAATACTGGAATGTCTCTTTATTTAGTAAATAAAGAGACATGGGAGAGAAGCACCCACTGATAGACTGATTATGTATTGGGGAAGCCAGGGACCACAACCCAGAAAGAAGAGCTGGCGCCAAAAACTGGGGTTCCTGTAAAGAAGAAATGGGGGGGGGAAGAAGATGACAGTTCTGGCTGAAGGAAATAGCTATCTGTTGGGAAATGTAATCTTGTGGACTAGTGAGAGAGCAAGCATGTGAGGTAATCAAGCCATTTAAATGCTTCTGTTTCACTGGTTGTTATACAGATCCACCATCTGGATCCACTATCCAGATACACATTATCCAGATGAATTATTATATAGGAGGGGACTCTTTACCAGGGAGTATAGTGATAGAACCAAGAGTAATGCTTTCAAAGTGAAAGAGGGCAGATTTAGACATCAGGAAGAAATTCTTTACTGTGAGGATGGTGAGGCACTGGAACAACCTGCCCAGAGAAGCTGTGGATGCCCCATCCCTGGAAGTGTTCAAGGGCCAGGTTGGATAGGGCTTTGAGCAACCTGGTCTAGTGGAAGGTGTCTCTGCCTATGGCAGGGGTTTGGAACCAGATGATTTTAAAGTGCCCTCCAACCCAAACCATTCTATGATTCCATATTTTTTTCTTGCTTTGATTTCAAAAATTATAGTTTTGATCACCTATAGAGACTAGCATAATTATTGTATTTTTGGTTGTAGGAATATATTTTTTCTTTTTTAAATAAATCAAGTATTTATTGCTGTCATAAACAAGATAAACAACTGCATGACCTAATGATGTGATGTATTAAGCTTGCCTTTATTTTTCTAAAGAAATGTCATTAGTATTCACATAACATAATACTTAAACTGAAGCCAAACAAATACATTTTTGACTGGAAGAACCAATTACATTGTAAATCAGAATTCCACAAGACATCTTCCTAAAACCGATCTTAGTACTTAAAAGATTTTAATGTGATTGACACAGTTATTGTAATGATAAATTTTTGCAAGCTGCTAATTTATGTCTTTGCCACATGCTTTGTAATTTACCTTTGCTGCTGTTAGAGAAGATAAAGTAAGATTGATCTGCCTTTTTCATGTAAAGAACTTCACAGTCCTCATGCATGCAGAGTAATTCCTCTTGTTCCTTTAATATGCCAGTTATTTCTGTATTTGTCAGAGTGACAGTCTGAAATATTAATGGGATGAACATCAGTTGAAAAAAGATCCCTGCTTTTTGGAGAAATAAGTTACTTTGGAAATTATAATTAAAAATGGGAGGGGGAGAAAGAAGGTAGTTTTTTTGAAGTATATTCAGACAAGAGGACACACTTGCACTGGCTATCTTCCATGGACATCAGTCATTTTTGTTCAGATAGGAGAGTTTTGCCATGTATGCATGTGGACAGTAAGAATACAAGGCAGAGTACCCCAAGAAAAAATATTATTTAGATTCTTAAGAACTAGGAAAAATGAATGAAAAGAAGAGATAGAGAAAATATAGAAGTTGGAGGAGATCCACTATTGTGGTGTTGAGCAAAAGTAGGAGGAAAAGAGCAAACCCTGACACTTCATGCAGTTAAACTACTTGAAGTAAACTAAAACATTCTCAGATCTGCTCCATAGGAAGAATGAGTTTCCATCAAAGCCAGGAGACTGCTAAGAAATGCCAGAAATTTATAATTACACAGGAAGCTTACTGACCATCTCCTGTCTCCCAAAAGACCAGTAGTTCCTATAGGTTTTCATTGCTTTTGTTTTAATGTACAGCTTTCCCTCCAGGACATTCAGGCAAACAGTTTAAAAGGTCTACTTTGAACACCAGTAGAGCTACATGTAGTTTTCAAAATCTGGAGAATACAGCAATGCTAAGAGAAATTAATTCTAAAGTCAAATATTGTATATATGTATATATATTTATGTACAAAATGTACTGTAAATGGTACATGTCCCCAACAATGTATCAGTGATGATCAGCCTAAGTAATTACAATGTTGAGATTATATGAGGGAATTAATATAACCAAATTTGATGAAATGGCACAAAATCCTGCTAAAGGAAATGTTTTCTAAAAAGAAGAAACAACAGCTACAGAACATTCAGTCAGCATTAAATTTGGAAATAATTTGAAAATTCTATGATTATACCTCATGATTATTCTGAACAGAAAGAAACTATGATATTCTTAATCAGGAATTTGTGAAATATCAATTATCTTCTTAGGCTGTGGACGGAACTGAGTTGATTTCCTGATAGCACCCCATGCTGTGCTTTGTACTTGTGGCTAGAACGGTGTTGATAATGCACCAATGTTTTGGCTACTGCTTGGCTTTGCTCACAAAGTATCAAGGCTTTCTATTCAATCTCCCACAAAAGGCTGCTAAGCTGGGGGTGGGCAAGAATCTGGGAGGAGACAAAGCTGGGACAGGTGACCCATACTGACCCAAGGGATATTTCATACCATATGATGTCACACTCAGCAATTAAAGCTGCAAGAAAAGAAGAGGTCGGGAATTCATTATTATGACATTTGTCTTCCAAAGTAACCCCTGTGTGCACTGAGGCCCTTCTTCCCAGGAAGTGTCTGGACATTGCCTGCTGATGGGTAGTAGGGAATAAATCTCCTTTGGTTTTGCTTTTTTTGTTGGGTTTTTTTTTTACTTTATATATTTTTTTTCCTATTGAACTGCTTTTTTATTATCGCATGAGTTTGGGGTTTTTTTTTCGTCTTATTTCCTCCCCTAAACTACTGAGGAGAGGAAGTGAGAGAGCATCTTGGTGGGCACCTGGTGGCCAGCCAAGGTTAACCCACCACAAACAAAATTCCTTAGTTCTCAGAGTATGAGAAGAGCCTGAGAATGCATCTCAATTTAATTATAGGATTTATAAACCACAGTATGAGTCCAAGTATTCCTGCATCATGTTACATGTATTTCCAGTAGTGAAATGACTTCTCAGAATCTTTTAGGTTTTTTCCTGATAAGTTATGCCATTCCAGTGACTACTTTTACCATTAGCTGAGGGAAAATCTAAGGAAAGGAGTTTTTGATATCCATGAATCCTAAAAATCAACAAAAAGTACTTCTACAATAACAAGTTATTTGGAGCATTGAATAGGGATCAGCAGATCAAGCAGCTAGGGCTAACATCCTGGCATTGATACTCCCTGAATGTTATTTCTGATGATATTTTATTGGGTTTGCAGCACTGAATGGCAATGTATTTGGAGTTGACAAGGTTCAGACTCTGATGCCACCATCAGTAGCTGGTGTGCTTTCTCTGCATGCCTGGAGTAGAAATTCCAGTTTACTTTCCTCCAAAGAAATCAAGGCTCCAAAAAAATTCTGCAAACGGGGTCAGCCTGCCAGAAGCAGAGGTGGTCAGAGTTTCAGTAGAAACCAGAATATCACTTTGAGCCAAAACCCTAACGCACATGGCCAAAGGGATTCAACTATATTGTTAGTGTTTATTGCTATATCTAACTCTAGAAACCCTCTTAGAGAGTAAGATAGGTAAGGTAATTGCTAAGCAGGATGTATAGGGTGAGTTATGTGCCAGAGAATGGGATCCATAAAGCTAAGATATAAAGAGGATAAACACTAAAAACAGTGAGTGGAAGACAATAAAGGAGGTATGCACATGAAATCTTTCTTTTTTCAGAGATTTAATAGTTAAAAAGGGATTCATTTTCCTGACTTGAAACTTGTCTCTATTATATTTGTCTAAGGAATCTTGTGTTTTTACACTGGTTATTTTTTTAACGTGATGAGTCATGGTAGTTCAAATTCTCAGTGTTTATATGATTATATTTTTTGTAATTAACTTTGCTGTGCTTCTGAAGGTCGAACAAAATCATTTGGACGAGATTTGGATGGAACCACAAAAGGACATGACAGTGCTTCCCTGAGCTTGAAGCACTCTAGAGAGGACGGGTGAGAACAGAGCTCATCTTACCACTCTCAAGGCCTCACACTGAACAGCATAAGATGATTTTTCTAAGTAGGGGAGCAGAGCGCTCTGTTCAGCCTCCTGTTTTATTATCACAGTGCTTTAAAGTTATATCAACTTTAAGAGGGTATCCTGCATGGGATCATCCTTCAAATTTTGCACTTTTTTTTTCCTGAAATCCTTTGCATTTTACACTATTGTCATGGGTTAACTAGCCACTTCCTCACTCCCCTGCAGTGGGATGGGGGAGAGAATCAGAAGCGTAAAAGAGAGAAAACTTGTGGTTTGAGATAAAGACAGTCTAATGGGCAAAGCAAAAGCTGCATATGCAAACAAGGCAAAATAAGGAATTCATTCCCTACTCCCAGGTGTTCAGCCATCTCCAGAAAATCAGAGCTCCATCATGCAAAATGTTGACTTGGGAAGACAAACACAGTAACTCCAAACATCCTTCCCTTCCTCCTTCATCCCCTAGCTTTTATTGCTAACCATGATGTCATATGGTATGGGATATCCCTTTAGTCAGTTTTTGGTCAACTGTCCCAGCTGTGTCCCCTCACAACTTCTTGTGCATCTTCAGCCTACTCTCTGGTGTGGTGGGCTGAGGAGCAGAAAAGTCCTTGACTCTGTGTAAGCACTGCTCAGCAATATCAAAAACAACTCTGCATTATCAACACTGTTTTCAGCACAAATCCAAAACATAAAGACATACAAGCTACTATGAAGAAGATTAACTCTATCCCAGCCAGAACCAATACAACAGTGAATTATTATTTCTGAAAAGCTGAGATGGTAACATTGATTAAGCAGCCAACAGAAGTCACTGTTACAGGACACCTGGTCTTACAGTCAGATGTGATTTCTGATAATAAATTTCTCTTATATTTATTATGTGAAATACAGCTATGTAAAATATGGTTATTTAGTCATAAGGGTGCCATAGCATATTTATTAGTGTAAATTCACAAGGAAATTTTCATGAAAACTTTTAGGCATAATTGGTGATTAAAAACAACAAAATAGTGTATCAAAATAAAATCTGAAGACTCAGTGGTTTCCTGTTAATTTTATAGACTACTTACATAAATAAGGCTGAACTATTCTGCAATCGGATTGCCTTTTCCCAGTTCCCGCTTCCCTCTCTACCAAGCTTTATTCTTCTCTTGACATATTGAAAGTCACTAGGATGCATTATTACTCATTGAAGTGACAGTATATCTTAAACTCTACTTTTCAGTAATAGCATACATGAGACAGAAATCTAATGGGAAAAAACCCCCCACAAACATATATGCCAGTTTGGCAGAAATAAATTTTACATGTAAAGAAGTCCTAAGATTCCTAAGCTTTTGAGAAGACTTATTTTTCAGAAGCTGGAGAGTAGTTTAACCTGAAACTGTTTTTTAGCAAACCTCATTAAAAAAGGGGAAACTAAAGGCTATTCTGTTTTTAAAGTCACTAAAGAAGAGATAATAAATATTTTAGAATTTTTCCAATCCCTTAAATGCAAATAAAAATAATGCTAGATAAAGAAAAGAAAATAGATTTTCAATATCAGAGACTTACAACATCAGAAATTAGAAACATGTTCTTTTATATATGGCCAATAAAAGCCTGCATAACAAACAAAAACCTCCCTAAGGAAAAAAGATTTTTTTTCCTGATGAACCAATACAGAACAATATAGGTCTGAAAATGAAGATGTATTGTTAAGCCCAATTACACTGAGTAGAAACATAATCTCTGTAAGTCTGTCAGATTCAGAGAAGTCTTTCAAGCTGCAGGCAACACAAACATGATGGGTATGAGGTCACAGTGCCAGTTGTTAGATTGCAAGAATTTAAAAATAAAATAATATCATGAATGATATTTTACTTTTTTTTCTGTTTTATTTTGTTTTCAATTTTGTTGACTAGCTGAGCTCATAAAATTGAAATAATAAAGCATGATTCATTAGAGACAGTGAAACTAAGAATTACTTAAGTAACATAGGTAAATAATACATTAAATATACCAGTGAGCATGAATATTCATTCTATCATATGCATACTGCTTTTACTTCAGCAGAATATTTAAGCATGCCAGTCAAAAATGTTTATTACTCTCAAATGAAGTGTTTGCAATCTTTTCTTCCAAGACAAAAATGTTTCCAATGCCTTCCCATAAATTGAAGCAGTGGGGGGGAGCTAATTTAGCCAGTTGAAATGTGAAAAAAAAAGGATTTTTTACTTTCTCCAAAATTATTGGTCCTATTGTTCTCTTCTTCTTTAAACTGCAAGGAAAAAGAACATAATGAAATATTATATATGATTCAAAGTAATTTTTTTCCCATTTTTTATTATATTTACGTTACGTTCAGGAGTAAATTTACTGATATTCAAAGAAACTACACAGAAAGCATTCTCCTACATATAATGATTAGAGCACTCTGCTTTAATGTAAAATAAAAATGTGTCCTTATAAATCGTCTACTTTTGACTACAGAGCCCACCTCACCACCAAAATATTGTAACCCTTTGTTTATGGAATGAAAATTTGAAACACCAATCAGTAGTTGCTTTTCATGTACTGTATCACTTTGCAACTTAGCCAAAGCTTTAAATCTAAACTGTATATTTATGATAAAAATTTCTAAAACCACTGACAACCATAGGAATTATTTTGTCATTTTTATCTAATCACATGAGTAATTTCAGTTCAGTAGTTTTGAATAGTTTGCTTTGAAACTGCACTTTTAATTGAATATATTATTTGTCAGGGAGAAAAAGCAGCAAAGTCCTAATCACAGTCACACAAACAAGGCCGTTCAATTAATGTTTAATTATTTAGTGATGTTTAATGTGACTACAATCAGTGAATATTACCATTTTCTATGGTAAGATAGATGCTCCTTCTGTAGGAGTCCTTTAAGGCAATCGATCTGTACACATGCACCTGCATACTGAGAACTATTACAGAAACCTAAACCAAAGAAGCAATGATATTAGATATCAGAGGATCTTTTGGGAGCCTGAATTGATCCAATCTAGCCCAATTTCATTTGGAAGGCAAGGTACAACTAGAAATACTCTGCCCTTGAAACCTAGCTAGGGTTTCCTCTTAGCTGAATCTGATCTTCTTTGGGGTATGTAACGTGGCACATTTTAGTATGTTTGGGTTGCTCACTTCAGGTAATGTCTGTGTCATTTCATCTTTCTTTCAAGTCTAGAGAAAATTATATTTTCAATTCAGGAAGACTGAGCTTACAGAGCGTTAAAGACTTCTGGCTTCAGAGCTGATCTTCCACAATACATTTATCTTAAGAAAAAAAAGCACCTTAAGTTTTTGACTCTGATCATACAAAGCATTCATATTGCAAATATTCTTTTCAGAGAAGACTCTGCTCTTTCAGTATCACATTGTAAATGCAAACAAAATAATTCTGAAAGCTATCAAGAGGCAAGATTTAGGGGAAAAAAACAAAACCAAAAAACAACAACAAAAAGCCAAAGACACCAGCACAACTGATGTTACAGTTCTTCCAGTAACTGCCTTGTTTGTAGTCTCATCTTCTACCTGTGTGAGTCTGTGGCAAAATACCACCAACCTTTACTATAAAAGGTCAAGGCTGAAAGTCCTCTCCACCATGTACCTTTGATAAAGAAAGAACAGAGAATTCATATGAAAATTCCTATACATAAAATGAACAAGTAAGAAGATGTGCTCATTTTTTGCTTACTCCTCAAGTTCCACTGACTTCTGTCTGAATTTTTTATCCTTTACACATTTTCCACTTAAATTATACCTTTGGCCATCGTACACAAGAGAAATGTGCAATAGGTGATAAAGCATGGGGATTTTTGCTTAAAAAATGTTTCCAGAATTACATTTTTATTGGTTTTGTAAATATTTGCTAATAATCTATAGATATTTGTGTTACAAACTTTCCTTTCTGTACTTTAACCGTCAATACTGCCATCGTCCTATTACCAAACTTAAGTGCCCTTTCATCTAGTAATTTGACATAAAGCTTCAAATTGAATAAACCAGATAGACATGAAAAAAGATATAAAAACAATTTTGCAAAGGCTTTTAGCAAAACATAAATAAATCAGTGTTAATTCAAAAAGGATTAGTGCTGAAGCATTGAAAACAATCTGTATTATAAAAATCTACACAGGAAAACTGAAGATAAGGGTACTTAAGGACATATTTTTCAAGAGAATTTAGAGGTAATCTACTACTTCTTCCACATAAACCTAAGCTAAAAAAATAAACAACCTGAAGGGTTGAGTGTTACAAATGTTTTCAGAAGAAATTCAGTGAGATTTGGGACAGGTCAGTGAACCTGAGGAATAATTTCCTTTCTAACATTACTTTTGCAACACCAAAGCAGAAAGGTCTGTTCTTGCAAAATGAGAGTAACATTACTTTTGCAACACCAAAGCAGAAAGGTCTGTTCTTGCAAAATGAAAGGTTGCAAAGTGAAAGGTAATGTTAAAGAAGAGAGATGTGAAAATTAAATCGTTAACTGAGTTCATATGTAGAATGATATATGTGTACAATGGGAAATTAATACAGAAGATATGCCAAAATACACAAAAACCCCTTTAAAATCCCACTTAAGAATTACATTACCTGTTGTTTCTTGTTTTACGCTTGTGAGGACGATCATTTTAACACACCCTAATAAAGTATATTTTAGTAAACCAGTCTTATGTCACGAAGCAAATAGCACACTTGCCATGTCAATGTGTTCCTTATTATACTCCTCACATTTCTCCTCACATTATTCTCCTCACAGCTCTAAGGTTATTAGTTTGTTGTAATCCATAAAATAGAAATTACTTTAGTTACTTGTAGACATGTTTGAATGATATTTAAATGCAATATATTTAATTCTTATAAGACACCCTGTACAGTGCTTAGAAAAATGGTTTCACAATGTGATATCTCATACATAAATTTGGGCATATGTGTGTGGTCTTGGGGTGGTTTTGGGTTTTTTTTTTTGTGTTGGTTTGTTGTTTTTTTAAAAAAAATAAGACAGCTAATCTATGTATAATCCTTTCTTGACATTAAATTCTGGCATTATGTTTAGAATTAACATAAATCTTGGCATAGGCAAACCAAATAATTACTGCAGTCTTCTGATCCATCTTAGTGTTCACTCTTTTTAACAAAGATTTAGACATAAAGCAACCACTATCATTAGTTTGCTGAGGATTAATTCACCAAAGATAGTACAAAGCACAGTGGTAGTGGATAGACACTGCTAAGTTTTTAGGATACAGCTAACTGTTTAAAGGTAGACTTCTAAATAAAGCTGGCATCTTGCAGATAATTTTAATGAAGTTAAGAATAAATATTTAAGAGATGAAATACATGCACATGTCTTGAGTATCTTGATTCAGTTATTTGCAATGTTTAATAATACGAAGGCTTTCAAGGTAGGTGGTGTTCTCTATTGTATTGTGAAGTCTAGATTAGGAGGAAAAACAGTCTATACATTAATGGCTATATGTTGGTGGCTTTGTTCTTAATATATTAGAACTGTCTTCTTAAAAAAAAAAAAGAAAAATATGAGGCCTGTGGCACTACTGTCATAGAGCATGCTGACCTGTTCAAGTTGATTTCAGGACCAACACAGTCTATTGCCTGTTTTGGGAAAGAAAAGAAACATACATTTCATAGAGGACACTTTGAAATTGTAGTTTATCAGCAATTTTGGCAAGTAGCTGTCTGGAATATAAAGTTCTGTTTTGTCCTGACAAGGAACTTTGGGAGAATAAATTAAGACTTCTAAAGACGAGATGGATCAGCAATTACAATACTCTTCTCAGACCTCAGAAACATCATTTTAAGGCCTGCTTTATTACAGATTTCTTGTGATTAAATACTTCTCAATCAGATTAAAAAAAAAAAAAAAAGCTGGAAATCTGTTAAAGCTTCAAAATATCAAAATATTTAAATGACATTTTTTCATTGCATCATATCACACGTCCCAGGTGCTGGACTTTGCATTTGCCCTTTCATAAGCTTCCTGTCAATCAAATTTTCCAGACTTTTAAGGATCCTTCAGATGGCAAATCTACCCTTCAATGTATTGTCTCATGACCTGCAGCTTGGTGTCACCTGCAAACTTGATGTGAGCACACTCCATTTCCTCCTCTAGGTTTTGGATACCAGTGCTAAACAGGACAGGTACCAGGATTGACAGCTATGGTACCCCACTTGATTTGAAGATCATCAGTATTTTATTTCCATTTCTGAGCTTAACATTTCATGTAAATTACATTTGTTTTACTTTTAGCTTTTTGACAAAATAAATTATTTCTTCAGGAGAAAATAAATGGGAAAACACATAGATGCATAAATGCACAATAATGAACTTCTTTTTTTCTTATTTAAGTGTGTTGTGACATTTTAACCACAAAAACAGAGACCTGAAAATAGTTATGGTAGGCAATGAGCTTCTACAAATACAAAATACATATGCAATGTGTATGAATACATTATGTCTATGAATCCCTCTCTGGATTCAAATTCATAATTTTCTTGAAGAAAAAAAAAAAAAAGAAAAAAAGAAAACAACATTCTATCTTTCCTTGCAACTTTTCCCTACTTATTAGCATTTCTAGATGATATTTTCTCTGGTTCAAATAGCAGAAGAACTGTTGTGTATTTGCTTTTCTTTGTTAAGCATACTTACCCTTATTTTAATGCGAATTACAAAGAAATAAATCACTTATATTTTTCTGTTTTACAAAATGCTTAACACTTCTAGTTAAATATTGTGTGTGTTTATACGTATGTATATATAAATATAAATGTATGTATATATGTATACACACGAAATATACACCACATAATTTGGTTCAGAGATCATAATGAGGTGCAATACATTTTTATATTGACTTTCCCAATAATTGTGGTGCTTTAATTTTAGGCAATGAAATAAAATCCTGTTGTGGTGAAGAAGTTATCAGTTTGCTTTATTATATGTAAATTAAATTGTATAGTTCTGGATTTATCTAAACCACAGACTTGGATTTCTTCTGTTTTACCTAAATTCATTGCACAGGGAATGCTTTGTATGCTCAATTACTCATGCTTGTACAGAAATTATCAGGAGGTAAATTCATAATTCAAATTTATGGTGAGACAGCATGCTTCTGAATCCCTAGGCCTAGATATATAGCCTGGTGGGTAACAACTGTGTACTTCAGTCAGTTCTAAACATGCAGAAGAATCCTCCATATCCACACAATACCTGCTTTCTGTGGAGAAGAAATCAAACTTTGTGGTTCAGATGAGAGCTATGACATCACTGGGTGTGGTAGGGGTTATCAGGAAACAAATAGGTTAGTGAAGACATATTAAAGTCTCCAAATCTTTTCTCTTCTGGATCACAGACAAAGTTGCATGTTATTTAACCAAGTTGTCCTAACATATTATACATCATATTATAGAATTATAGAATCATAGAATCGTCTAGGTTGGAAGAGACCCTTGGGATCATCGAGTCCAACCATCTACCCTGCTCTACAAAGTCCTCCCCTACACCATATCCCTCAGTACCGCATCTAAATGACTCTTAAACACAGCCAGGGATGGTGACTCAACCACCTCCCTGGGCAGCCTATTCCAATGCCCGACCACTCTTTCAGTGAAAAATTCTTTCCTAATGTTCAATCTAAACCTACCCTGTTGGAGCTTGAAGCCGTTCCCTCTCATTCTGTTATTAATTACCTTGTGAGAAGGGACCAGCACCAACCTCTCTACAGTGTCCTTTCACGTAGTTGTAGAGAGTGATGAGGTCTCCCCTCAGCCTCCTCTTCCTCAAACTAAACAGTCCCAGCTCCTTCAACCACTCCTCATATAATTTGTTTTCCAGGTCCTTCACCTCCTCTGCAGTTGCTCCAGCACCTCAAAGCACTCTGTTGTGCCGGTCTGCCTTTTGCTTCCACTTGGAAGCTTTTGATTGCAAACATTCAGATTGCAGATATCTAAAGAATATTTTTCTTATGAGAATCAAAATCAAATTGAATAACTTGAATTTTTTTTTTTTTTTTTTTTTTTTTTTTTTAAATTTAAAAATTTGAATTTTTTTTTTTTTTTTTTTTTTTGTATTTTAAGTACAGAAATTGACAGCTCTTGAAATAATTTCCTACTAGACAGAAATTAATAACATCCTTCCAGTTCTAGCCAAAGCCCCATCTAGATCCAGGATTGACTAGGGAAGAGTATAAGGACATAGAAAACAATGCATCCCTAGAAACTTTTCCCACTTTCAACAGTTTACAGTTTAGGGTACTCCCTAAATTAAAACTATCTCTGATTTCTGAATCACAGAATCACAGAATGATAGAGGTTGAAAGGGACTTTCAGAGATGATCTAGTCCAACACCCTTCCCAAACCAAATTCACCTAGAGCAGGCTGGACAGGAATGCATCCAGGCGGGTTTTGAATATCTACAGTGAAGGAGACTCCACCACCTCTCTGGACAGCCTGTTCCAGTGCTCTGGTACCCTCAAAGTAAAGTTTTTTCTTATGTTCAGATAGAACTTCCTGTGTTCCTTTTTGTGCCTATTACTTCTTCTCCTATAGCTGGGCACCACTGGGAAGAGTCTGTCTCTGTCCTCTTGACATCCACCCTTTAGATATTTATAAGCATTTTATAAGATATTTGTAAGCATTTATGAGATCCCTTCTCAGTCTTCTCTTCTCCAGGCTAAACAGTTCCAGGTCTCTCAGCCTTTCCACAGAACAGAGATGTTCCATTCCCTTAATCATCTTTGTAGCCCTCCGCTGGACTCTCTCCAGTAGTTCCTTGTCTTTCTTGAACCGTGGACCTCAGAACTGGACACAGTAGTCCAGATGTGGCCTCACTAGGTCAGAACAGAGCAGGGGGATGACCGCCTTTGTCCTGTTGGCCACACGCTTTTTAATGCACCCCAGGATACCATTGGGCTTCTTTGCCCCAAAGACTGGCTCCTTGTCAACCTGTTGTCCACCAGGACCTGTGCTCCACGTCCCTCTCTGCAGAGCTGCTTTCCAGAAAGTCAATATCTAGCCTGTACTGGTGCATGGGGTTGTTCCTACCTAGGTTCAGGACGTTACACTTGCCTTTGAATTTCATTAGGTTCTTCTCTGCCTAACTCTCTAGCCCGTCTAGGTCTCACTGAATGGCAGCAGAGCCTTCTGGTGTGTCATCCGCTACTCCCAGTTTTGTACCATAAGCAAACTTGCTGAGGGTACACCCTGCACTTTCATTCAGGTCATTGATGCCTATGTTGCACAAGACTGGGCCCAGTACTGGCCCCAGGGGAGCATCACTCTGTTTTTCAGTGATTTTCTGCTAATTACCCATACCCTTTCTTATGTCCCTGTGGATTTTAGTCTTCATAATACCCCATGGCTGAGATATTAATGAATTAACTTTGTGTTGTATACACAGGTGCGTCCTTTTTTGTGTTCTGAAATTTTCAGTTGCCAGTTTCCTCCAAAACCTAATTTAATTTCTTTTGAATGCCATTTTGCTGTAATCATTTACACCTGATTCTGTCATTCTGAACCACTGAAATCATCTCCTTAACAAAAGAGGGGGAAAAAGAAAAAGACGGAGCTGGTATTGAAGAAGAAATCAATATTCTAAGGAAAATATTTTCTCTGGGGAAAATGTCAGCTGAATATGATTTTGGCCACTGGTTCAACTATTTTCAATATAATACTCCTCTCAAACAAATTTATAAAAGTAAACAGCATGAGAAGCCATTATTGGATTTGCATTTCTAGGTCTTGTCATTAATAGCCAAAATTAATTTGGAGTGAAGAACTATAAAAATATGACAATGGTGCTACAAATTTGAAACAATAGCTTTTGGTTAAGAGATAATGGAAGTCTCATCTTGATTTGAATTTGAATCAAAGGTTTAGGTAAACTGTTCTGCAACAAAATTTAGAAATTCAATGCTTTAAAGTGATTTTAAGGGCATATTCAGATGTCTTCTACAAAATAGCACTGTGTAGCTTTTTAAAATTCAGGTAATATGTGTGTATTCTATGATTCTATGATTCTAATATTTATATTTATTCTGATAATCTTTGACTTCCAGTCATATATTCAATTAGGTAAATATTTTGAATTGTAGAGATGTACAAAGCCATGATGATGACAAAAATAACTGGTCAAATAATCTTTTCAATTAAAAAAAGCTCAGTAAGCACCCACTTCTGTTCTTGAGGTGTTTGAAATTGCTTTTATGATCAGGAAAATAGTTACAGCAAAATATTTGTGATGATAGACTGACTAAAAATAGTTATTACAGTTTCAGTAGCAAAGAAAGTGCTCTCCATTTTGACTTGTGCTGAGTGCACAATGCAGTTGTCTGGAATAATCTACATAAAAGTATGAGGAACACTGTGCCCTGCATGGCTGCAGTAACAAGCTTTGGTTCTCATACTGTAATGATATCCTCTCTTCAATATTTTTTTTCTTCCCTATCTGTTCTACATATGCCAAGGAAGCCATAAAAAACTGAACTTGTTAAAATAAAGGTAGCAGTCAAATAATTATTTACTACCTTAAATTTATAATATTTTACTGATGCTGAATTATAATATGCTCTTTTTTATGATAAACTATTGATATTGAAGTATATAATGTGCAGAACGGAACAATGGGTAGAAAAAGGTAATTTTTTTTCTCCTTTCAGATCTTGATTCTTGCTGTTTCAAAACATCATGCCTACATGAACTCCACAGTAAAGATATCTTGTGTAGAAAATAATTTTATTAGCTAAGGAAGAGTGAAAAAACACAAGTTGCTGTTGCACCTTAGGTTAGGAGAAGGCATTACTAATCTAAGGACAACAACACAAAAAATGTCCCAGTTGCTTTTCAGCAAATTCAATTACACTAACAAAAAATGACTTATAAATGCGAAGCTAAGAAGGAGTTTGTATAACTCAGGTAATTTTTTTTAATAGTTGCCTTTTCATGGATCTTTATCTGCATTTGATGAGGCAGGACTAAAAGGAAAGATAAGTATTCATAGGCAGATGATGTATATTAAAAATAAGGAAATTGCTCTGCATATAGTAGCTTACCCAGCAGATTGTCACAGCATGCACTCTCATTAGGATGTCTGCTTGAAGCTTAGATTCCTGGCATAAGGTAAAAATGGAATATTCAGGTGATGGAGGCAAGACACATGTATTAATCATTACACTAAACTGTTTTTCAAAGAACTCTGAAATATGTAGATCTTTTGTAATATATATGTACTGGCAGTTGTTTTAGACTATTTTCATACACACTTTTTGAATCTTCTTTAAACTAATCACTGATTTTCACTCTGTGTTAACAGAAAGCTGAGTTTTGGAGATAGCAGAAAAAATGGGGTAAGTTGAACATTTTGGGAATTGTTGCGATACCTATTTGTATGCACTTGAGTTAATTGCTAGCCTGGTGGGGCAACAAAGAGTCTGGTGGCTCTTTGTATCTTTTACTTTTTCTTCCTGGGAAAGTCAACTTAGAAAGCTATACCAGAATTATACAGTGTGTGGAAAATAAAAAAACCTGTTGATTGGGTAAAAGAATGAAACTAATAACTATGAGAGAGAGACGGATGAAGAGAACGAGAAGAAGGAGAAGGGGGGAAGAGAGAGGAAGGAAGGGAGGAAGGAAACAAGGAAGGAAAGAAGGAACAAAGTTCAACAAAAGAATGAAAGGACTAATACAGGAGTCTGATTTTCTCAAGCTCAAGCTTCAGTCACAATAAATGGTGCCTTACTTGGAGCCCATTTCTTATAGCTTGATGACACTTGTTATTTTAGATGCCTCCTACCATTACTGCCAAGAAATCTGTCCCTGTGTGCACTGAAAATGAATTTCTGTGCACAGCCTGATCCTCACTGTGGCAGGTGACAGATATCCTGACAACAAGAGTAGCCTAGAAGACACACAAAGAACATCATTTGAGAAAGAAGGGGAATTATGAAAAAAAAAAAAAAAAGAAAAAAAACCCTAAACTAGGTGGACCATGAAAAAGAACAAACAGGCAAAAAGAGCCAAAACATTCATTTTTGGAGTGGAGTCAATGCAGTATTTTTTCCAATAGTGTTAAAAAGTAGTGTTAAAAAATAGTGTTAAAAGCCATGTTTGATAAACATTGCTCTGTCAAAAATGTTACAAAAGTGAGCAGAATTTAATTAAACATTTAACTTCTTTAAATTATGTGGTACTTTTCATTGAATCCATGATGAGTCAGCCACAGAACTCCCATGTAGGAGAATTTATTTTACTAAATCTCTGAGCTGCCACTTGAGCACCTCATATTTACTCTATGTTTAATTTTTATTGTTGGTTGGGGTTTTAGTTTGCTTTGCATAGTTCAGCTACTGATTTCTTAATATGGTGATGAAAAAAGCTCCAAGTAACAAGTAAACTATCCCTTGGAAATAAACATCTAACTGACTGTTGTGTTCTAAAGTCAATTCATATTCTTATTCTTCAGCTGAGCAAAGTTAGTGCAGTAAAATGAATCCTATTACAAACAAACAAACAAGCTCAATGTAACTTCTGCATGTCTTCATTCACTTTATAAATTCATTCCATATGTTCAGTTTTGACTTAACAGTAACCAGGTGATATTTAGCATGTTGTAGACAAATGGGAAGTATATCTCTAGGTAACAGTGTTTAAAAGTTGCTCTATCAATACATGCTTATAATGGAAGCTGTTGGTGTTTTAGACATGACAAACATATTTATCCTGTTCTCTAAGTTTGTGACTTTTTTTTTTTTCCTCCAATGGTATATTAGATAATATTTGTTCTAATTGTTTGCTCACAATAAATATGTATTCTGTTCTTTTTAAAGGATAAGGATGGACAGCAGAGAGGAAGGTTTTGTGTTTGTCTTTTCCTGTTGCTTTCCAGGTCAGGTAGAAATGTCTGCAAATAACAAAATATTATGCATTCACTGGAGTAAAGAAGTATTTTCAGGCTGATACAGAGAGACAGAGCAGGAATTTATAGCAGTTTCACTACTGACGAGATCAGTGAGAAAATAGACTAGTCCCTTCCTGAAAAAACCTTGATTGTACTGTTCAAAGTATATCGAAAGCACAAAGCCAATAAAAGTTGTCTTAGAGCAAGACTGGAAGAAAACATTCAGCGTGACAGGACACAGTAAGCAGAGATTTGTCAATAAATTCTTTAATTCTTGTATTGTCTTATTACATGGGTCTGAATTTTCTCATTTCCCTACTTTTTGTATAAATAAAACCTGGCATTAGTAGGTCAAAGGTCTTTCTGATCCTTTTGTAGTAAATCTTTATTAGCTTTTTAGTTCAGATCATAGGTTGCTTTTTGAAGCAAATCTTCCAGTATTTCCCCTTGCTATATTTGGTCCACATCATAAAACAGTCTTAGAGAACATAAAGAGGACTTCATTTGAATGAAAACTAAGCAAAAGATGCTCTCTTGGAGTGCTCTTAATGTGTTGTATTGCTAATGGCCACCTAGTCCACCTAGAATTACTCTGTTACAAAAAAAGTGTTTAAAAGTGAGCCTGAGTCATCAGAATCAATTATTTCTCCTTACACATCCACTCCTACTGGGACATACATTGGCTGATAATGCTTAGTCTAAGAAAGGAGGTGCAAGGAGATCCACCTCACAAAGCTGGACAAGTTAGGATCCCATCTTATTCTAGTCCTCAGAAAATCAGGATCAAACAAAAAGGAAAAGAGAATGTCTGCCCAAACTTCAGCTGTTTCAGTTCAAAGTCCTATGTCTTAGCTGAAATCCACCTCCAAACACATTTTTAGATAAGGTGCTACATTTGTCCCTGAAGTGGTAAAAATTTGGTTATGCATTTTATGATGTTATACTCTCTGGTAATAGAATAGGTATGCAATATTAACATACTGCAGGGTGTTCAACCAATGCATGAAAGAGTTTAATCTGGATATCAGGATCATTCTATAAAATAATAACACCCACTGTGATAGCATGAACCAATCTTTATGGTTATGTCAATATTGCTAAATAGAAAAAGTCAGCAAATGACTTCTGGCCTCAGTTCCCAGTGGCTCTGGGTGCTGAGAGCTAGCCACTGCTATGCTGGGTTGCTTTGGAGAGATCTAGCTGGAGTCCTTTGAAGAAGAGACATGGGATGAACTTACAGTTAGGCAGAACTGTTGATTGGAACTATGTACTCATTGTGCAAGGTCAGGATCACCAAGGTTCCTCTTTTATTTTACACTATAGACCTACAGTATAACACTGAAAATCCTGAGCTAATGATACAAAAGGTCATCTAAAGTCAAGTGGTTTCACTTTCTGTTTCTCAGATGGAGAATTAATTCTTCCAGTGAAGAATTAAAGATCCGTGCTGACTGACTGGGAAACAGCTCTGTAGACAGGGACATTGGAGTCCTGGTAGGCAACAAACTGACGGTGACCCAGACATCTGCCCTCGTGGCAAAGAAGCTAATGGTATTCTGAGCTGCATTAGTCTAGAGTATCACCAGCTGTTAAAAGGAGGTGATCCTTCTCCTCTACTCAGCACTGGTGAGGACACACCTGGAGTCAAGCGTCAAGTTCTGGGCTCCTTAGTAAAAGAGAGACATGGACATACTGGAAAGAGTCCAACAGGGGATCATAGAAGATGATGAAGAGTTTGGAGAATCTTTACTATGCGGAAAGCCTGAAAGAGCTTTTTAACCTGGAAAAGAGAAGGCTCAGAGGGTATATTCTTAATATCTATAAACACCAGAAGGGAGAATGCGAAGATGGTGTAGCCAGGCTCCTTTCAGTGGTGCCCAGTTGACAGGACGGGAAGCAATGGGCACAAACTGAAACACAGAGCATTCCATCTGAACATCAGAAAACACTTTTGCACTGTGAGGGTGAAGTTGCACAAGTTGCCCAGAGAAGTTGCAGTCTCCTTCTGAGGATATATTTAAAAGTTGTCTGGATATGGTCCTGGGTAACTGGCTATAGGCAGCCCTGCTTGGGTAGGGGGATTGAATAAAATAATATCCAGAGGTCCCTCCAACCTCAACAGTTCTGTGAGTCTGTGACTGCTACAGTTGCACTTGACTACTGAAAAGAATCACAGTTAATAATTAGTTAAAAATATTTTTCATCTGTGATGCCCATTGCCCATTGTTTCATTTAGTGGAACCTGGTTATTAGAACCTTGAAAGGTATGTGGGATACGTGTGATTATAAATTGAAGAAATACAAGATTGAAAAAAAATTGTAGACATATTAGGACACTGATATTATTTTCACATGTGGAAAATGCTTCAGTCTTGAAGTTTTTTAGGTTAAAAACATCATGATGCTGTGTTGATCTTCTAGTTCTGGGGGTACCAGTAATGTAGTTACAATGTAACAGGAAAGTATTAGCAGTGAACTCAGTTTCATCAGTTTTAAAAGTTGGATTGTACTGCACTTTGCTGCAATTAACTTCTTTGGGTCATTGTAAAGGAGCAGAGCTCTTTTAATGGTGGTTAGCACTCCTGTTAATAAAACATTTTCTTTTTGGACAAAAGAATTCTGAAAAGTTTTGTTTGAAAGTTGAATTGTTTAGTCTATCAAATTTTATAAGCTGTTTTGAGGTAGACTCTTTTAAACTATGTATAAATTTCAGAACAATTCAGAAACAGTAAATGCTGAGGCGCCTTAGGTCAAATTTGTCTCACTTAACTCTATACTAAGGAAAAATCAATCATATGATTAGAAGTAGGGAGTTTCAGATGTGTCCCTTTCTCTATTAAAAGCATTAGCTAACATTGGGTCATATGTAGGTGATTTCTAGAAAAAGTTCTCAGGGAGATTAAAGAAGGAGGAAGGAGCAACTCCTTCCTTGCAGGAGAAAGAATAAACAGTTTTTGAAAGTATAGCAAGAAAGAATATAGCAGAACACTTGGTAATAAAAAGTAAAAAAAAAAATTAAAAAATTAAAGGAAATCTAGATAAAGGTAAAATAACTAGAAGTCATCTTTGTATTGCAAGAAAATGATTAATAGAAAGTCTCAGTTGGGGTTTATAGCTAGGATGACACGTTAAGTTACAGAAGTAGATTAATACACCATAGTGGCTTGACCCTAGCTGGACTCTGGGTGCCCACAAAAGCCACTGTATCACTCCATCTCCTTAAATGGACAGGGGAGAGAAGAATATAATGAAAGGCTCCCGGGCCAAGATAAGGATAGGGAGAGATCACTTACCAGTTACCATCATTGGCAAAATAGAGACAACTTGGGGAAATGTATTTAGCTTATTACCAATTAAATCAGAGTAGGATAATGTGAAATAAAACCAAATCTTAAAACACCTTCCCCTCCAGCCTCTCCTTTCTTCCCAGGCTCACCTTCAATTTCAATTTTCTCTACCTTCTCCCTCCCCCACAAGCAGTGCAGGGGGACAAGGAATAGGGGCTGCGGGTCAGTTCATCACACGTTATTTCTGCTGCTCCTTCCTCCTCAGGGGGAGGACTCATCACATCCTTCCCCTGCTCCAGCATGGAGTCCTTCCCACTGGAGACAGTTCTCCACAAACTTCGCCAATGTGAGTCCTTCCCATAGGCTGCAGTTCTTAATGAACTGCTCCAGAATTGGTCCTTTCCACAGGGTGCAGTCCTTCAGGAACAGACTGCTCCAGCACGGGTACCCCATGAAGTCACAAGTCCTGCCAGCAAACCTGCTCCAGCACGGGCTTCTCTGTCCATGGGTTCACCCGTCTTGCCAGGAGTCTCCTCTAGCATGGGCTAATCACAGGGTCACATCTTTCTTTGGTAATCCAGCTGCTCTGGCATTAACCTCCATAGGTTGCAGAGGGACATGGAAGTATTTTTACATGTAGCATCAAAGTAAACACTGCTTTATCTTGGAGTATGAGCTGTTATTTTAAAGACAAATTTACGGTAGTGCCATAAATTGTTTCTAATAAATTCAGAGATGGATATTCATTGTTTTAGACAACTATATCATAAGAATTTTCAAGTTTAGAAGAACCATTTAACATTTTTTGAGTCTCCACCAATCACATAATACATTGAGAAGGGAATTTTCTCTAGGATGAAGGATGCTTTGCAGCTGCTTATAAGTGCAAGAAATGGTCAGGCTATTGCATTGGGGTAAAACTGAGGAATTCAATTATTGGAGAGGACTATGACTAGATGATCTTTATGGTCCCTTCGAACTCTAAAAAATTCAGAGGAGAGGCAAGGCGAGGCATGCCAAGGCAAGGCAAGGCAATTAGCATGGAAACTGAGATCAGAGCAGAAACAGAAGCAACAATAATGTTCAAAAACTCTGGAAAGCCCTTACTGCTTTTCATTTTCACTCTCATATTAGATATGTTTCATATGTCGTCATTCAGCAGACATTTTTCACAGTGATAAAGCAGGGCCAAGCAGTTCTAAACCACACATCTATTTATGCCCCAGCTGTACCCCCAAGCCTGTGTTATAAATGCAATTGTGGGGTTCCAGATTACATTTAATGTGAATTGTTTTGCTATGTACTTTTAGTCATGGATACAGATACAGTTACATGAGCAGGGCTGGGTCAGGGACAAGTCGTCAACTGAAGGGAAAAGATGGGCAGAAGCTAGTTATACTCAATTTTCTCTAATGAGATACAGTCATTCAAAAGTAGTGAGTGTAAATATTAAGCTAGTAATAAGAAAGTATCTGGAAATGCTTATAAGTTCAATTCTAGAATTCTGGCCAGAGAGACATTCAAACAATATTTATTTTTTATTATTTTCTTTGCTTTGATTTTTTTTCTGCCAGAAAAATAGCTTTCAGAACTTTAGCCCAGCTTTTCTTCTGAAAGAAGAAAGAAATACCTATAAATCTCTGTTTAAGGTAAAATGTGCTATGATTTAAATTAGTATTAATGCTTTTGCTTGGAGGATAGCTTCTAAAAGAGGATGTCACATACACCTAGTGCACTCTGATAAAATACCATTAACATAGCTAATACCAGGGCTTGATGAAGTATATGAGGATTTTATACTAGACTGTGTAAACTAACTTGCTTTCTTGTCAATACCACTTCATACAAAAAGAAACTATCTTAAAGTAAGTAATAAAGCTGACCTAATTTTGATGCAAGAAAATCTATCACAAGGATTTATAGTGATGCTATGTTTCAATCAGCTCAGGAGTTAGCAATTTATAATCTTTTGATCTACTGAAACCAGCCTGGCACAGATCAAAACAACTAAACAAGAACGGCAGGGTACAAAAGTGCTCCTTGTAGGAATTAATATAATAAAGAAGATACATCATAGAGCTTCATTAAATATTGTAATAAAATCTTTGTAAAGGTGAAAGACAATTCCCCTTGGGTAGCACAGTCTGCTATAGTAGAAAACAAAACAAATATTGATTTATGTTTCAAGCTCAAAACTTTTGCATCCACAGAAAGGAAAAAATATGCTAAGGTCCGGACTTTCATAAGGAGGTACCTCTAGGACCATATTTATGTAATAAACTGTGCTGCTATGAAAACTATTATTAATTCTTAAGCTATTCATAACATATAGTAAGGATCTATAGCTGCATTTCTGCAAATAGACATCCAATCCATCTGCACATAGACATCCAAATGGTGTCTATGTTGTTCACAGCCTCTCTAGATCAGACTGGTTGCATGCTACTACTTGAAATACCCTATATATTGCCCCTGCTATATATCATTGAAGCAATTCTCATTTTTGTGGGATGGTTTAGTTCCAAGCTTTGGAATGAGGGAAGGTCATTGAAAGCTTCATGGTGTTTTTGAAACAGGAAAAAACATTGTGTCATACAAGATATTTGAACACACCAAGAATGTTTCAAATTGCTTGAGAACTGACTAGTCTGGAAGGAGCCGAATTGGTTGCAGTCGTATTCATACTGGTTAATGGGTGCTATCACTGGAGTGAACTGTTACCCAAAAAACATGCAGGAAATAGTTGTGTACCTCCCAGAAACAGTTCAGAGGCAATTAATATTTAAGCAACCAAGAAACCATGATATGTGTGTGAGCAAGAACAGTATAGCTATGCCTTAAAGACAACTCCACATTGGGCAATTCCTGCCAATGTCAAAGTGGGAAAAAGGGTCCACATCCATCTTTGAAAGTTAAACAGTGCTACAGACCTATAGAATGTTCTTCCAGAGAATGGCATGTCTACAATACTAGCTTCTCCAAAGCAACTGGCCACATATGATCCAGTGACCAAAAAGCTTGACCAGAAAAAAAAATTTTTAGCAAAGGTAGTCATGTGACAAAGAAGAACCTCAAATATCAATATTTGCCATTGTAATGATAGATATTTCACCCAGGTAGTTCTTAAGAAGCTGTCCCCTCAAATTGAATATTGTTTTTAATGAAGGTTTTAAACTCCCTCAATTCACCACATTTGCCAAGACCTAAGACCAACTAACACTTCCTTTATTTAACCCAGTAATTAAGAATTTTATTTTATGGTTCAGAATGATAAAAATTTAAAATGAAGTTATTCTGATATCAAGCTATCATAGCTCCTAAAAAGGTACCATTGAGGAATAAATTTCCTCTACTTTATGCATAATCTTTATAACTATTTGTATACAGTATAATTTTCCGCATCAGTCCATTGTCCCTGGAGGGAAGATGAGCCTGGGTCTTTTTAAAATATTGGTATTCACTGCATCAAGCACTCCTACTATAATCTGATCATTAAATAGCAACTAATAAATTAATTATTATTAAAGATGATAGCTTAAATCTCATTTGGGATTAAAAAAAAGCTATAAACCAGAAAGGAGTAAATTATAGCCAAAATTTGTCACAAAGGATGCTTGTAATTTATCTGGGGTGGCGCCTTAATTTTTTTTTTTTCCAGAGGAGTCTGTTTTTAATAAGGCAACTAATGTTTCACTACAAGTATCAACTCAGCAGTGTCTCCCAGATGTATTTTAAAATATGCATATATTTCTGTTTGATTACAATTTATATCATCATCTATATCAGAAACAATTTGCCTCTGGAAGGAAATGCCACCTACAAGATAGACATATCATACTAGAAGGTGCAATGGCATTCAGCGTTTTGAAGCACAAAACCCCAGATTTCCTGACGCTTTGGATTTTCTCCAAGTTTACATTGGGCAAATGAAAGGTTTCATGATTTTAAGTGCCTTAAATGCAGTAGTTTGTGTTTTCCTTCCGAAATAAAGCCTTGTGTCTAAGCTATCTGATGCCTTAATGAATTTAGGACAGTCTGAAAGCAGGGATTTGTCCTGTTGTTCTGATATAGTAAAATGTAGAGACCTGTCTATTGTGATTGTGTTGGCTGGATTCACATATACATCCATCTAGGACCCGAACACTTACTGTTTCAGTTAGGCTGAATTAGCACAGAATACTGACATTTTTAAAAAGAACAGCATCAATGACAACATGAGGGCAAAATATTTTTACGGTATATAAGGAAAGAAAATTGAGGTTTTTTCTGTCATCAGATAGTATCTAGATTACTTTGACGTGCAATTTAAAAGTCACAATACCATATTAATACAATACAAGCTATTCATATAATTGCATTTTGACTTATTATAGGAATCTGAAGTGAAATATCAAATTTTGGACACTATATACAAGCCTGCCTCATGCAAAAGCTGAGTGAGAGGATTTAGAGTCTAGCCTAAATCCCAGAGAAATGGGTAGGGAACTACTTAGGACAGCATGTTCCAATGAAGGAAGAGGGTACATTTCTTATCCTTCAAAGTAGATTTGAATGCAGAATATAAAGGATCACCTGTCTGTTACTGTGATTCTATAATCCAGTTTTCAGCTAGGTGGAACTAACTATAAGTTATGTTATTTCTGTGGATGTGATGAATATTCTGGCACTTTCTAGTTAACCTTTCTGCTAAAATATATTTCGAGGTCATTAGATTAGGAAAGTGTGTCCTGCAAACGGGTGGACCAGAATGATACCGTGTACAGACAGATGATGCAGGAGTTCCTTCTGGGCGATGAGCCTTCTTGAGCTCATAGCTCTGGGAACCTAAAGTTGTCACAGGTAGAAGTAAGTGATTTCCTTTGCTTCTTTCCTCTCTGAGTGCAAAAGTTTTTATTAACCCTGTAATGTTAAGGGTCCTAACAGATCTACAATTCATCAAAGGATAGATAGCTCTATGCCTGGCACTTCGACTGCAATCACAATTCCAATCACTGCACTGAGAAAACTTGAGTGCAGACCAATGACATCTACTGTGCTGAGTTCACCTATTGGAGGAGACAGTTTCTGAGCAGCTTTTTGTGAGACAACAAAAAAGCATGGTGTATGGAGAATATGTGCAGGTTGTGGAGGACCTGTGTTAGTGTCAGGGGCAGAGTGAAGTATTTGTGAACATGCATACCATCAAACACTGGAATCCAGCAACTCTTTGGAGACCACAAGAGGGATGCCATACTTGAAAGAAAGCAGGAGGATTCATTTGAAATAATTCAGAGAAGTAGTGGATTGAAAAGAACCCCTTCCAACTAGTTGAAATATATTTCAAAATGTCTAAAGTTTGTCTTGACGCTAGTTTATGTATTCACTTATCTTGCTGTTTGCATTTACTTGTCTGCTCTTTAAATATTTTCACTGTGTTCATAATTTTATCCAAAAAAAAAATGAAAGAAATAATTGATCATTTAAGGCTGAGATGTATATAATATTGCAATATCTGTTTTTGCCCACTTTCTTCACCCAACCAGTTAATCAAATTGAGGCATATCTATGTAACCTTTGCAAGTAACTGAGTGTTCTGGGACAGTCCTGAGGCTAACATTTGCAGAATTTAAGGTGATCTGATGTATTTTATAATAAGGTCAGAACAATATGTTCCCTCTAATTTTCTGTTTCTCTTTACTTTGTAAGAATTCTAGGTGGTGGGTTTTTTGCATCAGATTAGGTAATGCTAAATTAATGAGTTCAGAATAGAACTTCTCCAAAGTAAATTCCAAAAACATACATTATATGATGCCCAAAACATACATTATGTGATGCCCAAAATATCGCCATTTTCACTCTACAGACCCACTCCTGTTGCGCTAAGATAGATTGAGCTTCATCTACTGTTTATAATGTTCTACCGGCCATAATAGCTGTAATGCATTATTGTCCTCTGTCCTTCATTTCTGGTTCAGAGGAGATCTGTAAAGTGGACTTTCAGAAGTTTATGAAAGTACACGATTCCAGGCAGAGATTTTAAAGCTGGGTTGAATCCTAAACCTCAGGACTTTTCCATTTACTTTTTTTCAGACATACCTTGAAGAAAAAAATTATGGTATATATATCTATTATTTCCATTGAGTAATATCACCAACTTACACATTGACTGCACAAAATCATCACTTATATCTCAGAAAGATTTCACTTTGTCTTATATATAAATTTTAAAAGCCACTCTCCTTAAATATAGCTACCTGAACTGAATTGTCTTTTAAAAGGATGATGATAGAAAAACAAAGTCTTCTATGAACACAGTACTTATACCATGACTATTAGATCACTACTGGTCAATGACTTGATTCATGTTTACAATGTACATCTTGCATGTCCTTCTTTTGTGAGCTTTACTCGCAAAACTAAAGATTTTTGCTGCTCTCCTTAAAAGTACATAGGGAAGAAGTTCAATCTCTTCATGATGTCTTGTTGACAACATCCAGGCTGAAGACCAAATGATCAAGCACCTGAGGACAAATTCCAAGACTAATGAAAGGCATCTGGAAATGACGTAGGTTCATTAGGTCTAAGCAAATAAAAAGAAGGTTAAAGGTACTTCCAAATAGCAAATACACAGTTTCCAGTCAATTACTCCCATCAACATACAAATAATCTGATTCATTCTAGGGATGAGAATTTTTTAAAAATTCGAAAATCTGAAGAGGTGCGTTGCCTGATCCTTACTAGGCATTTGTTAAATTATTATGAAATATTTTCTATCCACCAGTCATAGTTGCTGTTTTCCTCCTTTTGTGGAGACTGATAGGATTCATTTTTTAACAGTGGTAGAGTTCCCATTGTTTGCCTTGCTACATCTCATCAGTGTCAGAAATGTTGAGTGTGGTCCTTTTTTTTTTTTACTTCTAAGAATTCTACAATACTTGTCTAGAATGATATGATATAGTGCTCCATTTCTAAGTAGTTAAATTAGTCATGCCCAGTCCTATGTCCATCAAAGTGAATTTCTCTTAAACAAGTACTTTTCCTAATGTGCATAACCAGGTCAGGTAAATTCTACAATGCAGGGCTAGTTCCTAACTTAAATATTCTGGTATCGTTCCAGTTGATATAATTGAGAGTGGCACACACATGTCATTTGGCATGGCATAAATTTCCTTACTTTTTAAATCTGCAGCTGGGAGAGCAAAAATTTTAATATGATATGTTCAGACAAGCACACTCAATAGAAAATATTTGCTTTTTTTTTAAAAAAAAAAAAAAGGCTGTCATTTTTTTTTGTTGCTGTGGAAAAATTATTTAACTTGATTCCCTGGTAGTTCATTCTTCCTCACACCTTTAGAGGCTACTTCATACATCATGATTTATATAAATGTTACATTTTTGTAGCACAAGTACTAAATGATGATTTTCAAATTACAGTAATATATTGTATCCACCAATGTGCTTTATTTCTTGTTAACAGAATGGAAATGAGAATAAAGCAAATTGCAAGACTCCTTTATTTTCTTTCCAAAACTCATTATATCAACTAATGTATATATGAAAATATCCCACTTAAGTTATTCTGAAAATTTTTTGTTATGCATCTAAACGAGATCTGATGTTTTGGATATCAGTACATGCAAAGTATCATCCATAAATCACAACTTAATTTATCTTCAGATCCCAAAAGGAATGAAAGCAATTATTAGGCAGAGTGCAGATTTACAGACTTATTCATTATTCGAAGCGCATACTTTTCTTCCATAGATTGACATTAGTTATGTAAGTGAATACCAGTGGCTTTAATTTAAAACCAGATTTTGCTGCAACTCTAATGAAGACAGTCTTTCTCTTTTGTTCCTTTCAATGTTTTCTGTACCAGTGCAATATTTTTTTGTAGTCAGTTACTGAAAAAGAATAAAAAAGCTTTAAGACACAGAAACTGACACTAGTGGGCACTCTTAATCCATGGTACTTCTGAATTGTTTTGAAAAAAATAGATGTAAAAAGTCCTCCTAGTGCAAAGAGAGAAATTAATATCACAGCAAAAAATTACTGTGGACAAATACTGAATAGTGATATCTTGTTAATTGTTAAAACCTGGGAATCTGAGCAAGTGAGATGGTAATTTGTCTATCACTTTCTTCATAATGGTTCATTATGCAAATGTCAATGTGAATAATTTTTACTCTTGTTTGAGATGCTATTTGTATACCAGTATTAGAGGAACACTAAAATGAGGATGGAGCAACTGGATAACTTTTGAGACACTGAGTGAGAGAAGAGACTTTATAACTAGTTATGCTGGAAGTTTTCCTTCTACTTGCTGAAATACTTACCTGGAGCAGGACAAAGAATGGTTCTGTGGCTTTGTGGAACACAAGGTTGATATTCAAACTTGACAGCGATTCCCTTTCCACCCCTAATTGTTTTTTAAACTTTTACAAGTGTTCATCAGTTGGTTCTCCACTGTAATTTTAATATTGTTGTTTGTCATTTTCAGAATGCTTATGTGTTTCAGGAAGACTCTTTTCCATTTAATAAGTGTAGTTTTATTTATTTTATTTTCAATTTAATGAAGCGTAATTTAAATGGATCATATTTACCTTATGTACAGTGTTCAGGAGGCCCAAGAAGTGCAGGGCTGTAATGTTAAGCATTATTTCAGCTATTTGTAGTTACTTACTGCATTCATCTAATATAGACAGAAGGTTGGAAGGGCTAAGACCAAAGGTAAGAAATAAATGGGACGTGTATGACATTAGCATATAGTCAGAAGAGGAGTTCTAACAGTATTAAGAGAAGAAAATGTCTCTATTCCTTCTCATGAAGGGTAGTTGATTGAATCGTTATATGATGTTGGTTAGGAATTTAGTCCAAACAGAGTTCTTCATATTTCATGAATACTTTTGATTATAACTGTCTTGATGAGCTCCACCTTTTATTCTGACCTCCCTGTTGGCTGGAGACTGTCAAATTATTCTGAAAAAAAGTGAAATCCTAACTCAATAGTCTGCTGTTAACAGCAGGAGTTTATGCCAGGGTATATGGTATCTGAGAGAAGTGCTAGTGACGACAATGAGTATGAGTCCTTTGAAAATATTCATCTACAAATCAGTAAACTCTGAATAAGAACAGTGAATTATCTGTGCAAAAGAGAATTTAAGGAAAGAAGCAGGTCCCCCAGACCCCAGGAAATTTGAAAGCTGATCTCTGTTTGTAAGGAGGAGAGCAGAATGTGGGAAACAGAATGGACTTAAATGAGATGGGCTGAGCTGACAGAGGGACTCTATGCTCTGAGAAAGGGATATCCTGCTTTTCGCTAAGGCTCTGACTCAGGTCTCTTCTGTCCTTCTTACCTGACCACACACTACATAATTTCAGTTTACTATTTGGCAGAAAGCTAATCCTACAAGGGAAACAGAAGGTAATTTACTGACCTGCTAGTGAGCTGATCAACTTGCTATGTGGTCAAGAATATGTCAGCTCCAGCAAAAAAAGATACCCATCAATGCAGAGGGGTAAGAAGAAACAGAGGCATGGGACTTCTGTTGCAGTAGCGAAGAATATTAGCTTGACTCAACCATCTTGATAAAAGCAACCTTAAAAGTGCAAGGGGAAGAAATATAAAATGACTCCACATCTCATTTTAATGTCCATAAAAAATCTTGAATATTCACAGTTTAAAAGTTAAGAAATGTGGCTACAGAATTCCCTCACCATATTTGTGGGTTTTGCCTTCATAAAATATTAAATTTCCTTAAGGACTTCAACCGGTAGCAAGAGCTTGCCATGCTTGGAGCAGTCTGGGAAATTAAACACATGAAATAACAAAAAAAAAAACCCAAATCAACAGCAAGAAAAAAAGGTACTTTGGCAGTTTGGAAGTTTGCTATCAGGTATACATAACAAAACTGAACTGTATTGCTGATAAACCAATCCCTTTGGTGCTGTAATAAAAAAGAAGGCATATATCACATAATAAAGAACAGTAAGATTAGAGATTAAAAAAATGTTGCTTTCCTTCTGTTTACTACATATCATGAAATTATTATATTTTATATTATATATGTTATATATATAGTTGTTATATGAAATTCCAGTCTTTGAAATATCCTCTGAAAGTGTATCACTATTGGGCAAGTCTTGTGACCTCCCCAGTCACAAACATAACTTTTGAAATTACTAACAAATAATTGTGATATCCTTATGTTGAGTAGGAAAATTGCTGAAAACAGAGTAACCCCACTTACATCTCTATGGCAGTAGACCTTGCTGTAGCTACATGCCTCACATCATAAAGTAGTGACAAGGGTGGAAAAATGATCTTTGGACTCCCAAAGTAATACATGCCCACTGAGACAGAAATCCCAAGAGAAAGTGATGTGTTGTGTCATGGTCTAGCTTCATTACTGTGCTGCAGAAGTTTCTGACACTATTGAAAGCACTGCCTCAGACTACACTTGTAGATTTCGGAGAGAAATTTCTATCCCTGAATTACACTGAAATTGTGCTTTCATCTACTATCTTGTTTAGACTTTGCTTAAGCCTATGAGATTCTATCCTCCTTCAACAATTTATTGTAGTTATTCTGAATAACTGTTAGGATAAGTCTCAGACTTGTTTCTTTCACTGGGTTCCTCAGTACAAGACAGATATGAAGCAAAGAACCACTGAGATTAAGAGGCTGAGGCATCTCACTTAGAAAAAAGGCTGAGAGAGCTGGGACATTTTAGCCTAAAGAAAGAAGGTCTAGAAGGATGTCATCCAAATGTATAGATATCAGATGGGAGGGTATAAAGAGGACAGAGACAGACTCTTTTCAGTGGTGCCCAGTGGTAGGACCGGAGGCAATGGGCACAAACTGAAACACAAGAGACTCTACCTGGACATCAGGAAATATTTCTTTTCTATTGTGAGGGTGACTAAGCAGTGGTGCACATTACCCAAGGAAGCTGTGGAGTCTCCACCCTTGGAGATATTTAAAATCTATCTGGACATGGTCCTGGAAAAACAGCTAGAAGTGACCTTATCTGAGCCACGGTGTTGGACAAGATGACCTCCAGTGGTCCCTTCGAACCTCAACCACTCTGTGATTCTGTGATTCTGTTATTGTCATAATTATTGAAGAACATCTATATAGCGGAAGTGTGGCATTTAATTCATGTGTTTTGCAAAAGGAATGATGTTAAAGAAGTCACTGATTCTATTAATGAGGGACATACATTACAGAAGTGACTTTGAATGAAGGTTAATACTATAACAGAACATGGAGGTATAGAGGCATAAATGTTATAATTATTACTGCTATTTTTGGAGACAAGACTGATACCACTGCATTTTTTCAGGTTTTTTTTTTAAATTTGTTACACTGGAAAATTAGTTTTCCATGGGTATTTGTTTGCTTTCTTGTAACTGGAACATTGTCTTGATTAACTGATCAAAAATACTGTAATAAAAAAAAAATAATTTCTGTTCTGTTTTATACCAAGGGAATTTGGACTGGTATAAAATAGATTACATTATGTAAATGAACTGCTGTGCAAATAATCCTGCCTAATTAAATTTGTAACTATAAACTATAATTGTTTAAACAAATACATCTACCCTATTTTTATTGTGTTGAATATAAAATAACACTGATAAAAATTCATATCTAAAAAATATTTGAAAATTTTATGACTTATTATACTGTAGCAGTTTTCTTGGTTTTCAGCTAATTTTTTCATAAAGTAGAAATTTCTTTCATGGTCATATTGTAAGGCCTTGCTGAAGTTTGGGGGGAGGGAATTGGTTAGATTTATCTAAGATAGGTAAATAAACAGTTAAATCTCAGTGAAGACCTACTGATTTCTCTTTTTCAGTGTCACCTAAAGAAAAGGAACCTTATTAAACAAATTTTAGAAGTTATTCTATATACTGGAAAAAAACTAGAATTGGTGCATTCTTTGTTGTTTTTAATAAGGAACTTATTTTGTAGTAACCTGAAATTCCAATTTCTTCCAAGGTAAATAATTAGACAAGCAAATAACACATTAATTAAGATATTTCTGTGTTGACCTTTTGCTGTTGCAGTCTTTTTATAGGCTGCTTCTTCATTTACCTTCTGGGATGTTTCTTAGTTACATGGGACCCTGCAGGGCTGACTGCTGAGATTGTTTGGCTGTGCAGAAATCTACATCAAACTTTAAAAACAACCATCTGAATTCCTTTTTTTTTTTAAAAAAAAAAAAAAGGGAAGTAGAAGATGAGAGCTTGTACCCAGCTAGGTCCCAACACAGCATGCTTGAACTCAGAAACATTTTAGTTACAGTAGGCTAGACATAGTTATACTGAACATTAAATGAGTCTCTAACTTAAATGCTGTTGCCTCCCTCCTTGGTATGGGTTTTTAGAATTCTGGCTTGCAGGAGCTTCCAGGAAGATCCATCAGATGTCAGGAGAAATTAACTTGCTTTCTATTGATTTGGGTTCAAGATTATCCCAATCCATGAAAGAACACAATTTAACTAGTTATTAAAAAAGGTTTGCCTGCTACAATCTGTGCCAATAGTTCCAATTGCTTTTAACACCAACTAGAATCTTTGGGGAAAAATTTTCTGATAGAAGAAAAGTCTTTGCATTGTAAATACTACCCTGTTTTTCCTGTCTATAAAAATTCTTCTGTACCACTGGTACTGGTGCCATACATTTGAGTTCTGATCCCACTGCCAATGGCCAAGAAATAGTAACAAATAACCGTAGGACATATCAAATCAATATTTACATTCATAGAAAAAAAATCAGGGTTTTTTTTTGTTGTTGTTTATTGGTTTGGTTTTGGGGTTTTTTTGTCATGTTATTTTGTGATTTTATTTTCTTTTTGGTACAACTGTCAGTAGAAAAGATTGTTTTTCAGCATTTCAATTCCTTTTTTTTCAGCTGTTACTGGATGTATCAGAATATCCTTTATCTACAGTAGTGTCTGGATCCCTTTGGAATACAGCTCGTTTAGCCTTTGCACTTTATCACGCAGAGGTCTCTGTCCACTTTGCAGTCATATATTTCACTGTTTCATGTAGGGTTTTTTGTTTGTTTCAATACCTCTTGGTATTTTAAAAGGTTATGGATAAGTTTACTTGTTTCTTTTTTGTATCATTGGCTTCACTTAAGATCAAATGCACAGTTTAACCAATCACTCGGTTGCCTTTGAACAAAAAATTGAAGTACAATGACTTGTCATCATCTATTATGACAGAAGCAAAGTAATTTTAGAAGATTTTATGTATCTGTCTGAGTATTAGCTAAAACATTATGCAAGTAAAGGACATAACAAGAGTGTTCTTGAACTTATAAAAAATACTCGTTTCTGCTGAGATCAGCTGGTTCTGTTAGCATAAATAGAAACGAAAAAAAAATATATTGATTAGCTTACCTTTCAGACATATATTTTTGTAATACATTGGCTATTTGGCCAAATATTCTCAGTATCTTAAATGCTGTATTAGTTTTTGGTTTTGCTTTTAATTGAGCTTTGCAATACACCTATAAATTGTTAGTTTCATATGCATTAAACAAGGGGAACCAGATACAGAATTAAGTTCAGAAAAATCTGAGTGTAAATCTTGGTCCCATTAGAATAAAAGTCAATTTTATCTTTTTACCTTTGATTTTTAAATGTTAATTTTAATTCAAATTTATGATGTTCTGGGAGTTTGATATTATGCTGGTATCATAATACGTTATATAATTGAGAAAATTATATATATAAAAAACCAAAAATAAAAACCCCCAAACAACCCCAAACCAAAACATTCAACACCCCCCACAGTAAATTGTTAAAGTATTTTGCTAATGTATCAAGAAAAAAATAATAATCAAGCCCTTATATTTAATGTAGGCTTTGTTCCCCTAAAAAAAATCAACACATCATCAATTTTTCACTGCTTTGATTATTATTGAAATCAAGGATGGTGTAGAATTTACTTGTACATATGGAAGCACAAGCATTGATTTAACTAATATTCATGCTGAGTATTAGGAAAGGTAAGTGTCTAGGTAAGACATTGGAACTTTTTAACCTTTTCTGAGGTTATAGTCTTGTTTGCATAGAAATTGCAAAAACACCCCAGTCCTCACCACTAAAAAATCCTGCTTGATTTGCAGACAAATTTCTGTATAAGGAATTATATTTTCACATTATACTGCCATTTACAACTTTTTTTTTCCACATGAGGCTGACTAATCTCTGTCCTATGAGGGTTATTTAGATATATTTCTCATTTTCCCTTTAAGATACAAGCTTAAGAGAATAGTCTTGAGTGTAGGCAACAAGTTTAATAATTTGTTATTCATTACTGAAAATAAAGACTAACTTGATTCTTTAAGGAAATTGATTACTTAATCTGTTAGATTAGAAATTGATTACTTAACCAATTAAATTTTATATTAAAGTAGCTGCAGGTTTTAGTTGTCTTATTTTCAATCCATAGCAAGCATCTGACTCTACTAATTTTGAGCATTTGAGCTATTTTTTAACTTTTTGGGTTTTTTTAAGAAAATGTTTATATCACTCATGGAATCATACAATGGCTTGAGTTGGAAGAGATCTTAAAGATCACCAAGTTCCAACCCATCTGCCACGGGCAGGGATGCCTCACACTAGACAAGGTGGCTCAAAGCCCCATCCAGACTGGCCTTGAACACTTCCAGGGTTGGGGCACCCACAACTTTTCTGGGCAAACTGTTCCAGTATCTCAGCACACTCACAGTAAAGAATTTCTTCCTAAAATGTATTCTAAGTTTCCGCTCTAACAGTTTAAAACTGTTACCCCTCGTCCTATTGCTACACTCCCTCATAAAGGGTTCCTCCCCATCTCTCCTGCAGGCCCCCATCAGGTACTGAAGGGCTGCTATAAGGTCTCCCCAGAGCCTTCTCTTCTCCAGGCTGAACCCTAACTCAGCCTGTCTTCATAGAAGAGGTGCTCCAGCCCTCTGATCATTTTTGTGGCCCTCCACTGGACCCATTCCCACAGGTCCATGTCCTTCCTGCGTTGAGGAATCTGAAGCTGGACGCAGTGCTCCAGGTTGGATCTCATGAGAGCAGAGTACAGGGGTAGAGTACTCCTTTGATCTTCTGGCCACACTTTCGGCACAGCCCAGGATGTGGTTGTCTTTCTGGGCTACCAGCGCACATTGCTGGCTCACGTTGAGCTTCTCATCCACCAATACCCCCAAGTACTTCTCCTCTGGGCTGCTCTTAATCCATTATCTACCCAACCTGTACTTGTGCCTAGAACTTCCATGACCCAGGTGCAGGACCTTACATTTGGCTTGGCTGAACTTCATGAGGTATGCATGGGCCCACTCCACTGCCTGTCCAGGTCCTTCTATATGGCACCCCTTCCCTCCAGCTCCAGCATGTTGACTGTGCCACACAGGTTGGTGTTGTCGGCAAACTTGCTGAGAGTGTATTCCATCCCACTGTCCATGTCTCCGACAAAGATGTTAAACAGCACTGGTCACAGTACTAACTCCTGAGGAATGCCACTTGCCACTGGTTTCCACTTGGACATAGAGCCATTGACTGCAACCCATCAGCCAGTTCCTTTTTCACTGAGTGGTCCATCCATCAAATCCATGCCTTTCCAATTCAGAGACCAGGATGTCATGAGGGACAGTGTCATCTAGGAAGCTTTATTTGTCAAAAAATATATTTAAAGTTAAGGATTTATGGAAATAATTAGGTAATAAATTGGAGCTTATGGAATTTGTTTTCTGTAGTTATTTGATTCTGAGGAGAAATTAAGGTAAAAAGCATATAAAGATAATAATGTGATACAATAAATTGCATATGATAGGTAAATTCAGTGCTGAGTAAATCAACACAAATCTGAATTAAATATCTTCATTTCTGTCATGTTGTGATACAGTTCAGAGCCACTTTTTTATATTCTTCCTATGCCTAAAAAATCTTCTGTGAAAAAGACCTTAAAATTCATTCTCCTGCATGTCTCCAAAATGTCCCATTAGCATAATTCCCTGTATCAATGTTAATATTGTATCCACTGGACCATGGCAATGACTGGTGGTGAGGATGATGATTACGTTTGGCTTTTACAGTTTCAGTAGACATTTGGAAACTTAAGAGTGTCTCACATACTAAAAAAACAATTATTTTTGCAATGAAGCTTTTTTTTCCTATGTGAAGTTTAGAGAACTGAACATAAAATGAACAGGATAATAAATTCTATTCCTGCTTCCACTGAAGAAAAACAGAGAATGGCTGTCAAGGTTCCCAGGTTGCCCAGGGAAGTCATGGATGCCCCATCCCTGGAAGTGTTCAAGACCAGGCTGGATGGGGCTTTAAGCAACCTGGTCTAGTGGGAGGTGTCCCTGCCCATGGCAGGAGGGTTGGAACTCAATGATCTCAAAGGTCCCTTCCAACTCTAATCATTCTATGATTCTATGATCTTAAAGGAAAAACAAGCCGTGTAAAGGAAATGTTGATGAAAAGAGACAATGTTTACTTCATTTCCTGATTATCTATCCATACACATATGCTCACACACACATACAAAATCCGACTTAAGAAAATTATTATCCACTCAACAGGGACGGATACAGGCTCACATATAACATAAACAAGGCCCAGCCTAGGAGCAGGAGTCTGAGGAACCTGAATGGCACCCCTGGACCCAAGCGCAGGGGTCCCAGTTGAGGACAATCAGGGCAATCAAGGCCTGTTAGTGTACTAACTTACTTAATACAGCCACACATTGCAGAGGGCAAACAAATAGCTTTTGTTAAATGTCATGACACCTCTGTACAGCTGACTATAACAATTAAAAATGGAAGCATTCAGAAATCACTGGAGGGGATGGACTTTACATCCAAGGTAATTCGATGCCTCACAAAATACAGCATGTTCAGCAGATTGTACAAAATTACTTTGCAACTTTAATGATGCAGCCAGTAACACTAAACTTTGGCACTGAATTGCTTTGTTCTGTTTTCAGTGCTTTGTGCTTTTTCTTTCTGTTGCAAAAAACCTCAATGACTACTACTTTTTGTATTTACTATTATGATGAACAGGAGAAAAATAAAATGAGAATTTAAAAAAAGTTGTAGTAGAAGGGGGTTAGCAAATAAGATTATCTCAATTTGGATTTTTCTAAAGTTTCTTGTCCCTAACTACCTTCAAGCTTAATACTTCAGCAGTATAAAATGTAGAGAGTTCTACTAAGAAGGTATATGAAGATACTCAACTGTAAGGTTTAGTCCAATTATAAGGTTTTTTGTTGGTTTGTTTGGTTTTTTAATTTATTCTAAAATTTTTTATGCCTCTATCATGAATACATTTTTGAGCAGATGTATTAAAAAAAAAAAAAAAAAAAAAACTAAAATTGATGATGAGCTTTCATCAGCAATAAGAAAATTGTAAGAATGATTTCCAGTCTGAGAGACTAAAATTTGGGCATTTACTAAAAACTGGAAGTGCTCTAGCGAGGTAGCATCAATTTCCACTGATTTCACTACAAAATATTCCCTCACAAGTATCAAGTCCTTTATCTAGGTAATTAAATATGAGTATAAACAACTCATCCAAAAAGAAACCATACTTGAGCATTGGGCTTCAAAGGTGCCTTCCAGCAGTTGCCTCCACTGCATCTCCATTGAAAGGTCTTTCCATTAAACAGTAGGCCACTAACAGATTTCACAGAAGCTCTTTTAAGATCTATTCATGCAGTCACATGCTCTTGTCCATGTACAGCTTGCTAGAAAGCTTTATTATTTTTTTTTTTTAAGCAG
>NW_015094510.1:6835991-6948872 GCF_001431845.1 Calidris pugnax | reverse complement strand
TATAATTTAATAATGCTGATTTCCTGACCCAGTCATTAGATTTTTTTCCTTTTTTTTTTTTTTTTTTATTTTTTTTTTTAAAAAAAAAAAAAAGGGAAGTAGAAGATGAGAGCTTGTACCCAGCTAGGTCCCAACACAGCATGCTTGAACTCAGAAACATTTTAGTTACAGTAGGCTAGACATAGTTATACTGAACATTAAATGAGTCTCTAACTTAAATGCTGTTGCCTCCCTCCTTGGTATGGGTTTTTAGAATTCTGGCTTGCAGGAGCTTCCAGGAAGATCCATCAGATGTCAGGAGAAATTAACTTGCTTTCTATTGATTTGGGTTCAAGATTATCCCAATCCATGAAAGAACACAATTTAACTAGTTATTAAAAAAGGTTTGCCTGCTACAATCTGTGCCAATAGTTCCAATTGCTTTTAACACCAACTAGAATCTTTGGGGAAAAATTTTCTGATAGAAGAAAAGTCTTTGCATTGTAAATACTACCCTGTTTTTCCTGTCTATAAAAATTCTTCTGTACCACTGGTACTGGTGCCATACATTTGAGTTCTGATCCCACTGCCAATGGCCAAGAAATAGTAACAAATAACCGTAGGACATATCAAATCAATATTTACATTCATAGAAAAAAAATCAGGGTTTTTTTTTGTTGTTGTTTATTGGTTTGGTTTTGGGGTTTTTTTGTCATGTTATTTTGTGATTTTATTTTCTTTTTGGTACAACTGTCAGTAGAAAAGATTGTTTTTCAGCATTTCAATTCCTTTTTTTTCAGCTGTTACTGGATGTATCAGAATATCCTTTATCTACAGTAGTGTCTGGATCCCTTTGGAATACAGCTCGTTTAGCCTTTGCACTTTATCACGCAGAGGTCTCTGTCCACTTTGCAGTCATATATTTCACTGTTTCATGTAGGGTTTTTTGTTTGTTTCAATACCTCTTGGTATTTTAAAAGGTTATGGATAAGTTTACTTGTTTCTTTTTTGTATCATTGGCTTCACTTAAGATCAAATGCACAGTTTAACCAATCACTCGGTTGCCTTTGAACAAAAAATTGAAGTACAATGACTTGTCATCATCTATTATGACAGAAGCAAAGTAATTTTAGAAGATTTTATGTATCTGTCTGAGTATTAGCTAAAACATTATGCAAGTAAAGGACATAACAAGAGTGTTCTTGAACTTATAAAAAATACTCGTTTCTGCTGAGATCAGCTGGTTCTGTTAGCATAAATAGAAACGAAAAAAAAATATATTGATTAGCTTACCTTTCAGACATATATTTTTGTAATACATTGGCTATTTGGCCAAATATTCTCAGTATCTTAAATGCTGTATTAGTTTTTGGTTTTGCTTTTAATTGAGCTTTGCAATACACCTATAAATTGTTAGTTTCATATGCATTAAACAAGGGGAACCAGATACAGAATTAAGTTCAGAAAAATCTGAGTGTAAATCTTGGTCCCATTAGAATAAAAGTCAATTTTATCTTTTTACCTTTGATTTTTAAATGTTAATTTTAATTCAAATTTATGATGTTCTGGGAGTTTGATATTATGCTGGTATCATAATACGTTATATAATTGAGAAAATTATATATATAAAAAACCAAAAATAAAAACCCCCAAACAACCCCAAACCAAAACATTCAACACCCCCCACAGTAAATTGTTAAAGTATTTTGCTAATGTATCAAGAAAAAAATAATAATCAAGCCCTTATATTTAATGTAGGCTTTGTTCCCCTAAAAAAAATCAACACATCATCAATTTTTCACTGCTTTGATTATTATTGAAATCAAGGATGGTGTAGAATTTACTTGTACATATGGAAGCACAAGCATTGATTTAACTAATATTCATGCTGAGTATTAGGAAAGGTAAGTGTCTAGGTAAGACATTGGAACTTTTTAACCTTTTCTGAGGTTATAGTCTTGTTTGCATAGAAATTGCAAAAACACCCCAGTCCTCACCACTAAAAAATCCTGCTTGATTTGCAGACAAATTTCTGTATAAGGAATTATATTTTCACATTATACTGCCATTTACAACTTTTTTTTTCCACATGAGGCTGACTAATCTCTGTCCTATGAGGGTTATTTAGATATATTTCTCATTTTCCCTTTAAGATACAAGCTTAAGAGAATAGTCTTGAGTGTAGGCAACAAGTTTAATAATTTGTTATTCATTACTGAAAATAAAGACTAACTTGATTCTTTAAGGAAATTGATTACTTAATCTGTTAGATTAGAAATTGATTACTTAACCAATTAAATTTTATATTAAAGTAGCTGCAGGTTTTAGTTGTCTTATTTTCAATCCATAGCAAGCATCTGACTCTACTAATTTTGAGCATTTGAGCTATTTTTTAACTTTTTGGGTTTTTTTAAGAAAATGTTTATATCACTCATGGAATCATACAATGGCTTGAGTTGGAAGAGATCTTAAAGATCACCAAGTTCCAACCCATCTGCCACGGGCAGGGATGCCTCACACTAGACAAGGTGGCTCAAAGCCCCATCCAGACTGGCCTTGAACACTTCCAGGGTTGGGGCACCCACAACTTTTCTGGGCAAACTGTTCCAGTATCTCAGCACACTCACAGTAAAGAATTTCTTCCTAAAATGTATTCTAAGTTTCCGCTCTAACAGTTTAAAACTGTTACCCCTCGTCCTATTGCTACACTCCCTCATAAAGGGTTCCTCCCCATCTCTCCTGCAGGCCCCCATCAGGTACTGAAGGGCTGCTATAAGGTCTCCCCAGAGCCTTCTCTTCTCCAGGCTGAACCCTAACTCAGCCTGTCTTCATAGAAGAGGTGCTCCAGCCCTCTGATCATTTTTGTGGCCCTCCACTGGACCCATTCCCACAGGTCCATGTCCTTCCTGCGTTGAGGAATCTGAAGCTGGACGCAGTGCTCCAGGTTGGATCTCATGAGAGCAGAGTACAGGGGTAGAGTACTCCTTTGATCTTCTGGCCACACTTTCGGCACAGCCCAGGATGTGGTTGTCTTTCTGGGCTACCAGCGCACATTGCTGGCTCACGTTGAGCTTCTCATCCACCAATACCCCCAAGTACTTCTCCTCTGGGCTGCTCTTAATCCATTATCTACCCAACCTGTACTTGTGCCTAGAACTTCCATGACCCAGGTGCAGGACCTTACATTTGGCTTGGCTGAACTTCATGAGGTATGCATGGGCCCACTCCACTGCCTGTCCAGGTCCTTCTATATGGCACCCCTTCCCTCCAGCTCCAGCATGTTGACTGTGCCACACAGGTTGGTGTTGTCGGCAAACTTGCTGAGAGTGTATTCCATCCCACTGTCCATGTCTCCGACAAAGATGTTAAACAGCACTGGTCACAGTACTAACTCCTGAGGAATGCCACTTGCCACTGGTTTCCACTTGGACATAGAGCCATTGACTGCAACCCATCAGCCAGTTCCTTTTTCACTGAGTGGTCCATCCATCAAATCCATGCCTTTCCAATTCAGAGACCAGGATGTCATGAGGGACAGTGTCATCTAGGAAGCTTTATTTGTCAAAAAATATATTTAAAGTTAAGGATTTATGGAAATAATTAGGTAATAAATTGGAGCTTATGGAATTTGTTTTCTGTAGTTATTTGATTCTGAGGAGAAATTAAGGTAAAAAGCATATAAAGATAATAATGTGATACAATAAATTGCATATGATAGGTAAATTCAGTGCTGAGTAAATCAACACAAATCTGAATTAAATATCTTCATTTCTGTCATGTTGTGATACAGTTCAGAGCCACTTTTTTATATTCTTCCTATGCCTAAAAAATCTTCTGTGAAAAAGACCTTAAAATTCATTCTCCTGCATGTCTCCAAAATGTCCCATTAGCATAATTCCCTGTATCAATGTTAATATTGTATCCACTGGACCATGGCAATGACTGGTGGTGAGGATGATGATTACGTTTGGCTTTTACAGTTTCAGTAGACATTTGGAAACTTAAGAGTGTCTCACATACTAAAAAAACAATTATTTTTGCAATGAAGCTTTTTTTTCCTATGTGAAGTTTAGAGAACTGAACATAAAATGAACAGGATAATAAATTCTATTCCTGCTTCCACTGAAGAAAAACAGAGAATGGCTGTCAAGGTTCCCAGGTTGCCCAGGGAAGTCATGGATGCCCCATCCCTGGAAGTGTTCAAGACCAGGCTGGATGGGGCTTTAAGCAACCTGGTCTAGTGGGAGGTGTCCCTGCCCATGGCAGGAGGGTTGGAACTCAATGATCTCAAAGGTCCCTTCCAACTCTAATCATTCTATGATTCTATGATCTTAAAGGAAAAACAAGCCGTGTAAAGGAAATGTTGATGAAAAGAGACAATGTTTACTTCATTTCCTGATTATCTATCCATACACATATGCTCACACACACATACAAAATCCGACTTAAGAAAATTATTATCCACTCAACAGGGACGGATACAGGCTCACATATAACATAAACAAGGCCCAGCCTAGGAGCAGGAGTCTGAGGAACCTGAATGGCACCCCTGGACCCAAGCGCAGGGGTCCCAGTTGAGGACAATCAGGGCAATCAAGGCCTGTTAGTGTACTAACTTACTTAATACAGCCACACATTGCAGAGGGCAAACAAATAGCTTTTGTTAAATGTCATGACACCTCTGTACAGCTGACTATAACAATTAAAAATGGAAGCATTCAGAAATCACTGGAGGGGATGGACTTTACATCCAAGGTAATTCGATGCCTCACAAAATACAGCATGTTCAGCAGATTGTACAAAATTACTTTGCAACTTTAATGATGCAGCCAGTAACACTAAACTTTGGCACTGAATTGCTTTGTTCTGTTTTCAGTGCTTTGTGCTTTTTCTTTCTGTTGCAAAAAACCTCAATGACTACTACTTTTTGTATTTACTATTATGATGAACAGGAGAAAAATAAAATGAGAATTTAAAAAAAGTTGTAGTAGAAGGGGGTTAGCAAATAAGATTATCTCAATTTGGATTTTTCTAAAGTTTCTTGTCCCTAACTACCTTCAAGCTTAATACTTCAGCAGTATAAAATGTAGAGAGTTCTACTAAGAAGGTATATGAAGATACTCAACTGTAAGGTTTAGTCCAATTATAAGGTTTTTTGTTGGTTTGTTTGGTTTTTTAATTTATTCTAAAATTTTTTATGCCTCTATCATGAATACATTTTTGAGCAGATGTATTAAAAAAAAAAAAAAAAAAAAGAACCAACAAAAAAGATCCTACTATAGCACCACAGAGAGAATGTAGCCTTTAGGGAGGGCATATCTTAAAGTAGTTCTCAAAATGATATTTCTTTCCTTTCAGGTTTTAGATCAAGATGCAACTCAGGTGGACAAAGCTTTATGCATAACAGTGAATGGATAAGAAAACTGTTTTAGTCTGACTGCATTCTTTCTTGGAAGTCCCCATAAACAAAAGGCAGGGTGGTACTGGGCTGCCCAGAGCAGTTGAGCAGACAGCAGTTCAGTGGCAGGTGGAAGTACCTTCGGCAGCCTTGTGCAGTGACCAGTGCTAGCTGGACACACTCTTTCAAATATACAAGGCCATAAGCATCTGAACGTTTTTGCTATTGAACAACTTTGTATCAATTACCTGAACACTCTTACAATGAGCACTTCTATGAAGAAACATTTCTTTTAAAAATAATCCTCCTGGGGAAAAAAAAAAAAAAAGAAAAAGAAAGAAAAAAAGAAAAATCAAGTTATCAGTACTCCTTTAGAATTGGCAAACATGAACATTTAAAAATAATTACAGAATTCCATTGAAAAGTGACTGCCTGAGCCATGGCTGGCCTCTGAGATTGTTTCTGCAGCAATTACTCACTGTTCCATAAAGAAGAGCAATTACTGATAAAACTCCCTCTTCCTAATAGCATACACACACATTGTTCTTTCTGAGTTCCAGAATCAAGGGCCATTCACAAGTCTCTTGACTAGCTGCCTTTAGCTGGTACATGTATTTAACTGGAGGTGATAATGAGAATGCAGTGAAGAAGGGTGCAAACAATGCTTGTCATCATATATTTTTTCCTACGCTTCCTGTATTCCTTAGTCAGCTCCTATCAGTCATCCTACTGGTTAAAAGAAGGATGCTTTTAAAGGGTTCTCATGAAAATACAAATGCAAAGGTTTATTTTTGCCTGATATTTTTGTTAAGCTTTTCTGTTAAATGTGTAGGAAAGATAATCTGATGACTTTTGCATGTGACTAAGAGCCACATGTACAGTCAGAGAGAGTGCGGAAATGAAACTGATTTGTGGAAATTAGTTCAAATGCTGTCTACACATTTGAGATCTCTAAGGCTGAGGGCGGCAAGCATGTAGGCTAAGATCTAAAGACATACACAACATGATATTCATAAATTCAGAGTCTAATTTACCAGAAAATAGAACACAAGAACATGTTTTTGTGATAGGGTTGCTTAAAAATAGTTTCTAGTAAAATAGGATTTGTGCTACGAAAAAATAATTATATGTTTAGTCAGTCCTTTGTTAATGAAGCAACTCTCGATTTCATCAGATAGGAATGACATCTGCAGGGATTCCTCTGACAAAGGGATCTCCCAGAACTGGGAGATCATCCAGTTACAATTTCATAGAATTATAGAATAAGTAGAGTTGGAAGGAATCTTAAAGATCATCTAGTTCATCTAGTTCCAACCCTCCTGCCATGGGCAGGGACACCTCCCACTAGACCAGGTTGCTCAAATCACCATCCTGCCTGGTATTGAACATTTCCAGGGATGGGACATTCAGAACTTCTCTGGGAAACCTCTTCCAGTGTCTCACAACCCTCAGAGACAGCAAACATGACTGACTAAAGACAGAAGTCTCTTAGAAGAGAATAAAACCGTGTATATGTGTGTGTGTGAGAGAGAGAAAGGGGGCAATGGGTTATTGCTTTTTCATATTAATAAAATAAAGATTACACCTGCCCTTAAGTCCTGTGGTGAGTGGAATCAAGGTCCCTAGTGCTGTACTTGGATCTGCTTGCTTTCCTTCCTTTCTTCTTTTCCTCTCTGTCTCTCCTCCTTTCTCCTATGTACAAACTCCGTGTTTATATGAAGAAAATATTACACTGATTTTTAGGGAGTCTTGTCAGATCTGCATGGATTAACAAAAAGGGGCTTTTAAAAGCTCTGATTTGGGCAGTACCAGCAAAGAATAGAAGATTGCTCTTAAACCTGGGCTGAGTATGGGGAATAGCACATGGCTGCTTCTGGGAGACAAAAAAAGGTTCCAGAAAGTCAGTACATCGGATATCCTTACCAGAGCAGGATTATAAAGAGCCACCAGCTCTTCCCATCTCCTAGTTACTGTCAGTTGTCCACAGAAGGAGGCTGTAGTGTTATGCCTGGAAGGAGAACTGCATGATCGTGCGTTCCCATTCTAGGTTCATCACAGATATCACCACTCCTGAGCTAGCACAGAAAGCAGCAAATTGATATAGAAACATTTGAGACTGACAGAGGATCAAGCCCATCTACTCTTTTCTATTGCTAGCAGCTGCTACCCCAGAGCCACTCTTACTGTTTAAACCCTGCAGTTTCACATCTGACCTTCTGCTTCAGCCAGCTTGCTTATAAATCAGCAGATCACCAGGATGCAAGCTGAGAGTGCAACTTACAAGATGTACTGAGCAGCTTCATCTTTATCCTTTCTTTCAGCTTGGTAAAAAAGTGTTTAGAGTTAAGAAAGGGCAATATGGAATTAATGCATGAATTATCAGTAGCGCTATGGTTGTCAAAGATGTTTTTGTTTTCTTTCTCTGTTCTTAGGCTTTGCCTTCAATAACTTAATTGTATGCTCCTATGTGTGAGTAAAATTTCTTGCAGAGAACCTATAACAGTTGCAGAAAAGAGTATAATGTTATTAGAAAAGTAATAAAAAAATCCTTATATCTCTACTTATGTCTGCTCTGTTTTGCAGCTCATGAACTGTGGCTGTGGTAGTCTAGCAGTTACTTTATTTTTTTGAAAGAGTGCTTTATCGCTTGCAACACTGACATTTTAATTCTCAGAAATAAATAGACAGTAACATATATTTAACAGAAGGAAACAGAAGGAAACATTGTCACTTTCATGTTTTGCTGTGAAAGTAATTTTTTAGAGGTTTAGGAACTCTTGAGGGAAAAAAAGAAAATAAGCACTGAAGATTACTAATGTGTACCACAGGCAACTCATTCTTCTTCCTGCTATTCGTGAAACTCTGAGACTGCCTGACTTAATGGATTGATGACATCTCTTCTCATTTATGTATAAATGCCTCTAATCTTGCAGTAACATATATTGCACAGGCTACAGTCAACAGTGAGGTCAGGGATGTCTCCCCCCTTCCCCTTCTATTATCATTATTTGTTTATTTAATATGTAGCCTTATTGCCTGTGAGAAACAAACTATCTGTGGGTATTTCGTTTAGCCAAATGGTCAGAAATTTCTGAGCAGCATGGGCTCTATTAGAAATAGCCAATATTATTTACTGAGAGATACAATCCAAATATTATGGAGGGCCAATTGAGGTTGATAACTTGTTGAATGCATTGCTGATTTTTTGTCATACTTTCTGAAAACTGTAATTTCTAACCACCTCAGCATTTCTATTTCTGGACATAGTAAAAACTTCAAAGTACACATGAATAAAAAAGTATAGAAAAAATGATGCTTGCTAATAATTGCAAATTTAATAATTAAGCAGTATGGGAGAGAAATGACTCCTCTTTTTCACACTGAATTAAGAAAGTAAAGAAAGTTAAAAATAAAACCCCAATGATTCCCAGATTAAACATGTAGAACACTTTAACATCACTCCAAGTTTGTAAGCTAACACTCTTTAGCCAGCTCCTTAAATATCATGTAGACAAGTCTGTCATTAACTTAAATAGCCAAATTGGGATTTTAATACACTTGTGCCAAGAGAAGAATCAAAATGTCCCTCCAGGAACCAAAGTCTACAGCAATATCTGATGATACAAATTTTGGGTCTTGATTTTTTTCCAGAGGAAAAATCATTGGTTATTTGTCATTTCATCTTGAATATTGTAATAATCTAGATGTTTACATCTTAGATTTAATCATCATATAATATCAGTTATTAATTTCTCTTTGAATACTATTTATTCTTAGCAAAATAGCAAAGCAAACCAAATTAAGCTGATTATTTTCTTTTTCCCAGGTTTTATAATAAAATAAAATGCCCCACAATGCTTAATGTTTTTCTGTATTTTGTTTTTGTCTTTTAAAAAAAAAAAAAACAACAAGAACAAACCAGTAAATATGGGGAAGGGTAAGAAATGGTTAAATACGAAGTCAAACAACTTTTATGAAGCTAAGTTCATTACTTTCAGTCAGTTTTGGAGAAATAGCAATAAAATCCAATTTAAACTTTAAAGAACACATACAGTTCAATCTAAATACTTAATAAAAACTTTTCAATTAAAAAAAACTTTTTAATTATAGAAATTTTTAATTATTACATGAGTATGAAAACAGAGCTGGAGTTAGTCATTTCAGTCTTTCAAAGAAGATGTGAAGAACTGCATCAAGAAAACTGTGGGATTTTACATTTTCTTATGTGGGGTATGTGAATCTTCACTCATTATCTCTGCTGAATGCACCTATTGGTGTTATATGCATCTAAATTCAAGTTTGCTGGGTGTTTTTTTATTCAGGTTGTGCATGAATTTGCTGTGTATGAAGAAGGAAGGACAGAAGGCAAAGATTACTCTGATTCAGGTGAGATGTCTTTTGATTATCTTCCAATTGATGAACGGGGCTTTTTCTCTCAAAAACTGTATGTAATGGGTGTATGCTAGACTTGGAAACTGCTGAGCATTCCTAAATTGCTTAGGTTAAGTGCACAGACACACAAAGATGTGTCTGTTTTAGGATTTGTCCCACCTATCTCACGTACTACAAGTGAACAAGACTGAGAGAGGATCTCAATAATGCTTTCAAATATCTAAAGGGTGAGTATTAAGAGGATGGGGCCAGATTCTCTTCAGTGGTGCCCAGCAACAGAACAAGGGGCAATGGACACAAACTGGAACACAGGAAATTCTGTCTCAACATGAGGAAAAACTTCTTTATTTTGAGGGTGACGGAGCACTGGAACAGGCTGCCCGGAGAGGTTATGGAGTCTCCTTCTCTGGAGATATTCAAAACCTGCCTGGATGTGTTCCTGTCCAGCCTGCTCTAGGTGAACCTGCTTTGGCAAGGGGCTTGGACTAGATGATCTCTGAAGGTCTCTTCCAACCCCTACCATTCTGTGATTTTGTGATTTATTCTGCTTTTTCAGATCTCTTCTGAAAAATCAATCAGTCTAATAAGGATCTAGGGTTGTCTGGATGAACGAAAAATATAGATAATAGAAAACACATGGAAACCACATTAAACCCAAGCAAACATAATAAAATAAAAGAAAAAAACTCCAACCAAACAAAAGATGCTCTAATGTTCTCCACAGAACCATAGATACTCCTCAGCTACATGTAACCAAAAGGCAGTCAGATGCCATGCTGCCTCACCATGGTTATTTAGAAGCTGGGACACAAAGAAAAGACATTCACAGGAAATTCAACTCCAGCAGTTTCTCTACTCACAGGATAATTTATTTTACTTTCTTATAAAGATTTCATTCCCTTCTGATAAACAGCTTGCCTACCTTCCCTTTCATCCATCAGGAATTTTGTAATGAAAAATAGTTTATAATGGCTTATCTTTTGGCTGAAGAGGCTTTAGAAATGCACTCAGTCTGAAAACTAAATTGGTGTATTGGACACCTTTTCAACATTCAGAAATCCAGATTTTTGTTTAACTTTCATATTTGATCTGCACAGCATACACACTGCTGTTGCATTTTTGTCCTACAGTGAGATCAGTTGTCATTATTATACAGTTTGGATACTAAACTTGCACCACAGCTGCTGCAGCTTAAAAAGAGAGAAGTTCTTCCCTGGCGACACTCCCTTAAAGAAACATCACTTAAATTAGGCCAGGATGAAACAAAACAAACAGCGGAAAACAAAAGTGAATTGAGTAGAAATTAATTTTGGAATCCACAGAGAGCGGGTAGGAACACTTCTCTCAATGACAAAAAGATAGCTCATTGGAAGTTTTGTAGCAGGCCCTCTGTGAATTGTCACAGTCCTGTGAATTTGTCACATTTAAAAAAAAAAAAAGACAAAAGTACAATGTGCAATCTCCTTCTACACATGGGGCTCCACTATCCTGTAGACCCTGCCAGACCCTTATTTTATGACTGCAACTTGAAATCAGTGTGTGAATTTCTATACAATTGAGGAAGTATAACTTCCAGAGCTTTAGGAAAGTATTTTTAAACTGTTTCTCATATAAGATCAAGATGAACTAATATTTAGAAAGGGTTCTTTTTGACACAGTGTTTCTCTGTTATATGAGTTGTGGCTTGCACATCAGAAAGACAGAAAGGTTTCTCCAATTGCTCCTCAGAAATTATTTTTTCCTTAATCTCAGAATAACCTGAAAAAAGGAAGGAAGTGGACATGTTATTGATTCTTTAAAAACCCATTTTTTAAGTGGTTTTTCCTCCCTGGAGTAACTCATAAATAGATAAGAGACTGAAAGTACAAAAGAAGACACAAATATTTTTAAGAGTTTTCTTTTCTGCTTGAAGAGCAAAAGCTATAGCTGTTCATTTCCTGTTATTAAATTGAGCAAGTGTTATTCTTTTTTTCCCCTCACATGCACTTATTTACCTGGGAGGTTTTAGTAAAACTTTTTCCCTTGGGTTTTGGTTTCAATAATGTAGTGCAAGCTGCCTGGGCTACATTTTCTCATGCTACACTGTTGTAAATTTGCAGTCATTTTAGAACATTCAATTCAGTGAATTCAGTTCTACAAAGGAAATTACTTTAAAAATACCTCCACTACTCTTTTGTATGTTATGAATTTGCAATTTAGCTAATGTGCAAATGATATTTTTTTTCTTACTCTAAAATGGATTCTAACTTAATACTCATTTTAAACAGTTTGAAGCAAATAATTTACAATTAGGCAATCTGACTAAGTTTTGAACTAATTTTCTGTGTTGATCACTTTGATATAAATAAGATAGCACTTTTGAATGAGAGCAGTGATGACCTCCAGTATTAATATTTACTTCCGTTTATTATCTGGTATGATTCTCTGAATGTCCAAGTAAAAGATCCCAGTAGATAGTGGGATCTAGGGCAGAGACAGGGCAGAGACTATGAGAGAGATTAGGACCTCTGGTCCTATCAATGAGCATTATTGTAAAGAGCCTGGCTCCATCCTATTTGTACACACCCTTCATGCATTTATATGTATTCATAAGATCCCTCCTGGGCCTTCTCTTCTCCAGGATGAACAGTCCCAGGTCTCTTAGCATTTCCTCATTGCAAAGATGCTGTAGTCCTTTAGTGATTTTGGTGGCTCTGTTGGAATCTGCGCTATGTCCATGTCTCAAACTGAAGAGCCTAGAACTGGACCCAGCACTCCAGATGTGTCCTCACCAGTGCTGATTAGAGGGAAAGGGTCAGCTCCCTCCTTCTAATGCAACATTGTTATCTTTCTTTGTAGCAAGGGCACATTCCTGACTTATATTCAACTTCTCGTCCACTGGGATTCCTTGCTGAATTTCATGAGATTTCTGTCAGCCCATTTCTTCAGCCTATTGAGGTTGCTCTGGCTGAGAGCATGACCCTTTTATGTACCAGACAATCCTCCTAGTTTGGTGTCATCAGCAAATTCACAGAGGGTACACTCTGCCCCTTCATCCAGATCATTAACAAAGATGCTGAATAGGATTAGACCCAGTATTGACCCGTGGGGTACACCACTAGTTACCAGCCCCCAGCCAGACTTTATGGACACTCTGAACCCTTGTTAGGTCTTTATGTTAGGTTTTGTGTATACCAGACTATCCAGTTGGTTATAACAACTATTTATGCAGGGAAATTATACAAAATCTTCATATTAATTCTGAATTTGTGTCATGGAATGGGTAATACACAGCACATAGCATCATATTCTATTGCTAAAAAACTTCATGAGGTTCATCATTTTATTTTACTGACAGTGTGTTATACTGGGAACATATACTTCCTTTAAATTTTTGTGGGATTGTATGTGAATCTATACATGGACAGTTATTACTGATCTGTATGTTACCAAGGTATATATATTAGAAAGCATTTGTGTATAATATTTAGTGAAAGTTCTTTTTCAGAGCTATTCATCTTTAGTACCATGCATCCACCAAAGCCAATACGATTAAATGTTTTTTCTGGAATTAAGCAGCACGACTCCAGTTTCACTTAAAGTTTGAGGCCCTGCTATTTCTTGGGGGATTAATGCATTCACAGTTAAAATTTGCTTCTCTTACACAGCAGGAATGTTCATTTTTGATGCATCTGCTCCATGCTAATAGAGCATGAAATAAACAGAAAAAACAAAATCATGACTCGTATCGCTAATTAACTATATGTGCTGACACACCACAGATTTCATTTACATCAGTCTCACCAGGACAAAAAGACTATATTTTTGTAAGAACTATTCTTATCTTTCCCTACCTGAATAATGTGCAACCAGCGAACAAAGAAAATAATTAAAAAAAAAAATTTAAAAATTTTGTACTACTTAAAAATTGTTTACTAATTTAGTTAGACACAATGATATGAATAAATTACATTAATCATATGAAGAAACATGCAAATATCCTTCTAGCATTCATTCCAACAGGTCTGGATGCTGTTATTTATACAAGTATTCATTTTTCTCACTAACAATCACAGTCATTTGGTGATTCAAAAAACATTAATTTGTCCAAATGGTTAGGCATAACTTTTTCTGTCCTTTTTTGCCCTCTGTCCTTGTTTGAGGTAAAACAGAACCAATTTTCTTTTTAAGTAATTTTACTTTTCACTTAATTCTCTAAAATTAAGGGCATATTCTTCAGACAGTGCCTGCTACCAGAGTGATAAGGCCTGAAGTTTATAGTTAGTACCAAGGAATGATATGCAGAGAGGATCTTGCCTATACTCATTACTGCAACAACCAAAGTCAGCTAACTTTGTTATATACCAAACTGGAAGGTCAGAAGTGGAAGAGCATAGAGGGATTGCAACTGTGGGGAGGAGCAGACAGAACAGGTGACCCAAAACCAACAGGGCATTCCATTCCACCTGCATCATGCTAAGTATAAAAACTGGGCGATAAAAGAGGTCAGTCTTTTTCTTCAGTGGCTGACATTCAAGAGCTACTCTGTTTGTCTGCCTTTGATACTAATCCATGTGTTACTGAATCCACTCCCTGAATCCTGTTCCTGAATCCAGTTCCCGAATCCAGTTCCCATCCATTGCTGAGTCCAGTCTTGGTGCCTGCTGGTGATGTGACTGTCATCCTAGGAGCTTAACACTGGTTTTATATATAGTATATATATTTCATTGTTTTCTTTTTTTGTATAATTATATTTTCTTTTTTTATTATTAATATTTCATTAAAGTAGTTTTAGTTTCCTTTTCAACCCGTATGTCTCTCCCTTATTTTCTCTCCTTTCTTCTTGAGGGTAGGAAGACTATACAGAGGGGCCTGGACAGACTTGGAGAAGAGTGGCTGGAAAACTACCCGGCAGAAAAGGACCTGGGGGTGTTGGTCAACAGAGTCTGAATATGAGCCAGCAGTGTGCCCAGGTGGCCAAGAAGGCCAACAGCATCCTAGCTTGTATTAGAAATAGTGTGGCCAGCAGGATGAGGGAATTGATTGTACCTCTGTACTCAACACTACTACTTTGCATCTCAAATACTGTGTTCAGTTTTGGGCCTCTGCTACAGGAGGAACATTGTGGAAAGTGTTCATAGAAGGGCAAAGAAGCTGGTGAGGGGTCTAGAGCCCAAGTCTTATGAAGAGCAACTGAGGGAACGGGGGCTGTTTAGCATGAAGAAGAGGAGGCTGAGGGGATACCTTATCACTCTTAAACTACCTGAAAGGAGGCTGTAGCAAGGAGTTGGTCTCTTCTACCAAGTACCAAGTGACAGGACAAGAGAAAATCGCCTCAAATTGCACCAGGGGAGGTATAGATTGGATATTTGGAAAAAAATCTTCACTGTAGGGCTACCAAGCATTGGAACAGGCTGCCCAAGGAAGTGGCTCTGTCACTATCCCCGAAGGTATTTAAAGGACATGTAGATGTTGCTAGCGCTGGGTTACACAGTTTATGGTAACTTGGCACTGTTAGGTTAACAGTTGGACTTGAAGATCTTAAAGATCTCTTCCAACTAAAATGATTCTATGGTTCTATGATTTTGGGAAGGGAGAGAGAGAGAGGTTCTCTTTAAAGCTTCTGTTGTTCATTTAGTCACCAGCCCAGCCCAAACTGTGACACCCATTGAAAAACTTCTAACAATCAGAGTGAATAATTGAGGTGAGAGGGTATTTCTGTGCCAGATATTCCCACAAAACCATCATCTCACCTGGTAGTATTATACAGAGCTTCATAAGTTGTGGTTCTGACATCTGCCTATTTTGCATAGCATTCCACTAAGAAATTTTGTGTCATCTGTTGATCTGTTAAATTTAAGGAGCAAGATATAACCCCTAGGATGTGTTTATTGACATTTTTCATTAGATCATGGTTCTGCTTTCTGTGATATAATGGGTTGAAGAGATTTCTCCTTTCTGTGTTTTGCAGTACAGAAGCTTTAGATACTCAAGTGTTAGGATTTGATGGTTTGTGGTTTTCTTTCTGTATTTTTTCATAGATTTTTTTTTTTTTTTAATTTGGAGCCTAATTTGATCTTTTCAGAACAGTTTTACAGAAATTGTGATAACAATGAACAGTATCTCTTCTGTATGTTTATGGTTGAGACTATGACCTACGAAGTTTAAATTCATCAGTCACTGAACTGTGTATGTTTCTTTGATGAAGAACATTGACATTCTGCTAGTCATACTAACTAGAAGAGCAAGACTGTAAAGAAGGAAGAAATCTATGCCAATTAATAAGAATTACATATCCTATGTAAGATATAGTTACATCTAACCTTATCACAAAAAGGCATAGAATTCTTTATGAACTTACCTTCAATATAATCTGAAATTCATGTGATATATTATATGGTTATGATATGATTATTGCATATGAGTTTCAGATTGTACCGAGGAGTAATTTTTCTGCCTTGCTATTAGAGATGTTAGTGTAATTGAAGCATCCAGGGTTCTAAGTAGAATTAAGGTGGACACCTTCTGGTTTTGTTGGGTTTTTTAAATTGGAAGGTATTTTCAGGAGCCATAATGTCCCATAGCATTATGTATTTTCAAGAGCCATAATGTTCTGTAGCATTTTGTAAAATAAATAGATGAATAACTGATGAATGAAAACACACTTTGAATGTAACAACATGTTTCTTAGGATTCTGCGATAATATCTAGTAAAAACATCAGTCCCTGTGCTGCTACTGCAGTACACCCAAATACAAGCCAAACCAAACCTTTAGTCATTTTTTTATGATCAGGAGACTCCTGGGAACTCTCCAATCAGGAACTTTCAGAGCTTCTCAAAAAAACCGGCTTAATTACAGAATTATGATGCCCATTTTTATCTTTTTTTTTTTTTTTTTTTTTTTAAATAATATATTCTTTATTCCTTTGATAAAGATCTAAGAGAGTATCTAGAGATGTGGAATGGCATCAGATGTCTATACTGTCAATAGAGCAAACCAAGGAGCTGGTAGTTTGGGTAACACAGTGTGTGTGTTTTGCATTATACTTCATTTAGGAAGTGAACCAACTGAAGGGAGCTTTGAAGAAAGGAAAGGAAATGGTGATTACAGGTTGAGAAAATATGACTAACAGTAATACGTTAAAGTACTACGTTGTATGGCATGGACAAGAGAAAAAGAAATTGAGTCCATGCAGTTTTTTATTATTTATTAAAAGCAATGAAGGTGAACTCAATGAGGGAAGAGGAGCAAGAGTATAGGCTGGAAGGACTTACTAAAAAATCAATTAATCTCCCTTTTTTTTTTTTTTTTTTTTTTTTTTTTTTTTAAATAATATATTCTTTATTCCTTTGATAAAGATCTAAGAGAGTATCTAGAGATGTGGAATGGCATCAGATGTCTATACTGTCAATAGAGCAAACCAAGGAGCTGGTAGTTTGGGTAACACAGTGTGTGTGTTTTGCATTATACTTCATTTAGGAAGTGAACCAACTGAAGGGAGCTTTGAAGAAAGGAAAGGAAATGGTGATTACAGGTTGAGAAAATATGACTAACAGTAATACGTTAAAGTACTACGTTGTATGGCATGGACAAGAGAAAAAGAAATTGAGTCCATGCAGTTTTTTATTATTTATTAAAAGCAATGAAGGTGAACTCAATGAGGGAAGAGGAGCAAGAGTATAGGCTGGAAGGACTTACTAAAAAATCAATTAATCCATAGCATTAAGATCACTCAGTCATCTCTTTTATGAGGAAAAGAAGTCATAAGAATCTTCCTGTTAAGTTTCTTCTTTATCGTGTTAACTATGTGTTTTCTAAGAAGTAAACCAAAGATAGGTCCAGGCAATACAATGGAAAATTTATTATTTTACATATATAAATACATATTATGTTGAAACTATAACTGATGAAGGAATCCGGCGATGACATTTAGGAGGAGTTTACTTCACAGCATAAGCAGACAACATGATAAATAGTCTTTGCTGATGTAAAGAGTTGTGAATATGTGGAGTAAACATGAATAGTATATGTGGTTTTAACAACATTTTGATGTATTTTGTAGTGTGTAATTAAACAGAGATAAATCAGATCGAATTCTCTAAAACTGTTGGTTACCAGTGAGTTGTGGAGACCATCACTAATGAAACATTGTTAAATTCACATTTTAATTAGATTAGATACACATTTTAATTATGTTGTCCTTGGTGAAGTAGTATTTGAATATAATTCCTTCATACTTGTACAAAATGCCTTAACAACATCTCTTGGTTAAGAAAATAACCTAATTCAGGAACAAGTGTTGTTTAGGGATAATTTTGCCTCTTAGGCAAAGATTCTAAATGTGTTCATCGAAGCCAAAAAACAGGGTCTGAGAAAAAAAAAGTTCTTATATAGAATACTATTTTCCTGTCATTTTATCATATTATCAGGTGAATCACTCATTAAAAAGCTGAAGTACTTTTGAGGAAGCGGCTATACTGGTTATGGAACTACCTAAACAACTGAATAATAATCACGGCATTCTAGTCATAAGAATCAGAGGAAACCCACTAAATCCACTGTCTGAAGTGCTAACTGCAGACAGAAACTGCCCCTGAATAAAGACGGTTTGATATGTGTTTGTTCAAAGGTGTTCTTATTTGCATATTGGCAAAGCCAATAGCCATTAAAAATAAATAAATAAGACAATAAAAGAAGATATAAAAGATGGGTATAACTCTATATTTTCTCAATTTTCCATTTCTAGATATTGTCTTATTTACTTCTATACTCCCAGTGAAATCCTTAAAACATTTGGTTTCCATTTATTCTACTACACCATTTAGAATATCCTTCAAAGTGTTTGCTCGCTATGTCTTTAAGAACTTTGTTCTGATTTCATGGTCTTATTCATGGTCAACATATACTTATGTGAGTTCGTACAGACATTATCATTTCGCTTAAATAGCTTTTCTCCCTTTTGTAGGTTTACCTAAAAATTTATTTGTAAAGAGTTCATTAGATCCTCCCTTAACTTTATTTTGGATAAGCAGAACAAGCCAGGTTCTTTGGTACATACAGGAATGTGCTAAGAGGGACTGTTGACACTAAACTATATTCCCTGCTGCAGGGAAGATTGTGGTTTGATTTCCCTCTAATGCAGAATTTATTTCTGCATGTAAATGGGGGTGGAGGTGGTGGGGTATTTTCCTCAAAAGCATTAGAGATTAGTCACATCTATAGACAGACGTATCTCTTCTAAGATAGATTCTATCATGTACCTCTGCCATGATGAATCATAGGTTAACCGTAATTATGTGCATTGATTCTCCTGGTTACAAATAATCATTCATTGGACTGCTGTGTCCTGTTAACAATTCCAACACTAAGGTGGTGGAAAGGTTTTGAGCCAGAAAATACATATCACAGTAAATCAGGTTAGTAGACTCCATGAACTTGCCATTCTTCTCAGGATCCTCTTGGGGTTTTAGTTAATTCGGTTAACAAACAAACTCTATGTACTTGACCCATTCAGAGCTGTTATCTACTATACTATAGCTATGACTCTTCCTAGGTGTCTAAAGGCTGTTATATAGAATTGTGAAGTCATCAATCGTTTTTTTCACATACGAACAATAATTTGAAATTGATAGAATGGAATTGAATAGATCTGAAGACCTATTTGGTCCTTCCTATTTATTTCATACTGTGAGTTGATGAATTCCTTGCATATAACCACTAACATTTCTAGCAAATTTCCTCAGTCAAGAGATAATAAGTGAAATGAGACTAGTCCAAAACATTTCCAGAGCTCAAACATATTCAGGTGAATTATTATTGAGCACAGTACTAAGATGCCTGAGAAAGTTCTTTAGCTAAAAATATCACACTATAATTCTCTTCATTTACTACTCTTGACTTATGTAGGGCTGTGAAATTCAGAAAGCAAGTGTATTTAATACATAGGAATACATATGGATATATATATGCTGTTGCTACTTCTCAACGTCTACTTTAAGTTATGCTGTCATAAGCCAAACAAATATAAGGCCACAGTGAAGATAAGGCTTTGAATATACCACTTTCTACATAAAATAATGACCAACCTGAAATGGGCAGAATTTGAGTTTGGTGTAGATTTTGTCTGCATAGCTACCCATGTTATGTATTGATCCTCCACCCAACTCCCCCCTGAAAAAAAAGGGTTCTACAGATATCTGGGCAAAACACAGAACAAACAGAAATAATGCATAACACTGTCTAAAGTTTCTATTTACTCCTACATGAAGTCATTGACATGTAAACAATTGCTGTCTTAGGCCATTGAAAAGCAGAGAGTGTTCTATATTATATACAAATGTGAAAAGATCAATAAGCAAATTAGCTAAGCTAAGTGAGAGTAGTTTTGAGGTTGCTAATGCAAAAGTTATGTTTGAGAATTCCACCTGTAAAGAACATTTAGTTGATTACGATATCAAGAAAAGGGCTCTCTTAAGTGGTACATAAATATTCAGCTGATTAAAATACAAAATGGCTTTGAAAGACCTATTCGTAACAGGCATCTAAAACATCCTGACTTTATTGGGGTTTTTAACCAATGCTGACACAGATATGCACTTCAGCTTGTATGTTTTTTTCTGTGAAAACAATTGCAAAGCTAAAGAAATACATTCAAATTTTCTCTGAAAGTTGTGGACATATTTTGCTCTGATATTATTGGTAAATAAAAAATGAAACTTATTTGATGTAATTTATCTCACCTATTCTTAGATGTCTCCATAGTGAATATCTATGCAGAGCTAATCATTTTATGCTCGTTTGATACACGTTAAAAGACAAGAGTAATTTAGTCTGATGCTTATTTGTACAGTTTTAAATATCAAAGTCAGGATGAGAAAAACTGAGCCAAATGGAGTATCTAGGTACCTGTGTTTCATCAGCTGTATCCTCCTTGTAGCATCTAAAAAATACACTTGAAAAAGAATGAAAATGTGCATATACGCAAAAGACCTGCAGTAGATGTTCCTGTGCCCATCATGTGACAAAAGTCGCCTGGAAATGGTAACTACTAATCCTGGGTATTCACACCCAGTGAAACTGTCATAGCATAAGGTTGGTCTGCTACCCTGTAACATGTTACAAAACTCTGGGGGAAAAAAAAACCACAACAAAACAATAAAAAATCAACAAAAAACCACAGAGAAAACTCAGTGTATTGTCTTTCTCTGAATATGAACTCATAACCAGTGAAAATGAAACACAAAGTAAATGATACTACTGACATCCAAGGACTGGTTTGTTATAAGATGTTAGGAGTGGTCGTCAACTCCTTTTCTTTTTTTTGGAGTTGCTTATTATTTTCTTTTTAATTTTAAAATGATGGTTATACTTACAGCATATATATATATCTATTTTCTCCGCAACCAATGCCCTTCAGCTGTCTTGTAATTAACTGTTTCTAAACATATAATGTCTCCTTGTGGTTTCTGTTCAGTTAGCTCACCTCAGCCAGTGAGCTGTGGTCTCTGTGGCATATCTGCTGTGTGATATTAACACGTCACAAGACAAATTTTCAAAAATGTCATATGTTTTTTAATTCCTCATTTTTTTAAGTTCTTTATTTACAGGGCACTAAGTGCCTCATTGGGCCTTAAAGAGCTCTAACTTTATTATCTATAACATTATGACAACATTTGAACCCTCTGAAAGCAACTTAAGCTGGAAAAATATTTTTTTTAAATTTGAAAATAATATTGTTCTTAATCGCTATGATGCATGTCTCCATAAATATAATGCCTTTTTAACTATGAAGGACAATGTGAGTAAAAAAGAAAAAAAAATATGTTAGTTTTGAGAAGTACCCAGATAATACAGTGATATAAAATCATAATGTTAAGGGCCATTACAACTAGCCACCACCTCCAGCAGCTCCAGGTCTGGGGATTCTTCCTGCCTGACCACCAGAGCCCAGCCTGATGCTCGGGGACCCAGGGCCTCTGCCCAGGTCAGGTGAATCAACTGCTGCTGTCCACTTTGCAGGTTCAACCAGCAGCAAAACTGAGCACGTATCCCAGAGGCACACAGACGTACAGAGGACACACACAGATGCTGAGACATGAGAAGAAAAGGTTTGTTTAGACCAATACATTTACTCAAACCCTGTTTAATGTGACAAATTATCATAATGGACTGCTTTATCCACAACCAGATTTTCTGAATAGAAAGGTAGTGTCCAGGAGCCGGAAAAAGAGAAATAGCATGGTCAAAATAACAAGGGGAGCTAAGTGCAACACATTTAATTTATTTCTCAGATTGCTTATATTCACTTTATTGACCAGAAAGCTGCAGCTGGTCAAGGGTTTTAATAATTTTTAAGCTCTCCGTATCGATTTTTTTTTTAATGTAGAATTGAATTTTAACCTAGATATTCTCCTTGATAGTCAAGAAAAAAACAAAAGAAAAAAAAAAGAAAAAATCTTCTCTTTAAATATTGTTCTTTTTCACATGGGCATTAGTGGCTAGTAACACATAGATATACATTCACAAAAGGGAAAATATGCAGTTACTTACAATGCCCACAGTACAAAGTTTAAAGTGGATTTAGAGAAGAGTGGCCTTTTTTGTTGTTATTGCTTTTTCCTCTTAATAGAACATTTAGATAAAGACTAAATAGTTTAGCAATTGCTGGATTTGTAGTGGCAAAAAGTTGTGTTGCTCTGGGACCCAGAAAGAAAGATAGTGAAGTTGGTCAATGAAAGAAGATAGAGGTAATTGGATTTCTTAAGGTAAAACAAAACAAAGAACCCAGAAGATTTGTTCATGTTTGTAGATATTCTGTAGAAAGACTTCCAAGCAGGTTATAAAGATCAGCTATCTAACTATAGTCAACCTTTTGTGGTAATCTGAGAAAATTTGTGATAGCATTTTTAATATGTTTGATTTTTTTTTTATCTGCTAAAAGATGACCCAACATATCAATGATTGTTCAGCATTTGCGAATAAGTGTAGTGTTTTTCAGGAAGGGACCTGATCTGGACAAAGGGAGAAAGGAGGGGGAGGGAGGATGAGATTCATGTAATGAAGTTGTGGTGTTAACACTGAAAAGTTAAAGGTAAAATGTAACAGTTTGTCACAATTATGCTTCATATTGGCAGGTGTTCTGAACTTTCTGTTTGATAACTAGACATATAAATTTCAGTTCTTAAAGCTTTGCAGCCAATTTAAGGGCTCATTTATTTCCCTGACAGCAAGATATATATGCTGCCTGGCATAGTGGATGTCTGGGGCCAAATCCACCACTTTGTTGCTTGTGTGTCTCGTGGGAAGTAAATAGTAGCAATTTTTCAGCATAGGCATACAGGCACAAGGTGTTTAGCAAATAAATGAGCATAAGATGACCTGTGGTGTCCTGAAATTACTAAAATTCATGAATAATAAAATGATCTATAGATTGTTAGCAGAGGGCTATAGCAAAGGCTAATTTGCAGTCACTGAAGCTTTACAGGATAATTTGTAACTTTTGAAAATTTAATGACTTCATCAGTTTTTACCTATTTTTTTACCAATATAATTGTCTGAAAGGTACCTTCACCAGAGATCTTCTGTCTGGATAAAATCACAATAACCTATATGTTCACATTTTGAGTATTTATCTGACTTTTTCTGAAGAACTTTTCTTTCTTTCACCCCTGCATTACGGTAACTACCAAAAATGTGTCCTTATCCTATGAAGACATATTCCTTATTTTGTTAAATCTTGTTAACATACAAAATAATTATAAAAAAATAATCAACTGAATGATGCAAACGGAAGAGGAATTTGGGGAAGAAAAAAAAAAAAAAAGATCTAGTGAGCAAAATGCAGCTCACTGGAAATAAGTGAAAGCACCCTAAAACAAGTTAAAAGAAATCAGGAGGAAAATTAAAAGGCTGAGCACATAAGGTCATGTAAATTCTGTGGCATTTAGTTAAGGCTTTGAAAAGAAAAGAAAGGACGCACAAGTTCAGGTCCTTGATCATATTTCATTTCATTTATTTATTTAGATTACTCACAAACACATACATACTGAAACAGCCAAGAAAACAGGGACTGAAACAAGAGTTCTTCCCTCCTTCACCTGAATGGCTGATCACTTAATATAGTTATTTCGTTCTCCCAGTTTCAAGCATTTTTAATTCTTTTCAATATATGACATCTTCACCCTTGTTGTCTCCTACGTACCCTACAGTTGGAGACAGCTTTGCATTATCTTGCATGGTATTGCAGGAAAATTGAATACAAGGCAATAATCAGGCATAATTCAAACTCTGAAGATTCTGGTTATATTCAGCACTGCAGGAGTATGCCTACTGCTGCAGCTTATCTCTTGTTTTCCAAACAATGTCACCATTTTAGCTTATCTGAATTCTCTGTTTTACCTGTCTCATTACCTATCCTTAACAAATTTAGAAAAACATATAATCTTCACCACACTTTTGTATGTCCCCCTTTCTGCACATTCATGCCCACCCTTCAGTTGTACAAAGGTAACTATAGGTTGATGGTATTTCACTTAATGTCATATTTTTGAGAACGAAAAGACCCACCTATTACTACTGAAGAAATAGTCCCATAGTAGGATTTAACAGGGACTAGCACCTTTTAATACCAAATGTAAGTATCAGAGGAATGTTCCATCTGCAGTAATATACATTTCTATAAGGAAACATTTGCACCTTCATCTAGAAAAGCAGAAGTAGAAAATGGAAGCATCCTCTTAGTAATTTCTGCTTTCTTTAAAATGCAATCTTAATTAAGGAAGCTGAATTTTGAAACCATTTAAAAAGGAAAGCTAATTAACATAATTCTGTCAATATAGAGAAACAGTGGCATTTCGCAGACATCGAGAAGCACTTTAAGGGGATATTTACAGTAAGAATATTAGAGAAAGAGAAAGTACAAATGAAATACAGCAAAATCTGGAAATTACAATTTAAAGAAAAAGTATTCAAAGGAGGAAAAGAAAAGATAAAATAAATGAAATGAACAGCTAGTGTGCTTATATTACATTTTTAATTGCTTTTTAACCTTTAGAACACATTTGAAGGCAAAAAATTGTAAAACATATTCATTTATACAATCTTCCCTGGTTTTGTTTTCATAAAGCAGTTATTCTCTGACAATGCAGAACAAATTTCTCTTTTTAAAATGTTCTTGAGTGACGATTGAAAATTTATGACTTACTAAGTACCATTCTGTGGAATATTTATATTGCTCTTCAAGTTGTATTATTGAGGAAAAAAGAGAAGAAAATAATCTATTTGCAGCCATGAGTTTCTCTAGACAATGGACTTTCCAAATGAGATTTCATGTAGGAATCACGGTGACCTTGCTCTTTACAAAAGTTGTGCATAATGTTTATTATAATCAGAGCATATGGACCATCTAATTAGTCCCAAAGCTTCAGATTTGGTGCTTAAAACACAGTAAGTGCGAATTGTTCCATAAAAAGGTCAACAAAAATGGAGTATCTGGGGAGTCCTTGATGTTGGTTTTTTTCCCCTTCTCAGTCAATGAGACAATGTATCCTTCTGAGGTTCCTTGGACAGTGTCTAGAAGGAGAGAAAATAAACAAACAAATAAAGACTAGGGATCCTGATCATGCCACCTTTACTAGTCTGCTACTAACTGCCCCCCTCCCTCCCCTGTATCTCACTTCCTCCACCATTTCATCTTACCCTGATCATGTTTCTGAGCTGAAAGTAGTAGAAACACGAAACAGAAGTTTAGTAACATTTTACCTTGCACTTTTTTCCACTTTGTTCCTCAATATACATTTTTTTTTGTTCTTTCATGCTATGAATAGCAGATTGAGGCATTTTTGGTGGGGTTTTTTTTTTTTTTTTTTTTGTAGTAAAAGCTCACAGGATTTGAAGACCCATGATGAATTCGAAATTGTTGGGTGGCATTGATACTGATGTTAAGGAGATATACTCTGATTTCAGTTTTCTTGATCTTTGTCTTAATAAAAAGGTTCATTTTTACTTAATCTTTTTCCCTGAATGTAACTGGAAACAGACTCAAATAACCTAATCGTGAATTTTTTTTTTTTTTTTTTTGGTAGTAAAATCATTACTAATTTCTTACGGCATTCTGACTATGCCGTAGGGCAAAAGTAGCTGTGAATGCTCCAGAACAGATCAGTGTCTTGTGGACACTGTAAGCTTGTTAGGGTGATATCAGGCAAAGACAGTGCACCTGAAATGCCTGCAAGCTTGGACATACCACTGACACGCAGTGCTGGCTCTTCCTGTATCATACCCAGAAGGCTGAATCTCAATAAACATATGATTGTCTGGAAATTATCCTTTCAGATCATACTAAGCTGCAACATTTGTATATTTCTCTGGTTGCATAAAAGCATTTTCTAAATTTGTAAGGCTGCTGGATAACTACATTCACTCTAAAATTGCATGGCAAAGCTCATATGTTCTGCAGGTAGAGAAAGAGAAATTAACATTATCTACCAGGATTGAGGAGAGACTCCTACGACACTGAGGCTGTAGAATAAAGACATTCAATTCTTTTATCATATTAACATCATGTGAAGGTCACCTGCTCATTCAATCTCCTTATCAAGGTCTAAAATGAAATAATTAGCTTAACCGTTGAAGGAGAATGTAGCACAGACTTGGCTATGTGATACATCTATGATCTAAACCATTAAATCCATTTAGTCACTCACTGAGTTTGAGACCCCGATCTCGAAGTGATTTTTCTGCTGGGGACTATGGTATGTGTCTCCACCAGAATTTTATCAAGGGTTACCTCTATACAGCTTGCCCTTAATTGCTTTCTTTGCACGAAGCAGACTTTGCAGTAACACAGCACTTGCTTTGCAGCACAGCAACATTGTACACGCCAGCACCACAGCTATCCAAAAAGAAATACTCTGTGCTTGCTCAATAACCTTCGGGTAGGGAGATGTGTGAACCTCACCAAACAGATACATTAGACCTATTAATTCTCTGGTCTGATAATTCTAATAGCCAGCATTCAAGCAAGTGAATTTAATGAGCTTAGTGCAGTAAGAGCAATTTCAGCTATTTTCACATATTTGAGTACTGTATTTCCTTGTTTCACCTTTTTAGTAAATCTCATTAAAACCACACAGACTCAGTTAACTTTTTCAAATAGCCACTCTTTACAGAACTGTAGGAAATAAATGAAATTAGTGAACTATTCTGAGAACTGCTTGGCACTGTCCTTGAACTGAAACTTTTATAATTTGTGAGTCTGAGTAGGGCTCACTGGATCAGACCCTGAATTACGTTGTAGTTATGCTTAAGGCTATTATATTTGGGCTTTATATACAGATTAATTTTAATGCTAATTCTTGAATATCTGAATGTTGATGGATCTTTTTTCCTGTCACTGAAGACTCTGACAACCAAATGGTAAAGCTATAAATGCTAAGAACAGAGCCATGAATTCTGATTAAACTTCACAAATATAATTTTCCAGCATAACTATAGGTACTTGGAGATTAATTCACTTAAAAAAGCTAAACTAAATTCTATAGATGAAACAGGTGTTTGAAGAGGCAGCATTTTGTGCAAGCTTCCACATACAGTGTCTGTGCAAATGAAACAAAAAAGCTCTTATGTGGTATGGTACAACTATCTCCAAGTGACAACCTTTGTCTGAAGAAGTCTAAAATTAGTCTAAGTCTAACAGAAGAGTGGCATGGATGCAGTGTTAAATGATGCAACAAAAATCAGTGTAGAGAAATACCAAGATCGTTAGCTTTTCATCTTCTCAGACTATAGAGAGATTCACAAAGTAAAACAAAAGTAGACATAGATTTTCAAATTTTCAAGAGACCTTTTTCCCAAAACTGTTTTCTGTTTTGATTTTCCATCACAAAAATGACAAAAAATTTCCACTAATGTCTACAGCTGGCACAAGATACTGAACTGTTTTGGCAAGAAAGAGAAATATTTTCTAGTTGGTCCTAAGGACCGTACCTATTACTGGTAAATCTGCCAGCATTTTTTTATATGCTGATTCTGAAGACGTATCTGCCCACCTTACTGTTTCGGTCTTGCTCTTTGAGACCCTACAATAAAATTTCTGGAAAGCCAAATGCATAAGGTGGAAGAAATAGTGGTTCCTTAGTAGTCATTGCTATTACACATGGCCAAAGATCAATCTGGGACACTTGGGGAAGGGGGAAAAAAAGGGTACCCTACTGTTTGGTGGTATGTCAATAGCTATACCCATATGGAAAACATTTATATGAAATACACAAAATTCTTCTCTTTTTCTTTTATTTTTACTTTGTTTTTTTTTCAGATGTTGCATCACCTCCATGTTTAATCTATATTACTGTCTTGCTTTCTGCTTTAGTAATAATCTCAGTGTATGTCTACACTGTAGACATTGAAAGCACAGCATTAATATTGCAGAATAATGTTTTGTAAATTAACTGGTGTGACATCCACAGCCATGACACTTGCCTTAGGCTGCAAATCTTCCCAAGAATCATGGTATATTCTTAAAATGATTAATCCAAGCTAAACTGCATGTTACTTTACTTAACATCCTACTATTACCAAACTGATGTGACTGCAAAAGGTAAGCGAGGCATACTTCATAAATCACTGGGTTTGAACAGATAAAACATTGTTAGGCAGATTACATTCAAATAAATAATATTTCCTGTAATTTTTCAGGAGGATGTGAGGCATGCATTGGATTAAAAACAAACAAAGATAAAACAAACAAAAAAACAAAAACAAAACTCCAAACCAAACAGTATTTTTGATACATAGTAACATAACAATACAGTATCTTGGGGAAACTCACTCTTATAAAGAATTATCTTGTTTAAAACAAACACAGTTTTTCCATTATATTATTGAAATGCAATTTCTCATTCCTGCTACAGAATTTTGTATTCTCAGTTACTACTGATGGTGCCTGCAAATAGTCTTTTAATGCATCTTTGGCTGTGTACCTCTATCTGCAGCAATTAATGGCCACAAACCCCAGATTCAAAAGATGTTTGTCCCAACACAGTGGGTATGGACATCTTTTGTGAGAACTGGCAGCTCTACTGGGAACTCACAGTAACTATTGTGCTTCAGGATTATAGGATTGTATTTTGAATTGTGCTGCGCACCTTTTGGCTCCATTCATGAAGCTTCTGCAGTTGATTGTACTAAATAATCTGCATAAGAGCTTTGAATCAAACAGACCAAGAAATAAGGAGAGGTGACTAAAGAGAAAGACAATTTTTTTTAATTGAAATGAGAGGCAGCCAGTTTGGCACCATTATGTATTGCAGTAAGAATCATGTGGAGAATCACAGTCTATTTTTGTTCTGATGCTGACTGACTCCTCCTAAGATCTCAGCCAAATTAATTAGGGCCTAATTCTGTCAACTTTAGTCACAGTGATTAATTCTTTACTCAGTGAGTAATCCTATATATATCAGGAAGTTGGGAAGTACACTGAATCTTTCACAAATATCAGGAGGCCAAAGCCACTCAAAATATTATCACTTTCAGTATGAAATGTATCTCACTGACTTTAATCACACAAAAAAAGCTCTGTGTATAGAACTGCAGTGGCAGTTGAAAGAACCAATAATTTTTTTTTGCTGGGTTTCAAAAATTGTTACATCTGTCCAATAGTGTGGAATTTGCCTTGGACTTAAGATATTTGTAAATTATATCATCCTACAGGTGACACGACTACAGAACGTAATTTATGTAAGGGAGTTGTCAAATCTGGCAGCCTGATAGGGGAAAGGTTACTGCAGCAGCCCCATGCATCTAGGTCAAACCAGTAGTGAGGCTGGGTATGAATTCCCAGTAGACACATGCACACAGAGCACAGAGATACACCACGTTATATACAGAGCTGGCCACGCAGAACGACACAGACAGAAACATTCATCGCTCACATAGACACAAATGGTACCAAAAATCTCACCCATTTTCCCATCTCTGGCTGTATATGTGTGTGTGTATATGTAAACACATATATATGTGTATCTATGTATACATATAAATATGTAAATGGTGGTACAGCTGACCTTACCCAGTCTGCCCTTGGATCCCAATCTCTCCTGCAGCAAGCTCCTGGACATAAGATCCCCCAAGGCCACCGTCCCACTCCAGTTGCTGGTACAGACTGTTGCACACAGACACACATGCAAGCAGATATCCCGATCAACTCCCAGACCCCATGATTCCTCCAGCACCTCTCTGGGATTCCCCTGGTCCCTCTGATAGACAACTTCTGCTGTGATCTTACCCTTCGAGACACACACACTTGCCTGCCTCCCAGCTCACTTCACCTACTCAACTGGCTCATCTGGCTTGGTCTTTGCTAGCAATCACACATGCACGCCTGCACTTGCCCTGGTTGTTGGTACCATGGACACATGAGTTATCAACAGAGAGAGCCCTGCTCTTGCTGGTACTCGGACCCCCATACACACATGTACACACAGGAGAGAGATGCCCTCACCAAGGAAAGAGCTAGAAGGGAATTTAACAAGAAGGTAAAACAGATTTCAGGGCATGGCTGAAAACTATACAGACCAGCAAAACATTTACATGCAAATGTCCCTTTTTAGCCCCTTATCCCTCTATTTTCCCATGCCTCTTCCTCCCCAAATCACCTAGATCTATTCCTCTATCCCTTTCCCTTCTTCCTCTAAATATTACATAATAAATCTGTAATCTCAAATGCTCTTCTCTTGCATCCCACAATGTGTAGCAAATCCTGGGAATGGTCTGGACAGAGTGTCCCTTCCTCAGAGTCTTTAACTTGGGTTTTTACTTGCCATTGTGCTCCCGTGCTTCTCTGAGGTTGTGCAGGTGGGCCTGTGATGGGCTGACAACTCCCATGGTGGGTCTTGCTGTAGCCCAGCAGCTCTCCCACCTGCTTCTATTCATCTAGGCTCCCTTGTGTGTGTGGAAATGAGCTTTTTAGCAGACAACTTAAAAATTGGTGCTTGAATGCAATGTTCTTCCCTACATGACAGCGGCACTCATTCTTTAACATTTAGGAATTAAAACATGAAAGGGCTGTGGGAAAAAAAATAAAAGAAGCAACCAAAAAAACCCCAAAAACACAATCCAGGACAAAAAGATAAAAAGACATAAGTGAGTGAAGAGCGCAGACTGTAAATGTAACCAAGGAACCTTGAAAAGTATAGTATACAAGTTAGTATAGCCTTGGACAATTCAAACTTTTGTATTTAGCATTTATATAGTCAATAACCTCAATTGACATTGACCTTGGGAGCAAAATGGGGCAATATTTTCACTTGGGTGAACTGTTATTGGAGAGTTTCTCTAGTGTATTAGGCACGAACATGCATTCCATCAACATCAAGTACATGCTACCTTTTTCATCAATTTTCTTTTATTTTGTGCTAACATTGTTATTGTGGTCAGTACAGGGAAAAAAATTACTTTGAGCACTGACTTCATCTCTGGCATAATATTATTGAAATGAACTGACTTTGCTATATTTTTTCTTTGCAGGAAGCTCTGGACATTTATTTTACCAGTAATAAAATAGACTGTAATGCCAAAAAAAGAAAGAAAGGAAAAAGTTACTTTACTGTTATTCTTTTTAGATTGTAAACTTAATCTCTTTTTACTTTTCAGGGCTGAATCTCCAGTTTGAAAGCTTTTAAGTGCAGTCTGAAATGTTATAGATAAAATGTAACTAATATACATGTCCAGCTGTTCTGTCAACAAGGAGCATTGATGGAACGTTCAAACATACATGACTTGTACTGTTAAAACAAGGTACTAACAGCAATGGTACTGACCACCCAAACAGCCACATACATCAGTCGATAAGAATTAAAAGAGGTTAGCCAAACCAGAAAGATGGTGGCTGTGTTGCAGATTACACAGCAACTGGGTTTGTTCAACCTGTTCTATCAGGAAGAATAGAACTTCGTTTTGAGCTCAGTATTAGAACCTATTTCTAGAATATATTGAAATTGCAACCAGACCTTCTGGTTGCTCTTAAGGCCTAAGATTTCATTTCAAGTTTCCACTTCATTCCAGGAAAAAGGATTCATGCTCACAGAAACTAGTCCCCCTGCGGTGCTGGTTCAGCTACACATGGAAACAGCTGAGAAGAAACACTATATGCTTCTTTTCTTCTGAAACTTTTTATCTGCCCACCACCCTCCTTAAAGGCAGAAGAACAAAAAATGAAAAAATGCTACTAAACTTCCTGAAATTAAGGTAAAAATAGATGCTGCTAACTGGAAGAAAGAAATCTAGCTCCAGTAATTATGTATGTTTTACTCAAACTGGGTTCACTAACTCCATCCTATCTTGCATATGGACATGTGCAACTGACCATATTAATTCATTTTGTGTTTAAATATTTACCAGTAGTGTTTCAGGAAAGCACCACTCAAAAAGAAAATAAAAACAGGTTAATATACAATCTAATTTTTGTATATCTTGAAGTGATAATAAAAACATAAACTGTGGGGAAGAGATAAAAACAGCCTAAAGCTTTCCAGCATATACTATTGAATCTAACAAGGAAGTCAATGTATGTAAAGTAATGTTAACAAATTTGTAGAAATTACGTAAATGTCCCAATTTAGTTTTCATATTTGGAGACATCCACAGGCATCAGGAAAAGGCCCTCTCATTCGGTGTAGAGTTATGCCTTGAAGCTGTCTCCTCCACAACTGCAAAATAAAATGGTATTCTTTATCTTGATCAGAATGAGCCTTATACTCTTGGGAATGTTGTCACCATGGGCTCTTTTTCTGATTTTAAGACTGATAACTGACCATTTATTTTCTGCAGCAGCTTCGATATCTCCACAAAAGTAATTATATACCTTTACATCTCCAAGAAAACTCTATTACAGGTTTTACTTTAGAGAAGCTAACTCAGAAACAATAAAAACCAGAAACACTAGCACAATTAAGGGCCCCATAATGAATATAGGCTGTCAGAAATTGAAAATATTCAGGCAGGTTTTAACACATTGGATGTTGGATAAGAAGAATTTGGGGTGAGGGGGGACAGAAACCATGCAATCCATAGATAACTATGAGGGATAAAACAAGTGTGGGACAACTAGCAAACTAACTATTTGGAAACTATAAGCATGGCAAATTAAAAATGGTATTATATCCCCTACATGAAAAAAAAATATTCTTGTATATCTCCTTCCTTCAGGTAGGTATTGCTTTATTTTCGGCCTATTATTTGGCCAGGCAAGGATTGTATTTGCGTCTTCTGATGAACTTATATTTTGGGTACTGCTTGTCCAAGATCATTCTTCTTTTAATGTGATCTCTTCCAGAACCCTCTCTCTTCTTTTTTCCTGTCATTGGTTGACTTTTTTTTTTTTTTAATTATTTTATTCTTGCTGTACCTTTATTTCTCTGAGTTTTCTACTCACAAGCATGTCGCTGGGGGTAAAAAACCAAAACAAACAAAGAAACAAACAAACCCCAAACAAACAAAAAACCAAATCAACCAATGAACCAGAAAAAAACCCAACAAAAATGAAGTTTTCTTGGTGTTTCTACCATCACTGCATGAGAAGAGAATAACAACAAAGGAATACTGTTTTTCCTGCACAAAAGAAAATAACAAAAAAGCTCAGTAGGAGCCTTACAGAATTCAGGTTAAGTATGCACTTCCAGCTCTGAGAAGACTTCCCAGATATTGGGAATTCTTATTTGCATAGGTTATGTTCCAAGGTCAATAAATTATGCTTATATATACCAATTCTGTTGGGTTTGCATGGCAAGGTTTTGGTAGCAGGGGGGCTACAGGAGTGGCTTCTTTGTGAAGCTGCTGGAAGCTTCCCCTCTATCTGATAGAGCCATGGCCAGCTGGCTTAAAGACAGACCTGCCACTAGCGAAGTCCAAGCCCATCAGTGATGATGGTGGCACCCCTATGATAACACATTTAAGCAGGGGAAAAAGTTGCAACACAACAGCAGTTTCATATGGAGAGGGAAGTGAGGGCATGTGAGAGAAATAACTCAGCAGAACCAAGAAGGTGAAGGAGTGAGGTGAGGAAGGAGGGGAGGAGGTGCTCCAGGCACCAAAGCTGAGATTCCCCTGCAGCATGTGGTGAAGACCATGGCGAGGAAGGCTGTCCCCCTGCAGCCCATGGAGGTTAACAGTGAAGCAGACATCCACCTGCATCCTGTGGATGCACCCGCTCCACACCAGAATAGGTGGATGCCCGAAGGCTCTGTACACTAGACTTTTTGCATCTATGCTTTAAGAAACTAATTGAAATAGTGTGCTGTGATTTAGCTGACAAGGGATTTTTGAAGTTGGCTTTGTGATTTGGGAGCATAAAAATACCAGAAAAAATTATTCATATTAATACAACATAGAAGTCACAAAAGACTTCTGCTCCTAAAATGCACAGTGCTTTTGAAAATTCCCATGAAAGACAGACATTAAAAGAAAGGGAAGTGGGTTTAATGTCTTGTTAAAACAAGCTTTGGAAAAATTGAAAATCTACTCTTAAAGAGAGACACAGAAAGAGGAGACATGATTCAGCTGATAATAACTAATTCCACTGAAATCATTGACATTCTAATAGTAAAAGGTTTGTGCTTTTTTTAAAAGCTCTTTCCATTTCTTCTGTTTTCTGTCATTCTGTTCATTAAAGTCTAAGTAATTCTCTTCTATACCAAACAATGTGGGGCACTGCAGAGTCAGTCCAAGCATTGGCTCTTTAGATGAAAGCATCTTATTGACATCACTCTGTGCATGCACAGAGCCCTGCACAATTTAGGCACATCTCTTAAGTCAGGCTGAAAAGTGCTGCCACAAACTTGGTAGAAATTGATGGCAGGCTATAAAAAGCTGTAACTACAACCTGCAAACAGTTAATCGGGCAAATAAACACTATTACTAGCACTTTACTTAGAATGGGCATACATTTGTAGGACTGTGAACATATTCCTTGGGATAAGGCTTTCAGAGAAAAGCAGACAGTTAAAGACCCCACCCCTCACCCTGATGGAATTTATTTTGTCTAACTCTTTATATCTATATGGCAGACTGAAAATAAGTTTGCCTCTGGAGCTGCTGGAGAGAAATAGATACTTTTAATACATGACTTATTTCACTCTGAAGTAGACAAGCAAGTTGACTGTTTCCACGTAATGTTCACTTCTCTTCAACTGCTGCGATGGAGTATGTCACAGATCCTAAAGCTGTGTGAGTTAAATCCCTTTGTCTAATTCCACTTTTGGACATATGGAAGGGCATGGAAAAGAATGTAAAGTACTTGGTAAAATCGCTACAAACAGCTGTTATTCACTAATATATATAATTTTTTTTTTATTCCTCAAGTATCTTAGTCTGATTAAACTGTAGAAGTCTAAGGTGACTGTAGTAGTGCTACCTAAATTAATTCAGAGCACATTGTAGCAAGAAAATCCCAGTGAATGATTTTTTTCTATTATTCTGCAAAAAAGGATATCCTCTCTGTTGATTACTTATCTTAATGGAAATAAAGTTACTAGAGTAATTAAAAACTAGAGAATTAAATATCTTTGTTACACTATATAATTTGTTCCTCATAAATGTTCTGTAGTCGCTCATCATGATCAACATCTCATAATATTTTGAAACTGCAGTGTAGTCAATACCAAAATACAGAAACGTGTTCAGAGACACAGACGAATGAAAGACGGGAAACAGCATAACCAGTTTAAACCAACCTTGTTAATACACTGTAGTGAGTAATGCATGCTCTGCATCATAGGAGGAGTGGGGCCTGGTGGCTGTGCAGCCCTGACATCTGGACTGTGGTTTCATTCATTCCTGGATGCATTTTTTAAGGATTTCAGTGGTTTTTTTAGATCTCACATGCTAGTATTTAGTAGGAAGAGATATTTCTAAATAGCAAAACTCCCAATGCGCAGAAGGTATTAGAAAAACATTAATGTTTTAGGTAATGCACTGGTCCTAATGCTTAAGTAGTACAAAAAATTTCTGTGAAAACTACTTCATTGCTATCTTTTCCAATTTCTTTTATGTTGTGGAAAATTTATATTCCACAGTAGTTTGAAAATGTCAAAGTTTCAAAACTGTTACAAAATATGCTGGAAAATAAAACAGACAAAATATAAAAGAAACCTAAATATTCTGAAAACAAATACTGTGAAACAACAGGAAATAATGCAAATAAGTAAAAAATCCAAGTATGCATTTGCCAAGGGAAGGTATCCAAATGGGAGTAAAATCTCACCTTTTGGGGTCCATTTTCATTAGTTTATCTCTTTTTCATTTTACTTTCTTTCTGTTTATTCATGAACTTTTTTTTTTTTTTTTGCACAGAATGTTGTGAGACAGTATGTAACATTTCATGTAAATTAGGTTTATGCTGATATGCTGCTGTATATTGTGAGTTTTATGTATTACAGTCATTAGGTTTCCACATTAATTTCCCACCTATAAAAATTCTGGGGTTTTTAACATAAATAGAATTAAGCATATTAGAAAATAGTGGTATAGTTCATCAAGTATATTTAATGTGGTTAAAACAAAAACTGCTGAATTAAAACAAAAGCAAAACTGCTAGTACAAACTTCATATACACAAGTAGCATTTTAAATTCAGGCATATGCAATTGCTTACAATTAAAGCCACTCTTACAAACAAGGCCTTGTAAAAGCAGCATGCTTTGCTGAGAGAATGAGGTTTGCTAGAGAATGCTGGAAGAGAAGGAGAGCTTTGGTACCTATGAGAAAAGGTGCAGCATATAATTTCACTATGGCTAGTCACCTTGTTGCCCTGTTGCATCCTTTTAGAAGTGGTTAACCACAAAAGATATTAGTAAATAATGGTCTCTGCATGAAGAGGAATACAGTTTTGGAAAGTATAGGGTCTTATTCCTTTCAGATCTTGTCCATGGTTGTTCTTTTTCACAACGTTATGTCCATTCCTTGGTCCATAAATAGTCCAAAAAAGCCTGAAGATACTTGGGTGCAGATTGGTTTCATATGGGAAGATAGACAGGGTCTAATTCTCTCAGCTGGGTGATAGAGCTGCAAGGTGACTAACAGAGGAGGGAGGAACTGATCAGGGATTCAGCACTTGTTATCTGCCTCTCTGGCATCTTTAGAGGCCTTATCTGAGCACACTGAAGTAATAGCAATTCCAAAGCTCTTCTGCTTGCACTGTCATTGCATTGGTCATCTGCTATTAAGCTTTCCAGCATCTGTTATCTATTAGTGGATGTGGTGTTCATGAGACTTGGCGAGAGCATATTCTTGTCCTTACTCAGCTCAGCTTTAACCATGCAGCTTCTCAGCTCAAAATGAAAAAAAGTCCTAGAATTTAGTGTTTGAGCCTTTTGAAATTGCCTTCCATATAAACTAAATATAAAGTATGCTGTTCCCAGGCAAAATGATATTGAGAATCTCAGCTATTATGCACTGGGTGTCTGCTTTCTTGAATACTTATAGAAATTTTATAACCTCCTGTCAGACCTGCTATTGGAATAATCAAGAATTCCCATTCAGAAAGATTTGTTTGTCCTTAGTGGCTGGAGCACATTAGCTTCAAGGTCACTATTTGTCTCCCATTCAGTTCTGTACTAGATGCTCTCTATTCTGACTTGGGAAGTGGAGTAGAAATAAGGAAGTTAAAAAATAAATCTGTGCTACGATTGCATTATTTACCAGAGAAATAGATGAGTTTTAATTTTTTTTCTCATGTGTAGTAAGTTGTTGAGTCTGCTTCATTCAGCCCTCAGAGACTGATGAACAAATTCTAGGGTGTTTCAGACATCTTTACCATTAAATAGAACATTAGGCTCATCTGCATCTTTCTTGGATACCGCCCCCACTCCCAGGGCCGCAAAGCACCGAATCTACAAGTCATTGTTACACTTCAAGTAACAGAGAAGCCTTCATGGAGCCATTAGCCTCTAATTAGGAGTAAGTAATAAGCGATGCAGAACCAGGGAATTCTCATATACTAACCCCCTAGAAAAATAAGTGGAATACTACAAAACATAGTGTCTAATACTGAAGAAAAATAGATGCAGTGATACAGAAGGAAACAATGACTTTCAGGAAGAACTTCTGTCTGGTTTTAATTCAAAGAAAAGAAAGAATAAATGCACATTAGATAACATGACAACAAGAACAAAGAAATATCTCAGAGAGAAAAGAAGTAACAGAGAGAAAATATGTCAGTTAATAAACGAAGGAGCTGAAAGTAATACTGAGTATAAAATGGCCTGGATCCTTTTTTCTTTTCCTTAAATAGTCTGTCTTCAGCAGGAAAACTAAAACAAAAATGTTGATATGATTAGGAATACCATGAAGATTTATTACAATGAAGGCTGGAGATACAAGCATAGGCAACACTTGGGAAAGATTCGCTTATAAACATCAATCTATCTGAAAAGAATCATAGACTGTACTTCTGAAGGAGCCTGCAATTTACAGTTCCCATTTAGGTGCCCGGACACTTAACAGACTATGATCCTATCAAAGCAGTTATGTGAATAACCAAGTACCTTGATGTTCATCATACATATGCCACAATGAGATCAACTGCCTCAGACCACTGAACTCCTCTGAAAAGATGAAAACTTCATGCAGGTAAAAAAAATGGGACTTTAGCTATCTTTGAAAATCTGGTTTTTGGAGGACAATTTGAAGTTTATGAATTGTGAATTAATACCTTTGACAAGCATTTCAATTTTAAACCAGATAATGAAGACACCACAAAAAACACATTTATAGTCTAAGAAAGCATTTGTTTAAATGCTACAATTGGAAATCTTGATTCTCTCTCTCATATGTGGCCAGAGTTTTGAAAAAAGAGTAGGTTTTTATAGCAGGGATGTTCAAAGGTATGCTGAAAGATATCCTAACGTTCTTGAAGGCTATTGACAATTTAGTAGCCAAAGTTAAGAGATGCAAAGAAATATGGAAATATCTAAGCAGCTTGAGAAAACCTTAATAAACTTGTTAACTCTGATATTATAGAGCCAAGAACAGCATTGCATGACTACGTCTGTTCAATGCTTGTATTCAGGAACATAGTTTCTGAACGACACTGGTTCCATCCTTTCATTTATTCTCTTAATGCTACATTCAGTCCTACATAACCACCATACAAGTATGTATACACATACAAATAGACATACGCATACACACACATGAACATAAACATTTTCAGTGCATCTTTTACTCCTACCTATTTACAAACAGCAGCACTTCACAAATATTTTTTGCAACTTGAGAAAGGGTAACAGGTGTTTTGATGTTTAGGTTTGATTATGACTTTCAAACATTTGCAATTATGAATCTTAATGCCTCTCCAAAATGGCTGAAGGATCATAACAAAATGGTTCCAGTGTCCAGAAACAATTTCAGAAGATTCATTAGCACAGGCCTGCACAGCTCCTACATGGCAACACCATTTCCTTTCTGGTGTTTGCTGTTATCAATCCTAAGCAAAACACAGACAGAACAAATGTGTAACTATCCAAGCCTGTTTATCTAGATACAGCCAGGTACCTCTGGAGGTTTTGTACCTATCTGAGGCAAACTGTGCTATGTCTTCAACTATCGGGAACAAGAGGAAGTAAACCAAACTGGCACTCAATAAATAATTTAGGCTTAGTTTATTAATTCCTGAATCTCTCACTATCAGAGGAAAATGAAGGCAAACCAGAAAGAATGCATAGAATGAGTTTTCAGAAGTCTAGATAGATTGATGCCCAAAAAGAGATTAAAAAACTGCAAGAAAACTAGATAGGTATACAATTGCTTTATTAAACAAAAAATAAGAGGGCATAATTACAATATTTACATGTTTTTATACCATTAATACAGAAAATTAAGAATAAAATTCAATAGTAATAGAGAGTGTGTCTTAAAGAAATAGAGAGGAATTAAATAAAATTTTTAAAAAGAACAATTTAAAAGAGATCTTCTGTTGCAATATTAACCAGTAGAATGTTTTTTAATGATAAAACTTCCATTACTTTCTAATACCAGATAGACAAAGAAACTGAATACTGAATGGAATATATTAAACTAATTTGAGGTTCAGTTCTGTCACACTCAATCATATTGCTGATTTACTAACAGGCAGATGGACTGGATGACTTTCACAAATTTCAGGCACTTTAATAATTGCCACTTTGGTATTTGGTTATGACATTATCCATTACATGTGGCTGTTCAGGTACTACAAAAACTTGAAAGGGCTTTCTGGTGTTTGTCTAGAGTTTTACTTTTCTACCATGAAAATCATGCTATTTACAGACAGTTTTGAACAATATGCCAAGACACTGAAATTTCTAAAAGAAGTTAAGGTGATCTGTTCAATTGTCTTAAATGAAAAAAAAAAAAAGGAGAAAAAAAAGACAAAAAATATTCTATTTTAGAGTACTGTTTTGATTCATTTTTCCAATGGTATACCTATACGGCAGTAGTAACTTCAGCATAGAGTATTAGAATTACAGAAAGAATATTTGAATAGAATATTTCAAAATTCACTTGAAAATGACACCTAGTATAAAATTCAGCTTTTCATTTCCTAAGTGGAGTGAAATGTTGCATGCATTAGACTAGGTTTCTTCTTTACTACTACACACATTTCACAGATTTCTGCTTGTGAAGTCCCACATGAACTTCCAGATAGACGAATCCTCACCATTTCCTTTACTGTTATCTCTTCGCAGCTTCCCAACATTCTTCACAATTTCTCCAAAAATAATAATTCTGTGTGATTATTGATGAAAGTTACTGATGCAAGACTTTTGTTGAGATTAGCACTGTATACCATTGGTTTTAGGTGCTGTTTTCTGGAACTCATGTTTGCAGAACATGAGTCTAGAGAATGGAAAATGGAAATTAAGCAGTGATGCTAATAGCAGGGTTTTATTCTCAACCAGTTTCCCACCTCTATATTTTTTGCAGGTTAAGTTTTTAAATAAGACATAGACCAGAAACTGTTTTTCAAAAAATCACAGAATGTCTGAGGTTGTAAGGGACCTCCAAAGGTCCCACCTGGTCCAAAAACCCTTCTCAAGCAGGGCTACCTATATCTAGCTGCCCAGGACCATGTCCAGATAGGTTTTGAACATTTCCAGGGATGGAGACTCCACAACCTCCCTGGGAAACCTGTGCTGGTGTTCAGTCATCCTTACAGTAAAAAAGGATTTCCTGAAGTTCAGACAGAGCCTCCTGTGTTTCATTTTGTGGCCAATACCTGGTCCTGTGACTGGGCACCACTGAAGAGAATCTGTCTGTGTCCTTTTTGCGCCCTCCTTTCAGGAATTTAAATGTATCAATAAGACTCCACTGAGCCTTTTGTACTCTAGGCTGAACAGTCCCAGCTCTCTCAGCCTTTCCTCATAGAGTAGATGCTTGAGACCCTTAATCACCTTTGTGGCCCTTTGCTGGACTCTCTGCAGTATGCCCATGTCCGTATTACTTTTTTTTTTTCAGAAGAGGTCTGCTTTTGCAGGTGACTTTATATCTTCGAAAGACTTAATCTCAACAGTGTTAACTTATAAAAAAATAAAAGGAACTGCTAGCTGAAGAAAGCTTTTGAAAACAGGGTCTCAATGGGTACTAAAAGACTATGACACCCATTTTATTCTATATCACATTCCCTGTCTTTATTTATTGTTTTTTTTCCCTGCCCTCTACCCCCAAGTCTTTACCACTGTACAAAAAAAAGTATGTGTTACCCTTTGTTTGTCAAAACCACATCTGTAAAGCTATATAATATCATGATTTGGTTAATGATTTAATTAGCTTTTTATTTAGGAAGTTAGTTGAGCAAGAAAGACAGAAAATGGCTGAATATGTGGATTTGTCACATCACCCAAGCAATGGATAGTCTGTTGTTCTAGAATAATATTGTGCTTTTGACAATTGAAGTCTCAGCTTTTCATTTATTCTGGAAGTAAATGATCGCTTTATGTCTATGCTTGTTCTCATGATCGACACTGTCATATGCTCCCTACATTGTTCTTATCTGAGCCATGAAGCCAACATAATGGCCAACATTTTTCTTGATCTGTTTGCATTTAATTTCAGAGGGCAAAAGCAGTGAATGCTAATAACAACACAATGCCTTTGTAGATAAAATAAATGCATCTTCCCAGGTAAATGTTAGGAAAGAAAAAATAATTCACTGCAAAGGCTATACAATTGTTTAAAAGGCACAGTAAGAAACTGCAGTTTAATGTGCCTTTGTAATTATGACTAGTCTGCATGTTCTCCGGTGAAATCAAATGGACTTATAAATGTAAATTAAAATAACATCACCATGATTGAAGGCCAGTGAAGATGGAAAGAAGGATTTATTTTTTCGTTTGTTTGCTTGCTATCAGAAAATAAATTTTGAGCAAATATACTGCATGACTATAATAGCTCCTTCCCAAGCTTTTAAATGCCTGCTGTTTCATACCTGTAAGATAATTGCAGTCTTAGACATCAAACCCTATTTTCTCTCATATGTGAATTAATAAAAGAGGGAGTGGACTTCTTTATTATTGCAACTTTTATTTCTAACTTATGTATTTTACTGCAGTTTGGTTATTATTTTTGTTAACCTTTCTGTTATGACTGTTATTATTTTAAGTTTGGTGCTTTGAAACATATACCTCTTCTTACCACTAGATGGAACTGAAAAACCTACTAATTTATCTTCTTTTCTGTTCCACAGGAACAGTTTCTTCAGGATAAAAACTGGAAACAGTCCAGAACTAGCACTTGTCAAGTTAGGGAAGGGTATTTGAAGCACATTAATTGCTACTTGGTGTAGCACTACATTTTCTGCATGCAACTTGAACTCCCAAAAAAGAAGATATTTCAAAAATATTATAAGTGTACCTTCAAAGCAATCAAGGTAAAAATAAAACCAAGTAAAAAGAAAAAAAAAACAAACACAAAAAACCCCCACAAACCAAAATCACCCCAAACATTATGGCTCTCTAAACTTTAATAGTAAAAAGTCAATTTTGATTGATTTTTCAGGAGATACTTTGGAGATAAACCAAGGCAGAAGTATGCCTACTTTCAATATATCTGACATTTAATTGAAAAAAAGGCATGTTAAAAAAATGAAAACTTTTTTTTTTTTCTTGTATTATCTTTTCTTTATTCTGGGTATGTGGTGGGCTTATTTCTTTACAGATCCTACAGAAACAAACATTTACCCTTCTTCTGAAAAGATGTAAATGTGCATCTAGTTGAAGATAGCCCTGCTTATTGCAGGGGAACTGGACTAGATGAGCTTTAAAAGTCCCTTCCAACCAAAACTATTATATGATTCTGAAACTACTATTTGCATGATGTGTTCAAATTAAAAAACTTATAGGATAATGTCTTTGTTGTTTTTGGTTTGAAGATCTACACGTGCTCTTTTCCTGAAAGTTAATTACTGTAACAGGATGATATGAATAGACTGATATGGCAGTTCCTGCATTTGAATCACGTGTTAAAGTATTCCCCGTGCCCACCAGAAATCATTATTTTTAAAACATTTTCATGAATATAATTTGTTTTATATCCCTCTGGTCATTTGGATTGCTTTTACCTCACCAGATTATCCCCTTTTTAGATTGAACTGAAGTATTACTTCTAGTTAGAAACACTTGTTTCTCTCCTGACTAGTGGTTGACCTTTCAACTTTTCTGTTAAAATTTTCAAAGAAATATTTTTCTTCTCTGTCTTGTGATGCATTATTCTATATGCATATCTTTTATATAAGGCAAACCTCCAATAAAGGCTTAAGAAATTAAGGCTTTCTAGCATTGTTCTACAGTTTCCAGGAATCCAAGAGTTGCTGCCTTTCAACTTGATATCTGGAAGCTCAGTTTTATGAAGATCCACTAAATGTGTTTTAATTATGCTGTGTGGTGTTTTCTTTTGTGCTTTTTGGTTTGGTTTTTTTTAATGAGATTGTATTAGGAATTTAGAAATTAGCATAGTGAACACCAAATAATCAATATGCAAACATTAGAGATGATGCGTGCACATTTTCAGTTTGGTCTCTCTGTATAATAGAAGAAAAATCCAGCAGAGAGTGTCAGTGAATTGCATGCTTCTTGATACTTCTCACATTTATTTCATAGAAAATGGTTCACAGTTGTGGGTTTTTTATCCCTTTATCTCTATTGTTACCAGATTTTCTTATTCAATTCCTTGACCTTTTCCTTGATCTTTCTTTGGCATAACAGTCCCTTTAATTCTTTCTGAAATTCTCCTTTTTCTGCAGCCTCCACCTAGGTCTCCTGTCCTCTAGAAATGTATCACACCTCTGGTGTTGTCAACATCTGTAGACATGGGCAAAACACTGTGATAATTAAGTATTACAAACACAAAACTGTGACATATCATCAACTCCTACCTAGAAAAAAAAAAGCGCACCTTTTGTTCAACCTCATTTGTTTCTACTTACTAAACTAGGATTCACGTTAAAGGAAAGATGGGCAAAATAATCTTTGTTTACTGTTGATTTCTGAAGAGGAAGGGTAATATTTAAAGGGTAGGTAATAGCTTACGTTTGTACCCTAGCAACCTTAGGGCATGTTTCTTTGTACTTTTAAGCGACTGACTGAACAGAGCAAGTTTCTAGTTACTTTTATTTTTCATAAAGAACGTTGCATGTTGCCAGCCTTCTGCAGCAGCAGATGACAGTCTGCTAAAGCCTGTAAAAGAGCTGAAGACAGCATACATGTTCTGTGAAATCCCTGAAAAGACTAAGAAGAGAAAGCAACTTCTTGCGTTTTTGGAAAGGATGATGAAAAAAGCTTGTATGAGAAGGTGCGGTTTGTTTGTTTAGTTCATTAATGTCCCACAGATGTGGGAAGAAGCAAGGGGGCTCATGTATTACAGTTATATAGCCTGCCTTGTTTTTCCTTAGGATGGCCTCTCAAAAGAGATTTTGTTACTATAAAATAATGGTGTGAAATAAGAACCCATGCCAAAAGTGAATACGTGATTTGCTCTATAATTTTGTTGATGGATTAAGTTACAGTAGAACTACCCTCTTTTTCTGCCCAAATGAGAACTGCTCTTCAGGAGTGTCTCTATTAAGCATTGCATTGATTTTCAGTAGTATTTCATATTTTATTACTTAAAAATAGATCCAATTTTAGTATCTTAAAAAACATCTACATGGCCCCCAGAAGTTTTTGCTTTTGTTTTATGTGATTTCATCTTCTAATTTCATGTGGCATAATGGCATTATGTTATTATTACTAAGCTTCAAAGTTCTCAGGAAAGTAGACATACATTAGTATTTAATTATACAATTTACTAGTACAATTGTACTAGTGTGTAAGGTATTTCAAATACTCTGGATACTTACTGAGAGTTTACCTGGTATAAATTGAGTATCTTCATAGACTTAAAAGCAGCTAGTTGTTTTTTATCGGCTAAGGATAAGATAAAAACAAAAAAACATTTCATTTCTTGCCAAGACTTTTATTCATACTGTGATGTTTTAAGCATATTTTCCAACTGAAAATCTTTAACACTGTATGTGATTATACATGATTTTCAACATTACTGCTTTAACAATGTTGCAGTTCATACTCTGAGAAAGAAACAAATGGATAAGAATGCAAAACTGAAGTAAATATCCAGTTGTGAATGCACATTAAGTTGCACTTTACTTATTCATCACCGTTATTTCAGTAACTTAGGAGTCAAACCAGATTATTGTCAGAAGCTTACTAGGAAATATTCTAAGCCCTACCTCAGAAATTCCAAACCTTTCGCTTTATATTTCCCATCCCATTTTTTTTTCTTTTTTCTTCATTCCAGCTTTTATTTAGTGACTGTCATTATAGTAATTGAGTAGTACTTGAAGAGAATACTTAATGATCATTTTTTGCAATCATGTACCTTCTGCTTAAGTAGCCTAAACTCAGTGAAAATTCTCTAATAGGATGACTATGGTGAGTAATATTTTGCAAGTAAATTAGCAAATTAGTTTATATCAGAAAATATTTTACTGGAAGATTAATGGACTATGTTGTTATAGCCAGTTGTATTTATATAGTGCAATTTTGTCTGATGCATCCATTTTACAGACAATGTACTATAACTATAGAATGACCAGCCTGTGCTCCTTAGCTTTTTCTTAGATGCCTGGCTTCACAAGAGCTTGTCTACCAATTAAAGATCAACAGAAGGCTTTGTCCTTATTTCTCTCTGCAAATCTTGATTTGTTCTTTGCACTCATGATACAAAAAGAGTGGTGGAAGCTCTGATTCTGTGAAAGACACACACAGGAGATAATAATACAGGAGCTGGGTGTCAGCTTTTGGCTTACCTTTGATTTAATTGAATGACTTAAAAGTCATCTGTTGATATGTTTTCTTAATATTGTCAATTTTCAGAACTACTTCTAGTCTGAAATGCGCCTCTTATTTCTACATGGTTTGGAACTGAATTTGTTATTTTGGAAGTCAATGCGAATTCCAGATTTGTCATTGAATTAGGCCCAAGAGAACACTTAGAAAATGATTTAGTTATAGGAAATATAAGTTCCCATATAGCTAAAGAAACAACAGCTTTCTCACAAAATCAAATGAATAATTTCCTGGGTTTGACTCTCCTGTATCCATACAGTATTTGCTTTGACAGATACCACAGTTGTTTGTGACCTCTTATGTTAATTCTATAATCACCAAACTAATCTCTTTAAATGGAATTTAAATCCTTTTACATAGAAACCATAGATTAGAGGAAAAAAAATCACTGAAGACAAAATCATTTACAAAGAAAAATATACCTCCTCTGAGATCTTAATGAACTCAAACACGTAATTGGTTAGTCAACATTAGGAAAGATATGAAAAGTGAACGAAACATACCCATAACCCTATACCTCATCTAATATTGAAATATGATCTCACTGATTTCCTGATTTACATTATTATGATTTTTTTATTGCATGGCACAGAAGTCCACCAACTTCCTGGGGCTGATTAGGAGCTGCCAGTAAGACAAGGGAGGTGATCTTTCACCTCTGGTGAGGCCATACCTGGAGTACTGTGTCCTGTTCTGAGCTCCTCAGTCCAAGAGAGACATGGACATACTGGAGAGCTCAGAGTAGGGCTGCAAAGACAATTCAGACACTGGAACATCTCTCATAAGGAGAGAGGCTTGGACAGCTGGGGCTATTGAGCCCAGAGAAGGGGATGTTATCAATGTGTATAAATACCTGATGGGAGAGAATAAAGAAGATGGAGCCAGACTCTTCTCAGTGATGCCCACTGACAGGACACAATAGGCAACGGACACAAATGAAAACACATGAAATTGAATCTAAAAACAATATAATACTTTTGTTTGATTGTTTGTTTGTTTGTTGGGTGGTTTTTTTTTGGTTGTTGTCTTTTTTTGTTTGGTTGGACTAGACAAACTCCACAGGTCCCAATGATTCTGTGTTTCTGTGAATTTTAAATCAAGTATAGAAAATAGTTTTTTTTCTCTTTATTTTTAATCCTTGATCACCAAATTAAGGCTTGGAATTTATTGAAGAACTAAAAGGCAGTGAGGACCTGTCCTTTCTATTTTTAAGACTAACAAGAATTTATTAGCCTGTTAACATTTTTGACTTAGCTTAATTACAGCAATTAAGAGATTACCTGCACTGAAGCACATATCTGCAGCTGATCTAGCCTAGAGGGAAAGGAGAAAGGAAATAGTTCATTTATTATTGGTTCAAGTTGATGCCAGACTTTGAGGCATATTTCTCACTTTCCATTGTTTTTAAAACAAGTCTGTAACTGACAGAGCTATTTGGAGCAAGAAAATGCAATTAAAGGTCTTGTGGAACTTTCAGTCTATTTACCACTTTTCTTCTAATGCTGCATGGTTTTCCTGCATCACTCTTTGAATTTCATTCAAAGTGTTGCCATGTTTGAACGTCCTAGAAAAATGGAAGTTCTATCAAGTGTGGAGATGGTACTATCATAGAAATATGATTTGTGGTACATTAACAAACTTATTCATGTGAACACATACAGATGTGATTTTTTTCTTATTTAAAGACCAATGTCTCTTAACAACTTCTAGATAACACAATAGACTGCTGATTCTTCCAAAGCAATTTAAAGTCTCAGAGTTGTCCCACATGAAAATTGTACTCTAATTTGTCACAAATTACTCTTCTTATATTGTGCATATGCATTACCTCTTGTAACTTTTATTTCACCTTCTCCTAAATATTTAAGTGGTCTAAGCATTTTTCAAAACAAGTAAGAGAGGAGTCTTGTTGTTTGATTTGTTTGTTTGTTTTTCTGGAGCAGGCAGGTAGTTCTGCGATTCCTTTTTGAGTTAAAATTCTGATAGAGAGATTACCTTGTTTCCCAGTGATTCACCCTCACTACATCACATGATTTTTCTAGAATGAAGGAAGCTACATCCCAGGTGTTAACTAGTACTGGTTAATTTCTATATTAAATATTTCATCCTGTATTTGTTGTTTTTCAACTTGATTTTTCTTCTTTAGTTTATTTTTGGTTTGGTTGTTGGGTTTTTTTTTTTTTTTTTCTTTTTCCAGAGCTAGTTGCCAACCTTGACCTAATCTACAAATAAATCCCATAACTCATATCATTATTGGAAAGTGTTGCATGCATTTCTATAGTCATTCATCTCTGGATGCAGTAAGCTGTGGCCATTCTATAGTCTTAGAGACAGGTATTGTATCTTCTGTGAATGGATACAAAAGCAATGTAAGTGAACAGAATGCATGAAATATGCCCTACAGGGGCACATGCCATATGATACTTTATCTCCAAAGAGATTTTGTGCTCCAAGTGGGAAAGTGTGTTGGACCTAAAGGTGAGATGATGAAGAGGTGGTTCTACTGGAATTTAAGGGTCACAGGAGAATAGGGAAAATATATGCTACGTAATTCAACACAGATATTTTTGAGACCTCATCTTGCCTTACTGACTAGATTGGGCAGCAAAACCTATGTTCCTTCTACCACCTTAGAGGAAAATAAAGGTAATATTACCTTGTGTAGTCTTTTGGGGAAATAAGTCCTTCTCATAGATCACTATACTATTTGAATGCAAACAGCTATTTAGCCGACATAAAGAAATAGAGACATAGCTGTTCAGACTTTTAAAACAGGAAAAAAATGGGTGTTGCTTTAAGCAAAAGGTCATCCATCTGTCTTAGAGTGCTCTCTAATGCATTTCTTGCTTGAATATACTGCTTTGGTATTATGTTACTAGCTTATCAACCAATACTGAATTGCAGTTCAGAGGGAGCTATCAGCTCTCATAGTGATATAGTGATATTCCCATGCTGTAGTTTAAACTTAAATGTACAGTGAATCATATATACTGTACATATGTAAATATGAATCTGCAGTGCAAATGAGCTACAGGGCCTTGAATACTGAAAAAGTGATTGAAGAGCAAGCTTATTTGAAGAATCAGTTTTTCACTTTCTTAGTTTCCTAGATCAAAGACATAACCATGGCAAGAATCACGGTCTGAGAATACTTGCTTTGAGAACTTGCCTCTACCTTGTTACATTGAATGGGTTCTGTGAAAATTCCCACAAGATTGGTGGTTACCACACTTCTGCTGGCTGGAAGATTTTCTTCTTGTCTTCTGGACCAAACCAGGATTCAGTACCTCTGTTTCTTTAATGATTAGAGGAATGGACTGATGAGAAGAATATATTATGCATACTTCACTAGTCCAATAATATTTTACAAGGATATTCTGATCTTGCAAGTAAAGGCTTTCACATTCATGTAAGGAAGGCAGGTATTTATAGTCAGATGTGTGTTATATGTCAGCACACACTTAGTTCTTTCTGTAATGCAGTAAGAAGCACCACCATCATTTAAAATATTTAAAGGGAAAATACAATACACACAACACTCTGTAATAAGGATTATGAAAATAGGAGGAAAAACTACGTAATATCACAGGCTTTTAAAAAAATACAATAGGAAAAAAGCATTCAACTATACATGACTAGATGATTCTTATGTAACAAGCTTTCAAGTGGCTTTTTTTTTAAGTCTGATTTCTTTTAAGTTAAGCATTTATCTAAAAATCATTCAAAACATTACAGAACCACAAAATCACAGAGAAGCACAAAATCACTGAGGTTTGAGGGGACTTCTGGAGTTTGTCTACTTCAACCAGTTCAGGGTCAGGTAGAGCAGCTTTTCCAGTCAGGTTTGGAATACCTCCAAGACTGGAGACGACACAGCCTCTCTGGACATCCTGTGCCAGTGTTTGATCATGCTCATAGTAACAAAAAAATAGGAAAAAAACTGCTTCTTTGTGTTTAGGATGAATTTCATGTATTTTAATTTGTGTCTGTTGCCTCTTGTCCTGTCAGAGAGCACGACAGAGAAGAGTCTGGGTCCGTCTTATCCATTCCCTCCACTGATAAGATCCCCCGAGCCTTCTCTCTGCGATGAACTCCTGGAGCTGACTTTACAGCTGAGAGCCTCCACTCTCTGAGTATCTTTCTGTATGTCAGATGTTCCAGGTCTGAATTGCCCTTGTGGCCCTAATCTGGACTTTCTCCAGTACGTCCATGTCTCTCTTGGACTGGGAAGCCCAGAACTGGGCATGGTATTCCAGGTGCGGCTCAGCAGTGTTGAGCAGAGGTGAAATATCACCTCCCTTGACTTACTGGCAACACTTCTGCTAATGCAGCCTGGGAGCCTGATGGACTTCTGCGCCACAAGGACACATTGCTGGTACATGGCGAGCTTATTGTCCTCTAGGACCCCTGGGTCTTTCCCTGCAGAGCTCTTTCCCAGCCATTTGACCTCTAGCTTGTACTGCTGAATGGGGTTATTATTCTCCAGGTGTCTGGCTTTGTATTAGTTATTAATCAAATTAATCAAAACTGCCTAATTTAACTTGGAAGGTGAAGAAAAATACAAACTTGACCAAGAGTATTTAAGCTTAAAATCCCAAAATGGTCAGTGATTGCCAGTTATTTAAAAAAAAAAAAATGCAGCAGCATAAAGGAAGCAGAATTAAATATGAAAGGACAAGAAATATGAAAGAGAAAGAAATACTCCTACCGGAAAGCTAAATATCAGTTCTTCTATGAAGCACATGCACCCAGAGACTTTAAGGATTAGGATATAATTTAATTTTGTTATTTTAAGAGCCACTTTATCATCTTAAAAAAAATTTATCTCATTTAGTAATTAAAATTAGAAAGAAAAGAAAGTTTAAAATTAGCATATATTTGTTCTAATTAAAAAATCATTGTGATTTGTCAGAATTTTAAAGTAAGAGTTATGTTTCTTTTTATATCCATTTTTAAGTGAAAGACTCAAGTTTTTAATGATTCTTTTATTAACTGTCTTATGATTTTGATGACTCTAGGATGCTTTCGTCAGTTTTCAAGGATCACAAGACATTACAAAACCTTTACATTTCCTATTCTTATCTTGACTTTCCAATGATGACAAATATAAAGCTAGGCTTTTCAGAAATCTTATTTTACTAAGAAACTGAGCATCAGTTTTACATAATGTCTGAAGCTTTACACTTGGAAAGAACAAAACTTAATAAATTCCGGGGGCAAGGATTGAATCTGACGATAAAAACATGTTATCCCTCCATAAAGTGCATTCTATTTTAAATGCATTTTCTATGACACTTTTGAAAAATACTCTGCATTCAGCTGTCTACTTGAAGTTGAAATTGCGTCATTTCATTGTTACTTCTTCACTGTGCTATATGTGACACTTTTTGCACCAGAAATGCATCATATTTGAAAACAAGTCAAAAATACAGAGAAAAAATTAATTTCACCTTCACACAGCCTTTCTTCTTATAAAAGAAAGGGAAAATAATAATACTTACATAAACTTGAATTCTGTATGAGGTCTACCAATAGGTGTCCTTTGTATGTCACCTCAATGTATAGCACTTTAAGAATGTGAAATTATAATCAGATAAAGCTCAGATTATTCTGTTCTTGCAGCAGAAACTTTCTTGTGCATTATATAGGGTTTCTGTGCTAGACTTCTACATTTTTTGGATTCAGAAGACACAAACCATTTCTAGACATGAAAGAAGAACTCTGAAAAAATAGGAAGAAGGAGAAAGAAGGTGCTTACTTAGATTATTGCCCTGGAAAGAATACTTGGGACTGCTCCTTACTCCAATGTCTTCTCTGTTTATTTGATTAGGTTTGTTTTTTTTTTTTAAATTTCTTCTGACAATAAAGAGGGACGGTTAAAACAGAGGGGGAAGGGATCCCATGCCTCCAGAAACTGTAGTGTCTTTCACATTCGACTTCAATCCCATAAATCTTACATTTTTGTTACACTGAAATGTTACCACCCCTCTTCCAGTTCAGTTTGTCAGGGCATAATTAGCCAGCTGCAAAGAGCTGGCAGAACATATAAAATATAACACAATTATTAACTGTCTACCATGCAAAAAGATGTCTAGGATTTAATGGACTATTAGGCTAAGCTTTTGTGTACTTGCTTTCCCTGATGAGGTACACAAAAACCATTTCTTGGCCATACAGGCATCAGTTGGGAGGGAAGCCCCCACAGTTCCCTGAAATGATTCCTCACTCATGTTGAGTTCCCATCCTCTCCCATCTCTATCAAGAGCAAACACCCAGCTAGACCCCAACTAGTACCCCTGCTTTGTTTTGTCTTTCCTTTAGGATTATATATATTTTTCCATAGGGATACCTCTTTGTCTTGAATCCTTGAACTAATGACAGTCTCTGTTTCAAAAGTCCTACCCCTATTCATAATTTTAACTTTCTTATCCTCCTGCACTCTTTCCCACAGCTTGCTTTCAGAGCTTTGCAATCTTCTCAGAAGTTGGAGCAAATGTTATGCTGCTGAACTACATCTGAACTGGTCCTTGGACCCTCGGTGCTCTGGCCACTAAGCCTCAAGGGTACAGGGTTTACAGCAGGCCTTGCAGAGAGAAAGGGTTACTGTGATGTCAGAGAACATTCACGCCAGTGTATGTACCTATGCGTGCATGTTTGTATTTATGTAAAGTAGTTACTACAGTAATCCCTCAGGGACAGACTGCACTTCCTCTGACTGAGACGATAGACAAGTTTCCTGATTCTCATCCAAATAGCAAGTGGTGATAGCACCAACCCTCCACCCTATGAAGACTTCAGTGCTGCAGGTGTATCCTAGATTTATTGCACTACCTCTATTAGATTGTGTACCACAGCTCTGAGAGAGACTGCCTCCAGCACAGCTGAATCTAGGGAAGTGTAAGGTGAAGGAAACACTCTGAAACAATTCAGCAGATCAGTGTCCTAATTTTTCATTCATATCAACTGCTCTCCTACTGTTCACACATAGCTGAGACTTTGAAAAAAATCACAACTGAAACAGCAGGCACCCAACTTAGATATCAGAGCATGATACGATCCTCTAGAGGATGATTCAGAACACCTGCCTAAATTAGCAATCATTAAATATAAATGCAGCTTTTTAATATATTTCACACTTTGGACAGAATGTTTAATGCTTGCAAACCAGCAAAGACTTGAGCTGCATAGCATCTTTCACCTGTAGATGATTATATTCATATTCAAATTTGACCATGTGTTTACTTTTTTCTTACCTTAGCTTAGCCTGAGATTTAACTGCAGTAAGCATTTTTAGTTAGCTTGTTTGGTTTTGATGAGGGGCAGAAGAGGACCAAAAGGGAAGAGGATTTTGTAGACATCAGCTAGGGTTATGTCAGTTCTCTAGGTAAATCTGACATGTGGTATATTAATCTACCTGAGGACATATTTATAATCTTGTCACTCTTTTCCATTTTTTCTTGTGTCATATTAGTTATCCTTTTTTTTTATTATTTTTTTTTTTGACACTAGAAATGACAAGTGAGTCTAATACTGTTTTGATACCTTTGGCATTGTTTTACTTCACAATCATCACATCCATGCATGAGACAAAAAGGAACAGAAACACCTTATTTAAAAAGTTTTAAAAGTTTACTGATTCATGAAATGCTTAATGTATCTAGAAGTGTATCTAGATTGTTGTGCAGTCTTCTGTATCAATGCTATTTGAAAAACATTCCCATGGTTTTTTGTGCTTCTATTCACATTATCTTACAAAAAAAACCCCAAGCCATCTAACAACCATGGAAATTGAGGTTGTCCTCAAGGTCCTAAATTAATTTTTTGATCCTTTTGGGAGCCTCCCAAAAACCTCAGAACACAAAGTAAAATCAATGGTCAGGATGCTTCTCTATAGATTAACTCAAATATTATCATGTGAGCCTCTGTGAAGCAAACAAGTGAATTTCTTTCAACATTTTTTATTCCCCCATCTAATAGTCTTGCATATTAGTTCAGTGAATATCAAGTTAAACTCATTCTCTTTGACAGATTTGGCAGCTGCTTAAAATGAAGATGCAGTATCACAAAATACAGACTAGCTGAATAACATATAAAATAACTTCTAGTAACTTCACCGTACTTCTGGAAGTTTGGGTAAACATTTTTCTGTTATATTCATTTGCAATAGTTAAGCCAAGCAATGTCTTCTTTCATTATCTAAAGAATGGAGTTTTGAAATGGTGTGAATTTAATTGTAAATTGTCTCGGTTTCATAATTTATTCCTATTTACATAGATTTTTTCCTTGCAGATTTAAATTGTGATTCTTTGAGATATGTACTACTTCCTTTCGAATAACACAAGCAATATTGAGGCAAAATGCATCTGATATAAATGGAAGAAGTATGTATAGTTTTGAATCTAAATGAGACTATTCATTCTGATCCAGGCACAAATCCTTGTGTAAGAACCAAAAATCTATATTACGCTCCTGATGATAGATTTTTATAGGTGAAACTCTGTTTTGTCTGACAAATCTAAATTTCAGGCAACCATATATGTCCTGAAGGTCTACAATGTGTACATGGTAATATTTCTTCATCAGTGCTAGTACTGTTTTAGACACTTCTTCCAGTTCTGGTTCAGCTGGCGGCTTTAGTGTATATGGGTATTGTTTGAATACACATTTTAAATACTATATTGAAAAGTTCTGCTTGGAGCATGGCAATACTGTGTATTACTAAAAATTTCCCAAGAGGACCTATGTTCTAAGAATGAAAATCACTCTTCACGTCCCTCAGCTTCCAGAAGATTAAGGAAAGGGTAAAATGGGATTCACGCACAGTTTAATTCAAGCACTGGCAACAGAATTTTAGTGTCAATTTTTTTTTTTTTTTTGATACTCCAGTTCATATTTTTGGTATACATATTGCAAATACGTGTACCCATATTGATATATATAGCACATATTTTGATGCAGCAGTACATTTTTTACATCTGCATTTTTCATATACCCGCCCAAGGGATTTAAAAACCCCTTTTCATATTTCTAGTTCTTTTCTTTTCCTCCTACTCTAATCTTATCACACGTTCACTAATCTCTTCTACTCCATTTTTTATTGTGCGTATATTCCCCTATGTGATCTGTGTCCATTCATAATGTTGCTGTAAGGCATAAATAGCATCAGACATTAAGGCCACAGAAGACAGTGGAGCTAGCAGTTCATCAAGAATTTCCAGTATTGTAATATGTCTTTATATTGTTAAGGTTTTTTTATGTTGTTCATATATTTTGCATTTTTCATTCCCCATTTTATTTAATTTTAGTGGATATATTAACAAGAGAAAGATAATCTTGTTATCTTGTTTGTTTGTCTGTTTTTCTTTTGGAAATAGAACATGTGAGTCACAAGTAACAGGAAAAATTCCTTGTCTCAAATTCTGCTTTTCTCACACTTCAACTTGGTACTTCACTTTTTCATGCAGAATGTATTCCAGTTCTCCTTCCAGCAACAAAGACCAGGGTCAGATTCTCAAACACTGGATGGCCTTTCATGATCCTATGCTCACTCTCTAAATGTGAAGATGAGCCCATTCTTTCCCTTTTTTTTGCGTTCAACTTTCCTGCACATGAAAAGTGCTACTTGTGACAGTATTTTCCTCTAATCTTAACTGCAATTATTTAAATCTGCTTGAGGTGACATTTCCTGCTTGCTTGATTCTACTCATGGTTCTCCTTTATGCTTCACCTTTCTGGAAGTGTGAGCCAATCTCTATCATTATTTGTGTAAAGGTTATGCTATAAAGTTCTATCAGTGAAATTCCAACTACTAGATTTATTTTGTCTGCTTTGTTACATTATTCTTAAGAACACTAGACTTTTATGTTACAACAGACCATAAACATTAACTCACAAAAAATGGCACAAGGTGTGAAAATATGGCAGGTATCTTTCAAAAGCAGGACATTATTTCTGAAGATTTACAATAATTTTGTGACTTTTCAGTACCTGACTGTCTAGAAGATCAACTATAAAATCTTGACTTTTTTGTTTGTTTGTTTATCTATAAAGTCCTTTTTTTTTGGAAAAATCTTGCAAATACATGCCATGTAAGAAATAGTTGAGAATTTTCAGAACTAAGAAACTGCAATTGATTCATAATTACAACCTTTCACAGAACTTGATATGACATAATTTTCAGTTTCTTCCCAACTTTGTTGTTACTCCATTTTAACACATTCAAGTGTAACGCTTGCTATGTCTCTTAATATACACATATCACTGGTACACATGCACAGTTAGCAAAGTTGCTGTCTGTGTGAAATAATCCTGTTCTGTATTCATTGCATGTGTATTTATAACCAAAAACTGAAACTGTAAAAAAGGATTTCACAGTGCTGCAAAGGGGCATCATGAATTATTTAAAGTAAATCAAATTTTATAACCCTTCTCAATCTTTCATAAACTGTATCTTCCTATTTTATTTGATATTTTATCCAGAGACTTAAAGCAGCGTAAGTCAGGGAAATCTCTTAAATTCCTGAAAGATTTGTAAAAGTACATGAAGAAACAGTTCTCACAGTAGCTTTTGCATTTGATGTAGCTGTAAGACTATTGATAACCTATAAGCATTTAATATTTAAGAGGAAAGAAGGTAGATTTTCTAAAATGTTCAACACCCTGAGACTCCTTTTATTCTGAATTAAGGCTACTGGAAGATGTTAGGAAATGTTAAACTTTTCTCAAACTCATTAATTGACTTGAGCTTATCATCCGCACTGTTTCTGCACACACAGAGTCAAATATATAATAACACTTGAAATGTATGAGTCAAAATGTAGGTCATAGTTGAGGAATGAGAAGTGTTTCTGGACTTATGAGAAGACACTGAAAAACTGATACAAGTTCAGAGAGGAAATTCGAGAACAATTAAAATCCTTGAATCTCATCTTTACAATGAAGCACCTAAAAAGCTCTATTATGGAGATTACTTAAGGGAACAATAAGATGTTGACTTCATTGTAACTGTAGATATAGCTAAGAGGTTTGTTTTGCTTGTTTCATAGAATCACGGAATCACGATGGTTGGAAGGGACTTCTGAGATCATCGAGTCCAACCTTAATAAAAAAACCAACAAAAAAACCAAAACCAAACCACCTAAACAACAAAAACCACAACACCCCACCACACGACACCCACCCACAAACCAATAATGGGTTTGTGCTCTTGAGCACTAGAGCATGCCCTGAAGAGCCATGTCTACACGTTTCTTAAATACCTCCAGGGATGGTGACTCCACCACCTCCCTGGGCAGGCTGTTCCAGTGCCTGACCACTCTCTCAGTAAAGTAATTCTTCCTAATATCTAATCTAAATCTCCCTTGCCGCAACTTCAGACCATTTCCTCTGGTCTTGTCATTATTCCCTTGGGAGAAGAGGGCCAACACTTGCCTCTCTACAACCTCCTTTCAGGTAGTTGTAGAGGCCAATGAGGTCTCCCCTCAGCCTCCTCTTCTCCAAACTAAACATGCCTAGTTCCCTCAGTCTCTCCTCATAGGACTTGTTCTTCAGACCCCTCACCAGTTTGGTGGCTCTCCTCTGGACACGCTCCAGCACTTCAATGTCTTTCCTGTAGTGAGGGGCCCAAAACTGAACACAGTACTCGAGGTGAGGCCTCACCAGTGCCGAGTACAGAGGCATGATGACTTCCCTACTCCTGCTGGCCACGCTATTCTTGATAAGAACCAGGATGCCATTGGCCTTCTTGGCCACCTGGGCACACTGCTGGCTCATGTTAAGCCGGCTGTCTACCAACACCCCCAGGTCCTTTTCTTCCGGGCAGCTTTCCAGCCACTCTTCCCCAAGTCTGTAGCATTGCCTGGGGTTGTTGTGACCAAAATGCAGGACCCGGTACTTGGCCTTATTAAACCTCATCCTGTTGTCCTTAGCCCATTGATCCAGTCTGTCCAGATCCCTCTGTATAGCCTTCCGACCCTCAAGCAGATTAACACTCCCACCTAATTTGGTGTCATCTGCAAACTTACTGAGGGTGCATTCGATCCCCTTGTCCAGATCATCAATAAAGATATTGAACAAGACTGGCCCCAGAACTGAGCCCTGAGGGACACCACTGGTGACCGGCCGCCAACCAGATCTAGCTCCATTAATCACAACTCGCTGGGTACAGCCATCCAGCCAGTTTTTTATCCAGCGGAGGGTACACTTGTCTATGCCATTTAACAAGGCACGTCCTGGAGTTACGGTATCTGTAATGATCCCCATGGTTTTCTGAAGAGAGTTTAATGCCAAGAATTACAGGGCAATTGTGGTGTTACCTTCCATCACATTTAAAACCTGAATTATGTGTTTTATTTGTTTGAATCTGTTTCCCTAATGTATATATAAGCATATTCCTTCAGAAAATATGAAACAATGTGAGTGAAAAAAAAAGTTTTCAATCATATTGTTTTTACTATTTCTTATTTACAATTGAAAATCTTTTCTTTTTTTTTTTTTTTTAATAAGGAAAACATTCACGTCAGTTTTGAAATAATACAAGGCAATTCTAAATTATATTGCAAAAATATTGCTGACTGTTTAGAAATAATGGATGATATAATGTCTTTACTGCTGACACAGAAACATTTTCTCTTCTGGTAATACAAATATTAGGTTAGTCACGCTCATATTGAAATGAATGGTTACTTTTTCATTGATCACCGCAAAAGACCTTTATCCAAAAATTGTTGGAAACTATTTAAATGCTTATCATCTGAAATATCACCTCAGAACATAATTTATATTTTTTTAAATTAATAACTTCATTCTTTTCATTTTCCCCGAAACACACAGGACAAAGATGAAATCCAAAAAAAGTTGCAGTATATGTGACATTTAAATGTGTTTGTATTCCCTTGCAGAGGCAGCATTTTGGGGTCACAGAAAATCTAGGAAACATCGATTGCTGCTTAAGAATTTGAATATCATTATAAAACAAAGTCAGAACTAAAGGGCTTTTAAAATAAGGTTTCTGAATAAAAACGGAACTGTAGCCTTGTATATGCATAAATTGCAATTGATAAGCCTAAATTAATTAATGAATTGGCATTTATTTGTCATATAGACAGTGGCAGTGATGATATCATATAAGAAATTGATAAACATATTAATGTCATGTTGAAACTCTGTTGCAATTAGCTTTTAAAATAAATTAATTGGCAAAATTAAGAATAGACATGGGTCAGAACTCCATCTCCTGTGAAGGACTGTTATTTATAATTAATAGGAGTGGTTGTGGAAGAAAAAAAATAGCATTAAAACATTGTAACAAGATGTCACTGCAGTTACTTGCATCTATAATTTACAACAGTCTTGTGTTTACAAAGCATAATGTGCTTTAACATTTCACTGGAATCCATAGAACCTTAACATCATTGCATTGGTCAAACAACATAAAGCATGCTTACATACCTTCACAAAAAAATAATAAAAAAGAGAGAACACAAGTTAGAGATTTGTTTAAAAATACCAGTGAAGCAAAATGCTTAAACAAGCCTTTGTTCAAATACACATTGTGGTCATTGTTACTTTAACCCACATCAAGGTTTCCTTTGGAAGGCTTTCCCTTTTTTTGCTACCTCTTGTTTGTAGTTATTTTGTTTGGCAGAGGCAAGCACCCATTGGCTGAAAGTAGTAATCTTGCAAAGCAAAACTTCTGACTGCTGTCAGCTGATTTCTGGTGGCTAGTGCTTTTCTGTATTAAGTTTTGGGTTCCTGTCAGTTGCTGTAACTAATAACGACCTGAAAAGTTTGAGAATACTGCACTTCAGATCATCAAGGACTGTAGTGCAAATCAGGAATTCTTCTACTGAGAAGTTTGTCGTTGACTTTTTTTTGTCTTATTTGACACTGAAATATATTTGTAGTCTTTCCAACAGTATTTTGGAATATGGTCTTTGAGTGAAAGTAAACATGAAGAAACTTACTTTGTGAAAGAAAAATTAAATCTGAAAAAAGGTATGTGTAGCCGTAACCTTAGTAATTTGATTGCAAAATAAATACAATAGAAATATTCTCCAGATCTCTTAAACCTGTTATGTACAAACATATCCCAACAAAAATTCAGAAATGTAATAACCTATTCTTCAGTCCATTATCAAGAAATATTTTATAAAATTCTTCGTACTTAATATGTGTTTCAGAAGATAAACCAAACTTGATTATGGTTAAAATTATGTGGAACTGCAAGTGACTTAATATTAACCTATTTATTTTTAGGAGTGGACCTATCTTTTGTTTTAGTATAAGCAGAATTTTAGCCCAAACATTATACTTAAGAATTGTTTTCACCTCATTTAGAAGCAAATATAACTACAGCTTGTTAAGAAATGTAAATATAAGTGTCAACTTTTAATCTTGGCTGTAAAAGCTTTTGCTGAAAAGCTTAGAAATGTTAGCAGCCTGAAAAACAGGTTAAAGAACTATTATAGAAACTGGAATGTTTCTCTTCCCTGTAAATTTAATTATTGCTTGTAATATGTTTCTTTTTTTTTTCCAGTTAATATTTTAAAATATGTTCTATTTCAGTTTAAGCATTTCAAATTATTGCATTGCAAACAGTGAATTTATATGAAAACTACCTATTTAGGAGAATTAGATTTACAGAATAACTTAAATAACTGTAAATATAATCAGACAGTTAATTTTTAAATGCCCTGAAACTGTTCTGACATATTGAAGATAATGTAATTATTGACACAGGTTTCACATAACAGAATGGAATAAAACTTTTCACAGTACAAAACACCCCAGACTGAAAACAACATAATTTTGTTCTAGGAATGCAAGTTAGGTTTATTGTCTCCATCTGTCTCAATTTAATGGAGCAACACTCTCTCAGAATAAAAATTCAACTAGCTCAAATTGGACATAATGAAACTATTAAAACATTTTACTGAAAAAAATCCCTTGATTTAAAATCTAGTTTGTTTAAGAAATCAAATCCTCATACCTTTAGAAAGCAAAACAAATTCCTCCCACAACCAGATCAACTTGGAAGAATGAAAGGAGAAAGAAAATATGCACAAAAGAAAAACTTCATTCAAATTTTGTTTTTTTTTTTTTTTTTCATTTCTTAGCATTTCCAAGAAGCAATTATTTTCTTACAATAAGATTTTCTTTCACATTTGACTCCCCATATTTATATTATTTCAACATGGTCCTTTGTAATGTATATAATATTCTTCCGAATATCCAGTTTTCAAAATGCAACATTGAAGACAACTTCTTTGCATATTAATTTTTTTCCATCACTTCTGCATTTTACAATAGTTCGATGTGTCCTAATACATGATAAACAAGTCTGTGAGTCATGTAATTTTTCATAAACTTCTATGGGTCTATTACTTGCTGTTTGTTAAATTAATGTTGCTAATTTGCCAGATTATAAAATCTGCATCCTGCATTGCCCCCTTACTCTTTTCAGATTCAATTTTTCTAGAATCATTAAAGCATCTTAAAAGAACTCCTCCAAAACCAAAAAACCCCACCAACAAACAAGAACTGTGGCAAAAGCTGTTTTATCTCAGTATCTGATTCATCATATCACTGCTATCTAAATTATATATTGTTCTATAATCATGCTGTGGCCTGCCATGCCCTATTACAGCCTTTTGCTTAAAGTACCAACTGCAGGTATTTCACCTAACAATTCTTATTATGACTATGTTCATTATATTTGTCATGCTTCAGTTCTATGATGATTTTACAATACTAGGTAACTCGGTAATCAAGTAAGACAATTAGATATTTCAACTATTAATTCTGAATGTTCTTAATAGCAAAATACAAATTAATTATTTTGTTTGTGCCAACTGTAGGAATTGCATAGGTAGCTGACCAAACACCTGCCCAGATAATCTTTTTCTGCTCCTGCTTTTTCAGTACTTAGCAATAGTCTTTCTTGATAATAAAAGCTGTCCACAAATCAGAAGCAGGTCACAAATTGTATGACAGCATCACATAGTGATCTCAGCTGTAGCTTTTATAGGATAACAGAATTCCCCATCTAATACAGGGGTGCCGGGTTAAGTTATTCAGAGATATCTCCAACATATAGATGAGGTTAAAGCAAGGTCGAAACTTGATTTTCACTAAACTGCATTTATCTCCCTGAGATTCCAGAGCTGCATATGAATATTCATATCCTTGAAGACAGTGGCTGCATTAAAAACCCACAAATCTGTATTAAAGGTGTAGACAAAGAGTAGATAGTTATTTTTAAAGAGGTAACAGAGAAGTGATAAATGAATGATAGAAACAGCAGAAGATGGAGAAAATGAGCAGTGAGTGTGGAGATAACTTAAAAATAGCAATGGGTGACTAATTCCTTTTTAAGAAGTAATGTTAATTTCTCTGGAAAACAGAAAAAATAAGTTAATAAAACACTAAAATAATGGGATTAACACTGGAGTTATTTGTTTCTTGCATCTCTAATGAGCATGGTTTTTGCAAGGTTAAAACTGCCTTAAAAATTTCTGAAGTCCATAAGTATCATGTGAACAAATCAGTTGCAAGGGAATAAATGATAACAGTTTCATTATTAAATTCACTCTGAGTTGGTCAGACTGTTAAGTAGACCTTTCTGTACCTTTTCTTTATCGAGCACCTCACACAAGCCCTCTGCCTCCCCACTCCACCAACAAACAAAAAAATAATCTACAGCTATTTTTTATTGAAAATGCAAATTAAGACAACAGAGAAAATCTGTTAACTTATAAAAAAGTCTATCTTTCCAAGTTACATTAGAGGTCTGTCTGTGTTTCTGCTCTTCTTAGAAGACAGCAGTGGAAAATTTCACAACCCCATATTCATTTCTATGGAAGTGAAAATATGACCTCCATTTGCAAATGTGGTCTTAGATAAAGCTGTGGTAGTAAAAAGTGGTCAACATTTTAAACTTATTCAGATAATATCTACCACTGTTTACATCAAACCTAATCCAGCAGGACCTCAACATTTGTATTGCTGGAAACTATCAAGAGTTGCATATTTATTGCTAATATACATATTTTCTGTAGCATTCCTGAAGACTATAGTGCTGCTATAAAGATACTCTGCTATTGAATTTCTAGGGAAGCTGTGGAAATAGGTACTTTGAATGGGAGGAGACTTCCAGAAGAACATGTGTAAATTACAAATTATTCCTGACTCTAAGCCAACGGACCAACTTTATTCGGCAAAATAGGTTTACCTGACCTCAGTAAGTGCTGGCTGATAGCTGCAGATTTCTGCAAACATGGACAGTTCATCTGACTCCGTGTGAATTGTCTTGGCAGTCAGGGCCAATGAAGACAAGGGATAGCAAATAGCACCTAGACCTGCTAAATAACACCAGTCTCACATTACTCCTTATAGAATTTAGGATAAATGATGTATAGGATACATCTCGTTCTTCTTTTGCCTCTTATGACATTGTATGCTATAAGAGGCATTTGGGGGAAAGAAGAGGGATGTGCCATCATTTTCTGAAATTAATAAAATTTCAACTTTCTATTTAAAACAGAAAACAAAACAGAAAGCCACACTGCTGACCAGATACAAGAACTTTCTGTATCTTTCAACTCAAAGCTCCTTTTTTTTCCTGAGTTTTTGTTCATGGTGGATTTAACTCATACTTAGTGTATTGAATAAGATGACACACTACAGAAGATATATATAAAATAAAACAAGTACACTGTTCCAGTTTTTTGAAGGACTTCTGAAGAGATCGCTGCTTTATTAAAATTGCAGGCTTTTCAACAGAATAAATAGCAAAGTTCATTTAATAAGGGATGTCTTGACACTGGTGATACTGTTTCATTAAATTTTAAACAACACTTTATTATTTTTGATAAAAACCATCCACTTTTGGCCTCCTACTTGTTCTTTAAAAAATTTAGATGTTAATTATACCACATGCGGAAAAAGCTCAAAGACATTATGTTACCGAATCTTGGAGGAAACCCATTTCAGTCTAAAGCACCATCAAGGGAACAGAAACAAGCGTGTGTCAGGATGTTTAATATTATAGCCTAGGGGGACATAACACTTGCTATATGTGGGAAGTAAACAGCAGGGATTTTCAGTAAAAAATGAGACAAAAAAACCCTTGTGATCACAAAACAGAAAACCGTATTGCTGATCAGATATAAGAGCTTTCCCACAAACTCCGGCTGTGCCTTTACCAACTAAAATCTCATGTTAATTTTTGTGAGACTGTTTCTGTTGCATGGCTGGTAAGAATGGAGAAAAACAAATTTTGCTGTGTTTTTTTTTTTTTTCCCAGAGAGTCTCTCTGTGGCAAAACTCTTGCCATATTTTTCACTTTAACTGAAACACCAGACTATGATTAGCTGATTCATACTCTATTATACTACTCAAATTAACAGAGCAGAAAATGGAAACCTTCAAAAATTCAACCCTTCTTTACTAATTGGAATTGAAAATATAATATTATTTGGAGGATATTCTCCTGATTCCTAAATTAATAAACCAGATTTTTTTCACATGCAATTTCTGGGAAAAATTACATTTTTATCTATTCATTACTTTTTGATTTAATTTTGAAACTATATTCTGAATCAACGCACTAAAGGATTGTTATCATCCCACCCTAGACTTATATTATAATAAGTGGAATGTTCCACAAGAAAATTTTCTAGAAAATAATTTCACACATGCATTTGCATTCACTCTTTCACACAGTAATTAGGCCTTTTTCATTCAACAAATGTTGACTTGACAATAAGGACAAATAGGTATGTGGGTATCCTCTTTTAATGAGTAAGAAAATAGGAATTCAAATGTAGAAGTTTTCAGGTGAAACATAATTGTAATTTAGATTTGCATGACAAATTGGTGAAAATGGTATAAAATGACAGTCCAAGGCAAATTAATATTCCTGATGTCAGATATTAACTTGCTGTCAAGAAATAAATCTGTGCATTTGTATAATACAACTGCATAGATGTCTTCAGAATTCCATTTCAACATGTTTTAAACAGTGCCAGCGGGGAAAAACTCGGGTCTTGTTCTCTAACAGAATAGATCCAATAGCCTTTCTCAAGCTACTCTTTTTTACACTTCAGCCTAAGTGAATTAGATGCAAATGGCTCCAGTGCTAGGGAGGCTAGCAGCCAGTCATGGAAGCTAATAGTAATTTATCTTAGTTCTCAAATAACCACACTTTTTCAGACCCTTGGAATTATTGAACCTCATTGCAATCAAGAGGCAGTAGGGTGAAACAAGAACTTTAACTATCTATGATCTGCTCAGATTTCTGAGTTGGCCTGAGTACTTGGAAGTGATACCTAGTAGTGAAGAGGACTTTTTCACCAAATTCATTGAGATTTGAAAGGGCTGTCATTATTCAAATCCTTTGTGGTTAATAGTGATAAATTTTTAGGTCTGAGTCTTTTGTTTTAGTTTTTCAGTTTTATTCATAGCTAAGAAAGTAGACAGGGAAAAGACTAGGATGGAAATGTAGTCTGGATTATCCCCTATATTCTTGAGGAAGAGAGAATTTAGTGTATTGCTGTTGAGTAACTCCAAGTCAGTACAGTTGGTAGGTTTAATGAATTATATTTTTAAACTTTGAATTTTGTCAGCTACTCTGGATTCTGGATACCTTGGCAGGAGTTTAGGATATTGTTGTGGTAGATCCTCACTTGCCGGTAGCAAAGTCCCTTTCTGAATCTAACCTGTCTGCAATGGACATAAGGATGGTATATACCTCATTACACACAGGAGCAAATAAAAATGTATGGCTTTAATGCAAAATGTGGCCATTATGCCTACTGAATTCTGAGGAGAAAATTTTGGTTCCATTAAGGGCTACCTTTCAGTGTAGGTGACAAAAAAACCCTCATAAATCAAGTCAATATAAATAAATCAATAAATACATACATATATACATAAAGGCAAATTTGATCTTTGTATTTGCGAAGACTTGTAATTCAATATTTAAATTAACAAAACTGGCTACAGCAGCATGGCACTACAAAATTGCTAAATTCTGTGACCTTTATTCCTTTCTAACAATTAGAGTGAAAGATTATGTTGTCTTGGAGTAGCAGAAAGAGCCCTGCTCATAGTAGAAACATTTGAGTGCTTTTTCCCTCCAATTATTCACTGAAGATCACAATTTTTTTTTTCCACTTCCCTTGTGAAAACAGTTCACCTTCCTTTAAAAAGAATTATTTTCATGGCTTTGATTCATTCTCCTTGTTTACTCTGCGTCTTTATTGTGATCAATGGTTCTTACTTTGTCTTTACAATAAGGAAGGAAGGAAGGAAGGAAACTATCTCAGGATGTAGATTCCCCATTCTGTTATAACTGCTTTGATAGCACAAAGTATCTGCAAATGATGCCAAATAAGACAATGTGTCTGACTGCACTGAATTGCTTAATTTAGTGTAGACACCATAGAATGCTACCAGAATAAATCCAGGATCATTAGTCCATTTGCTCTATAGTGATAACTGCTTGAATGAACATTTCAGGCAAGGAACTGGATGTGTCTGCAATCTGAATTAAATAAGCTCCACAGTCTCCAGTATACAAGGCAGTACAAGTTAGTATACTTTAAAACTGAGATTTTGTTTATGTGTGAAGACTGGAAATAAAATCTGAAAAAATTATCTTGTTTTTCTTTTCCTAGTCACTATACCTTTTTCATACTACTTCAATACCTGTAGACATATGCTGAATCAGAATAGGAATCAAGCAAGGGTGGAAAGGCAGCACATGCTAATTGATGAAAACAGAAAGTGAACAAGCTAAAGACATACACCTGCATCAGATAAATAAAGCCTTTTAAAGTATGTGTGTGTGTATATAAACATTTTGTATATTAGATATACATATATAATACTCCCTTTTCATATAACTGAATTGAAAAATAAGCATTTAGCTCCTGTAATGTATTGTGAAATATCTGACCTCCTAAATGGGTTCAAGTGTAACTTACTGTTTCCCATCACAAGGTCACTGCTGTATTTAAGAGCCTTGAGAAAAAAAAAGATAATTGATTGAGCTGATCTATGTGCCTTGCTCATCTCACTAGTCCTATTTCTCAGCTGCCCTGGGTTAATCATCAAGTCCACAGCATGCTGATGTCCTCCATTACATCATAATTAGAGTACAGCAGGCAGAGATGAGGAAAGCTGGTAAAATTATTCATATCTTCTTCTGAGGAGCCAGATGTTGCCAGATAGATTTCATTTAATTCTATGACAGCTGCAATTATAGTTTCCGTGTGTAGAGTGACATCGATAAAGGTGTAAGGAAAGTGAAGTGACGCATGCTTCTTAGCTAGTTAATTATGATTATTCATTATTGTGGATCACCTCATCTTATTTGACAATAATAGTAGATTGAGGAAGGATTTAATATATGCAAGTAGAAACTACTTAAAATACTGCAAAAAGTTAGATTATGTTCTCTAACATAATGGCTTTGAAGTGTATTACTTATGGGTAGTTAAGAGTTTGATTTTTCTTAGGATATAAAGTTTTCTATTTGTTGAGATAGCTAAGACAGCTGAAGCTGAGAAATCATTTCAAGTTTATACATTTAAAACTGATACTGACTATGATGAACATCAAGATTTCTAGAGGAAGATTGTAGTTTCTAAAATGCATTTGCCTTTTGCATAAACTAAAGTCAATATTTAACTTTGAGGGATAATAAAATAACAAATATATGAATATGTGGAATGAGTGAAACAAATTCTACCTGTGAAGGTGGAGTAGCAGACAAAAAAATCTATCTTGCATTCGAATCCTATTATTATATTGTCATTATTTTGAAATATGTATTTTTAAACATTTCTTGATATTTTAATATCAGAAAATTGTTTCCATAATATTCATGTTGCAAAAATTTTTACTTTACACTTCCAAACTAAAATAATACTAGTAAAATAAAAACAAATGTCCGATAGAATATTCTTGTCCTGTAAAATGAATACATTTTATTGTATGTATAATTCAGAGTATTTAGACAGATAAGCAGTTGAACTGTTTTACGTTTTATCCTTTCTGCCCTAGAAACCAAATATATGTGTATATATAATATATATACACACATGTCCATATGCGAAATATGATGGCACAGATATTCATGTAACCAAAACCAAAATATTTGTGAAATGTTTTCTCCCTAAAATTATTAAAAGTTACTGAAAGTTTTGATTCCATACAAAAATGTGTGTCTGAGTTTTTTGTATTAATCAGATCGATATTCCTGAGTTCAAACAGTCTCAAAGCATATTTTAGTGTTCCTTTTGTTCTGACTGTGCCCTATCTCTGCAATGAATAAAACAGGGGGAAAAAAAAAAAAAAGAAAAAAGGAAATCCTCATTCTTATAAGTGACTAAAATAGACAAAAAATTAGGTGGTTTTTCTTAAAAACTTGCGGAGGGGGTGGAGGTGTATTTTTTGTTGTTGTCATTGTCAGTTTTTTCCTTGACATTGGTTAAAGAAGCCTATGCTGACTAGCTCACGTACAATTGTCTCATTTAGTGAGATGACTCCTGATTAATTTGTTTGAGATGACTCCTTGCTCAATTTATTTACAATAACACTTCAGTAAACAAAGATCTATAGCTGAAAAAAAACAGAAAAACCCTCTGAAATAGAATTTTCATTCAATAATATTTTTCCAGAGTTCCGTTGCTTCACTTTTCCTTAACTAAGGTTTCTGCCTGTGTATATGCCATATTCAGGTGTAAATAAATGAAGTTATGACTCCATCTTTCACATCTTTCTGTTCATTCTTTTCTTGGGTCACAGTGTTATCTACCACCACCTGACGACCTGTGAGTCCTTATTAATAAATTAGCTTTGCAATAGTATCTAAATACCTTGGTAAAATAAAACATACAATGCTAAAGTCCCATAGCATAAGGCAGCATAAAAATATATAATAAAAACACATTTTATAACTTATACTGCTAAAACTAATGACTGCAGGTATCTCCTGAGCATGCATAGTGCACTGCATAAAATCAGTAAGACAATTCTGCTGAACAAACAGAATCTTTTGTGATCAATAGAAGACTTCATCAATCCATTTAGATACCTGTATGCCTGTGTAAAACAGATGTTGATTATTTGTTGTGGAAGACATTAAATATGTGATTCATATTTGTTATTTGCAGCATAAACACAAGTGTATAAATCAGTCTCACAAAAATGTAGTGAGATTATGATATAATTCCCAGGGAAATTCCAAGGAAACTTGTTAGATATTCAGAAGTTTCTCTTGAATAATGAGGTCACTAATTTAATGAAGATAAAACTTTGTTTACCAATTGGTATTATCTTAATGAAGACAGATATCAGACTGCCTTGAGAGATACTGTAGTTACTATCCACAGAGGCAAACATCTGACAACAGAAAAAAAATGTACAATCACTTTTCAATTACCTTACCTATGTGATGTGTCATGTTAAGCAAAACAGTGACAAACAAAAGACCTTTAACTATCTTATCAATATGTGTGCAGATAGTTCCTTACTGTGCTCCAGAGTGTTGTTTTAGTCATTAGCAACCCATTCAAGTGTAGATATTCCTTTTTTTTCCATCGTCAATAGCATTATGTATAGTGTTATTTCAAATAATTCTGTGTTTTATCTGTTTTGGGTGGTGTGGCCAGAGGACTTGCTGGTGAAGACTGAGGCAAAAAATTCATTAAGTACCCCAGCCTTCTTCATATGCCAGGTAACCAGGTCTCCAGTTTCCTTCCGCAGAGAGCCCACATTTTCCCTAGTCTTCCTTTTATCACTGACATACCTCCAGAAGCTTTTCTTGTTTCCCTTGACATCCCTGGACAGATTTAATTATATCTGGACTTTAGCTTTCCTAACCTGATCCCTGGCTGCTCAGAAAATGTCTCTGTATTCCTGCCAAGCTACCTGTCCTTGCTTCCACCTTTCTTCCGTTTTCCTAGGCTTCCTTTTTCTTTTTAAGTTCGTCCAGGAGCAACTTGTCCATCCATGCAGACTTCCTGAAATTTTTGCCTGACTTCGTCTTGGTTGGGATGTATCATTCCTGAACTTGGAGGTGATCCTTGAATATTAAGCATCTTTCTTGGGTCCCTCTTCCTTCCAGGGCTTTGTCCCAAGATACTCTAAGAAGCAGATCTCCTGAGGTTCAGGGTAGTGAGCTTGCTGTGTTCTCTCCTTACTGCTCTAAAGATCTTGACTCCTAGCATTTTTTCTGACTTCATATTCATAGGGGTGGAGCTCTCTTTTGCCAGGAGGAGTTGATCCTTGAATATCAACCAGATTTCTTGGGTTTCTTTTCTCTCCAGGGCCTTATCCCATGGGACTTTTCCAAGTAGATGCTAATCTCTGCTCTCCTGAAGTCCAGGGTAATGAGCTTGCTCTGCACCCTTCTTCCTGCCCTCAGAATTCTGGACTCCACCATCTCATGGTCACTACAGCCAAGGCTGCCTTTGATCTTCATATCCCCAGTGAGCCTCTCCTTGCTGGTGAGTATGAGGTTCAGCAGAACACCTCTCCTCACTGGTTCCTCTGTCACTTGGAAGAGGAAGCTATCATCAAGGCACTCCAGGAGTTTCCAGCAGATATCAAGGTGTTTGAAGTCCTCCTTGAAGGTCAGGGCCAGTGAGATTGCTCCCATCTGTCTGTAGAGAGCCTGATCATCTTATTTTTCATGGTCTCATGATCTGTAGCAGACACCTACTATAATGTCATGTTTTCTTGTCCTCTCTTTAATCCTAATACATAAACTCCCATTTGGCTCCTCATCCATCCCCAGGCAGAGCTCAATGCACTCAGCTCCATCCATTCCATCTGTTCTCTCACTGTCCTCCTCATCTTCCCAGCCTGTCCTTCCTACAGAGCCTATGTCGTGCTTATAAGTCTCAACAGTTCTTTGCAGCATATACAGTTCAACCCTACACACCGCTCTTTCTATCTTCTTTTTGCTTTGGGACCAAACTGGGCATCACTATTCTGAGTGCCTATACAGCTTGCAGAATTGGATTTTGTGACAGCTAATAAAAATTTCTTTACTTGTATCTCAATTTTCCTTTGAAGATAATTTCACAAGCCATGCACAGGAAGCACAATTTGCTGTTGGATCACGCTGTGCGATAAGGAAAGCTCTACTGTATCCTACCGATAATGTGACGATAATTTCCAGGCAAACTCTGGATTCATTTTCTTTCCTACTTATGTGACCATATTTTATTTAAGAGCTTTGAGAGAAATGGGCTTGTTTGTTTAAGCATTTGCATGCTACAGTGTTTACTCCTTGATCTGTAGAAACAAGAAAGGCTTTGCATCTGCTTATAGCACAATGGCGTCATATCCACAGGAGCAGAATTCTTTCTTTCCCTGTTTCTTCATTTTCTTGTCTAGATATTTCCCAGCTTCTCTCCCCTAACACACATGCACTGTAGCTCTATTTGGAATAGATTTTATACCATTACTTTAAGGGCACAGGGAATGTATTTAATACTTATGTAGCTGGCATTTTTTTTCTTTTCTATCTTCTTCCCAAGTAGAGCACAGTAGAGTGTGACAAAACAACAGACCTTAACATGGTAAATGTGAGAGGAGAGCACATATTCACTTACAGTGAGACAATTTATTGAGAGGTTTCAATGAACTAACTTATTTTCCATAGGTTTGAGTCTTATTATGTTAGGTTACAGATTGGTTTGGAAGATCTCCAATAACTGTCAAGGCAGTACAGTTCTATTAAATACACTGGAACGTATCCTTCTAACTTTATGAATGTCTCAGTGGAGCAACAGTTAAAGAAGCTTGAAATTTTATGAAGCAATATCTCAAGACTTTGCCAGGCTTAAATGTTGGGCTTGATTTTTTTCTACTGACTTGCCCTCTGAACAGTATGATATGAAATACTGTTTTGAAAAGGTAGAGTTCTACACATTTCGTATATGCAAACGATTACACAAGCTGTTCAATGACTAGGAATTAAACCCTGCTGTCTTGCAGAGAATCAGTAGTGAGCTTTGGTAAAAGACAGCTAACCCATATTCCTATCTTAAATCAATAGGGGGTCACATAGAAGATCTGTGTCTGTTTCAGTTTTCTTTCTGTGAAACAGACAATATTATCTAAATTTGCAAAGCACTGGTACTAAATACCTGACATGCCAGAAAAAAAACCCCAAATAGGTGATTATTCATGAGCTGAGTGAGTCTGCAGGGCAGATGTTATATTCTGTATCATACTGAAGAATGGTCCTATTTTAGTTTTGCTTTTTATCCTGCCAGAAAAATGGCTTACTTTTAAAAAACATAGTTTTGTAATAGCCAAAAGTTATTAGTAAATTCATTCAAATAATATTTTTGTAGAATAAGCATAGAAAAATAAGTAATTATTAATAATAAAAGCAGCAATGAAAATGATAAGAATAGTCGCTATAGCTAAATATGTTCTAGTTTGAGGTAAAACAGAACCCATTTTATTTTCAGTTATTTTACATTTCAGTTAAATCTCTTCTAACTAATTGCACTTGTAATAATAACAACAGGTGAAGGAATAAAGGAAAAACATTTTTAGATGTATTGAAGAAGGTTTGATTTTGAGGCATAGGATGTACTGGAAAGACCTCTGTAGTACAGTGCTTGCAGACAGGGATTTTCAAATGTTCACTGGAAAAGATTTTAACTTATTTTCAAAATTCTGGGAGCATATGCATACTAGCAAATAAACAAGAGCTCCAAAGCTAGCATCCAAAAAGTTGCTTTCCAAAATTAATAGGACCATATTCTCACAAGGACCTTTACCTGGGCTTTTTTCCACAGTTAGATTTATTTCTCCATCTAGAAAACAGCAACGTTGTGACAGACCTCTCTTTATCATGCAGTACTGTCTACCTCAGATGGCTCCCTATTCACATTCCAGAAGCAGAACACTGTATACTCAGCCTGATCTAAAGTAATACAGGTGGATATTACATGGAAAGTTTCATACTTCACGTGTGCAGTCATTCTATTATAACATGAAGCAGATAAAATTACTATCAAATTTTCATTTTGTCAAACTACAAAGCTGAATGGGACAAAAATATACTAGCCTTAATCACAGAATCATAGAATCATAGAACAGTTAGATTTAGAAGGGACCTTAAAGATCGAGTTCCAACCCCCCTGCCATGGGCAGGGACACCTCCCACTAGACCAGGTTGCTCAAAGCCCCATCCAGCCTTGAACACTTCCAGGGATGGGGCATCCACAACTTCTCTGGGAAACCTATTCCAGTGCCTCACCACTCTCACAGTAAAGAATTTATTTCTAGTATCTAATCTAAATCTCCTCTCTTTCAGTTTAAAACCATTACCCCTCTTCCTATCACTGCATTCCCTCATAAAGAGTCCTTCCCCGTCTCTCCTGTAGGCCCCCTTCAGGTATTGAAAGGCCGCTATAACATCTCCCTGGAGCCTTCTCTTCTCCAGGCTGGACAACCCCAACTCTCTCAGCCTGTCTTCATAAGAGAGGTGCTCTAGTACAGTATATAGTATACAAATAGTCTACAGTATATAGTAGACAAACATTTATCTCATTCTTCAAATTTATATATGGTCAGACTCTCAAACTGTCTAGGCTTTTAAGGCATGTAGACCAATGTAGACAATTGGGTTTTCTTAACAACTTAACAGTATATCTAATGTATTAAGTACTTCGTTTACCGTATATACCTTAATGCATATGAAAATGCAGGCCTATTGTGTCAACTACCTATACTTTAATGTATTTCTGTATGCACTTTCTTATGTATTATTTGACACATGTGCCAAGAAGAACAGTAAACAAATCCAGCTTTTCAGAGATCTGGGTCACCATGTTGCCACAGATAAGCAAGCTGTTGCAGCTACCATATTTGTTTACATGTTTTTGAAAGTTACTTTCATAATGTCATAATTTGTGTAGGGCACAGATGTTCACCTCTAATCACTCTTAAGAGGAACAGAAAAATAAAATAATCTGTTAGAAAACTCTACAACAACAGTCTGTATATAAATCAGCTCCAAACATTAAATGCAAAATTAACTGCAGGGAGAAATCTTACAGCAAGACATGGCAAATTTGGGGTTGAAACATGCTCCTGGCTATCTAGGCTGTATTTCCACTGACCTTAAAGGCATTTCTCAGGCATCATTCTGCTTTATTGACTTTAATTAAGAGATTCCTTGACCTCTCTCTGAAAATATTCATCACTGGCCTTATTCCCATGAAGCACCTGTTATTTATCAAGCTCTTTCAGTGTAGACATTTTTATAATCCACTGGTACTTTTTTTCTTTTGTCTCAGAAAACCCATTTAAAAATATTTCTTAGGACATTGGATTAGTCAGTAGAAACTAAAATGGTAATACAGAAAGTTGTATTCAATAGACAGAAATAGGCTATCATATCTGGAAAATGCAGAGGTAAGGCCATATTTAAAAGAAATCCAGAGGTAACCAGTTATAGGCATAAACAGATCAAGTACCTTAAAAAAAAATCTCGCTGCAGAAAAGTTATGTGAAGGCATATGTTTATGGGATAAATACAGGGTATTAGATTAAATATAGGATAAATACAAATTTGAGTAAAAAGAATCTTACTTTCTTTTGAAGTCACTGGCTGAAGAGTTTTATGTAATAACTACAAGGAATATTTGTGGAAAAGATACACTCAGACCAACAGAACACCTTAATATCTTCAAAAATATTGTTAATTCATTAACTTATTTATTTTTAAATACTAAAAAATAATTCCACAATGAGAGAAATAAATTTGCAGAAATAAATGTTACTCAGGATATGAGACAAAGTGTGTTATACATTAAAAATGTAATTTGCTGAAAAATGAAAATCATGTTTGATTTTGGATTATGGTCACTGACACCATTTATAAAAATTACATAATTGATCTGAAATAATGTCATATCCAGTGATCCTACTTTTATGCATTTTAACCATTTCTTAATAATTCATGAATATAGTATTTGTATAATTGGTAATACAGACAATATTATTGTAATTCCTAGAAAACTTTTACAGAAAGGAAAGCAATGTGTCAGTTTCTAAAAGTTTACACATATTATTTCAAAAACTCTGAAGGGCTTTCTTGAGCCACAAAAAAAAATAATATTTCAAGTCAGGGAACTTCATTCAATTTAATTACTAATTAGCAAAATTTGGTTACTGATTCAGATATTGATAAATAACAAAGAAACAAATAAACAAACACCTAGGCAAAACACCTTTTCTTCCCATTTCCTGGTCTCCAATTCCCCTACCACATGTTGTATCCAGTTCCTGGTAAGGTGGTAAGGTGACGGGCAGTGCAGGAGTTAGAAGTCAGTGCACTATGGGTTTAACTCCATTACTCTGGTGTGAGTTCCTCCATCAGCTGCAGTCCGTTTGCAGTGGTACCTCCTTACCAACCTCCTTGCTGTCCCTGCTCGGGGTGGCAGCTTTTGCTCCTGCCCTTCTCTGGGTAGTTATTTTGTTTTTCTTCACTGTTTCTTCTCCAGTGTGCCTCCTGTCCTGGCATCTCTCTTCTGTCTTTGTCTGTGTGTCTCCTCTTGCACAACCGTGCATATGTCTCCTGAAGAATCAAATCTGAATAAATATTATCTTATTTGATAAAGTCCATGTTTTTTAAATTATAAATGAGAATGGAGCTCATGAAAAATCTGGGCATCTGTCCAAACATAGGTATCTGTAACTGCATATTGAAATTACCTTAAACCTAGGGAATTCTGCATCCTAAACCATTTGAAAGGTTACTGTAGCCAGGTGTCATGAATTGGCACACAAATAAAGAGAAGACATGGACAGTCACCAAGCAGGAATGCTAATGAGGCAAGAGAGCAGAAATCAGCCTGGAGGACAAATGTCATGACATTTGTGAAAAGAACATCATACCATCATGATATGTCTAAAATCATATGTTTTATGAATATGAAAGAAGAACATAAGGTTAAGTATTGTAAATACAAAACCAGTAAGCTGATCCTAGAATCCTCAAATCATAGAATATCTCAAGTTGGAAGGGACTCAAAAAGATCATAAAGTCCAACTCCCTGCTCCTTGCAGGGCTAGGAAACCTAAATCATATAACTAAGAACGTTGTTCAGAATATTTTTGAAAAACTGCACAGATGCCTCTTTGTAACTCAGCTTGTTTCATAACTATATCCTTGCTCTATGTAAATAAGTCTTCTTTAAAACAATTAGTGATGGCACAAAAATTTTCTTTATATATACCTTGCCTTACATTTTCAGGCATGAGTACTGACTTTCAAAAATCTGGTTTTGGTGGCCCAAGCTATGATGTGACAATGATGGCCAGATTCAAAGCGTAATATTCACTGACTAAGTAAAGAATACTGCTTTGAAATCTGGGACTGCTCAAAACCTTAAATAAAACTTTCCATTTTAATTCAACATACCTGCTTTCTTGTAATTAGGATACTCAGAAACTTTAGCTATTCCCTTCTCGTATTCCAAAATGCTAAAAATACCTTTATTTCCGTATTCTGTTTCAGAATTAAAATATTAAAAAATTTAAATTAGTAACAGGTCAACTATTTTACCTTTTGTTATAGTCTATATAGCCCCTGCTATTGCAATAGGTAGGCTTCCAGGCTTTAAATAAAGTAGGTCTCAGAAAACTAGGAAAACAGAGCTACTAGAAATGAGTTGTTAAAATGAATAGTTTTATGACTTTTTTGTTGTCCAAAATTGTTTTTTCAGTCTCCTTTTTTAATTAAATTTTCAGTTAATCTCCTAGGAGACTATAGTTCTTGTCAAAAACACAGCTACTGTTGTTAAACATTGATAAACAAAATTCCTCTTCTCAAGAAGACTTAAGTAAAAAGACTGACCAATTACCATTTTGCTGGATTAAAGTTGTTAAAAACATTAGACCTTCTTGAGGTTTAGCCATGTGTCTAATGATCCTAATACAAGTGATTTGTGGAAAGAGCTTTTCCACCAGGTTTCACAGCCTGTTGAGTCAAAATAGCAAGAAAAAGCCAGTCATGAATTTGTCTAGAGTAAGGGACATCATGGAATTTTGTCTTATAATTTTTTTTAACAAAGTAGGCAAAGATAAATAACTGGCTCCTTGCTCAATGTTTCCAGTCACAGACTATAAAAATGTTTTCTGTGTAGTTAAACTCATATTTTTCTCAATATAATATTTTTGTATGTGGATTTAGCCTCAATTTGATATTTTCTAGATCACATCTAGAAAATATTTTTTTGCACAGAGTCAAGATATTACATATATAGTCCTACCTAGTCATGAGTACAGGAGAGAGCCTACTAGAAGCAATTGTTTCAAGCAAAGTGCTGTCACAAGCTCCAAAGCTTTGATGTGCTCAGAAAAGCTGGAAAGCATAAGGCGCAGAGTTAGAGGCGGGTGTGAAAGGGAGCAGCCGAGTCCCACTCTTGTTTCTATGTTAGTCAGCAGAACAGAGAATGACAGGGTGTTAGGGGAATGCATTCTGTAACCTTTCAAATGGAGTCACAGCAATTGCTTTCACATATGTTCCTTAGCTCCCCTGAGGTTTTACTCATTTCCTTGGATGATCACTGTTCTCTCTCAGCATAGGCCCTACTTGTAAAAGCCAGACTAGACTTCAAAGGAGAGAAAGCAGGCAAAGAACAATAGCACTGCCTTCTAAAATGTCTTGTACTGGTTTATTGTTAGGCACTCCAAGACTTTCTCCACAACTGCCAGTCACAAGCTTAGAGCTTAAAATAGCTTTTACACAGAATCCCTGATGTACTTGTCTGATGGATTTCATCTGTTTTATAAAAAACTACTTTGCTTCCTGCTGTCCTTGGAGCTTTCAGGCTGTAGATACTGCTCTCACCTGCCTTACACAAGCACAAACGATTCCCTGCAAGTAATTCAGTCACAGATGGTGGATAGGCTAAGAAGCAACACGCTACACCATGTGAAAGCTTAGGTTAAAATAGCTGGCTAGCTTACTCAAATAAATGGCTCACACTGACACTAGTTGGACCTGCTTTAATATGGGATTCACACCCTTCCACTTTTTTTAGTATTATATTTCCTGCAGAGTTACATGTTAATAGCCAGTACTGGGGCATCATTCTACCCTCTGGTGTGTTAAAGCATTCAGAATTTTGCTAGGAGCAAGTCTGTGGAACTAAAAAGTTAGTGGTTTAATAGTCTAGTAAAAAGAAAAATTATTACTAATGCTATTGCTATTGCTATTACTGATAATAATATAAAGAGATAAACAAAAACTTTTTAGTACCTACCAAAAGATATGCTTCACTGATGCAACTTCAAAGTGTGTATTTTGATCATGTTCTCATGTGATTCACACGCTTTCTTTGTGGAAGCCACACTGGATCCCAAGCTGGTTGGATGAACAATGCTTTCATGTGTCAGTATTCTGGTGTTTGATATTTGGAGATTCCCATGTCTATTGATGTAACATCAAGTATGTCTCCAATTCAGGGCATTGATAGATGTGAAACAACAGCGTAACATTGGTTTAGGTTTACTGAGAATATTGCTTCTTAGCAATACTAGTGAGAAAAAAGCTTTGGGAATGTACATAGGCTACAATAGTACAAGAACAGAAAGCAGGGACAGAAGTTATATTGCTTGGATGCAGATAGTGATTCCAAGGATCTTAAAAAATATTTAAGTGAAAAGGTATTAAGCCCTAGGAATAAAGCAGGGAACTGGAAGGCAACAGCTCAGCAGCACCAGGTACCAAATCATTTCCAAGAAACAGAAGGTAGACTGGTCCTTGCCTATTACCTACCTGGCCAGAAAAGACTTATCAGGCATCTTATGGAGGATAGTGAACATATTAATGCTTAGCCAGGCAGCTCACCAGTAGCACATTTATGTTACATGTATATTAGTCTATTTAAATAAAAAAACAGCTGTTTAATCTTAAACTGAACATATTTGGCCTGCAGAGTGTCTGTGCATGGTAAAAGATGCCAGAGCAAATGTGATCTGGACAGGGAGTATTATAGTTCGGTAGATTAAATATAGGTCTGCTACTGCAAATATTCTGCTGCCTTGGTACCTACAGCCTATCTATAGTTTCCACAGTGTATTCATCTATGATTAAGTCTATAACATGCTGAAGGTACCTATGAGATAACTTTTTCAATCAACACAAAGAGCATTAAGATAATAGAGGTCTGTTGCCGCCTTCACAGTCTGTGCAGTCTGAAAGGGTATGGGAGGACTTGGTGCTTTGGAGGGCCATCAGCTAGCTATGCCTTCATGTTATGGTTTAATCCCAGCTGGCAACTAGGACCATGCAGCCACTCACTCTCCTCTGGTTGGATGAGGGAGAGAATCAGAAGAGTAAAAGTGAGAAAACTCATGGATTGAGAAAAAGACAGTTTAATAAGCAAAGTAAAAGCCGCATGCACAAAGAAAGTAAAATGAGGAATTCATTTGTGATTTCCCATCAGCAGGCAGGTGTTCAGCTATCCCCAGGAAAGCAGGGCTCCATCATGTGTAACGGCTACTTGGGAAGACAAAATGCCATCCTCGGAATGTCCTCCCTTCTTTCTTCTTCCCCCAGCTTTATATACCGAGCATGACATTATATGGCACGCAATATTTCTTTAGTCAGCTGGGGTCAGTTGTTTAGGATGTTGTACACTCCCAGCCTACTCACTGGCAGGATGTTGTGAGGAGCAGAAAAGGCCTTGGCTGCTTAGTAACAACCCAAAACATCAGTGCACTATCAACATCACCCTCATCCTGAATACAAAACATAGCCCCAGCTGCTAGTAAGAACATTAACTCCATCAACAGAAACTATGACATTGCAGCATGAAGCTACCACAAATGTCATATTGAAGAACTTAAGTACGGTGATGCAAAAAAGAAGACTGAAATAGGACATAGTTTAGGGCTTGATATTTATTTTTAAACAAATTGATTTTAAAATATTGCTAATTTTATCTTTTGTTAGACCAGAAAACAAATTCTACGAAATTTCTTTTTCATGGGTCATATGGTGGGTAATTTCATAATTTTTCCCAGGGAAGGTGGCATTTAGAAGAACAGCAAAACAGCTGATGGTGGAAGTCACCTTTGGTGATCACCTAGTCCAACCTCCATTGATGCAAAGTTGGGTCAACTACAGCAGGTTGCTCAGAGCAACCTGGGCAGGTCAAGACAGGTTTTGAATATCATCAAAGATGGAGATCCCACAACTTCTAAGGTAAACCTGTTCCAGTGTTTGACCACCCAAACACAAAAAATGTTCTTAGTTATGTTTAAATGGCATTTTCTGTATTTTGTCTCCTAGTCAGAGGGTTGCCATCAAAGTGGAGTGCTAAGCAACTGTGAGAGATGCCCAAAGTTCTTGCTAGAAAGAGCAGAGAAAGTCAAAGCTATCCCTCATCTCTTTAACTTTAAAGTAGGAGTGGGTACATCTCACAAAACCTAATTCCCCTAATTCTGTTTCAAACAGAATGTAACATCTAAGAGGATGTTTAACAATTTGCATTTAATGTCTCTCTTGTGGAAAGTGCTTACAGATGAAGAGAAATACTTCCTCTTCTAGTAGATCTTTTCTTCTGTATCTCATTACCAGTTTTCTTAATACTTCAGCCAGCCTGTATAGTAAAACATAATAGAAAATGCAGATAACCTTCTAAGTCTCTGAAATATTAATTTCAATTAATCAGAAGAAATCTCTTATTGCTGTCTCCTAGTAGTATGATCACTAATGAATAGAGAGCATTGGGAAGAATTGTGCTTAATATACCTTTTTCTTCCCAAAAATCAAGAAGAATGGAGTCTATATTGAAAGAAGAGTTTCAGTTTTTAATAAAGTTCAGTTCCATCATGGCTAGATAAAAGGTCTCAGCTCCAGGAATTACTTTCACAATGCTAAGTCAATAAGTTAAATTTTCTTTCTTGAAAGAGTTGTATTAGGCAGCTAAAAATGAAATTCACTACAACCAGCAAAGGAAATGAACAGATTTTTATGCCTAGTTGATAGGAAATGCTTAAAATAAGAAGAATGTTTCTAATTTGTGATATCAGCCCTCACGCATTGCGTGCTTGTTTTATTTTCTTTCAAATCCTACACCAGTCTAATATAAGCTTCTTACATATTCTGGAGAACAAAAATGTGCTTTAATGTTTCCCCAAACCCATTAATTGTCGTAACTAATAATTTAGCTCTTTCTTTTTTTTCTACCTGTACTTTATCTTGCCTTAGAAAAATCAGTATTACTGATTTAAATCTCTGTACCCAAGCTTCAGCAGAAATGAAGAATTATGTCTATCTTAGAATAAGCTCAGGAGTTAGTGCATAGTTCTGGGGAATGGAGAATGTTGAATAGTTCAAGATGAAAATATTAATTCAATTCAGGAACCTAGTGCTTGGTAAAGACTGATGCCACTATACATTATTATTCAGGAACTAGTGCCATCCAATCTTCTGTGAGAAAGACTTACAAAGAAAAAACATTATTTTAGGTAAAGATAGGTTTTTAAACTTCTTTTTATGATATATTCAAAGCAAAAAACTAACCAACGAACAAACAAGCCCTCTGAATTAGCTTTGTACAATACTTCAACTTACTAAAGTAAACCTCTGGTGATGAAAATTCATCTTCCTCTAACTTCACTGATCTTTCAGTGTAACTTTTTTTTCTACCTTCCTTAATGGAATTATCTTATAGTATACCTTCTGTGAGTCACATAATGTAGTATTTCCACATTATCTACTCAATACATTAATTTGCTACTGCAAACAGTATCCAATCAATTGTTAGATGTTCCTCAACATCTCTTTTAAATGGACTGTCTACATTGCCCTAAGGGAACTGTATGAAGTGACTTTTTCTTTCCACATTAGTATTTCCAGTATTAATGCCACATTTTCTTCAATGTGAATGTTAAAAGGCAAATCACTCTTACAGTAGTTACATCATTTAGTTCTTAATGGCCTTGTCCTTTTTTCAGATATTAGGCCAGATATTATTTCAGATATTATTTCAGATTTTAGTGTTTGAAACATCTATTGTTTAGTACTATTCAGTGCTCAGACTCCAAAAAGTGCCTTTGGATTGCTTGCACCTTTATATAATGATCTCCAGGCCAAAGAAAATATAAATCTTCTTATGAGCTTTGGCATTCAAAAGATGCAGGGCTACCACTGAAGACAGAGACCTGGAACTTCATCTGGGATTGTGTGACTGTGGACAGGCTGATCATGCTTCATTTACATCAGTTCAGCATTACAGGAATTTACAGAGCTTGCCAGTAATTGCCTTACCACTCCGCTCCATTCTGAAGTCTAGGACTAATGAGACCAAGAGTTAAATGGCTTATGAATAGATACTACATTTCAGCTGAATAGTTGTTCTTTTAATTGTGTATAGACCTTTTAACAGTCTGTTTGCATATGATTTTTCCACAGGAAGACCTGTTTATTATTAAATTAGGTGAATAGCGAAGGAAAAGTGACTCTTCCTCCCACTTAATGTGTGCTGTCTGAGCAAGTTTCATACTCAGTGTTGCAAAATATTTAGGAATAGCTTAGTATATTAAAAAATATGGCCTGAAACCTTCATTATATGGGTAATTTTCCAGATATTTTCCCAAGCTTACATCAACTCAAAACTTGCTTTATTTGAGTTTTCTGAAAAAATAAAAATAACATAAAAAAGAGAAGGTCCTTTTGTTTCTCAGAGGCTCTGATCCTCTTTTGATTGATAATTTGTGAAGAAAAGGACTAACCTCCTAATATATTTTAATTTTTTACAAGAACAACAGTAATATCCTATCTACTTCCATTTTCTGAGAAATTAAGATTATAAAAGATGTCTTTCATACTAGTGCTCCTCCAAAAGAAACCATCAATTTCTTACAAACAAAAGAGACCATTTGGACAGGAAAGCTAAATAAATGTCCTTTCTAACAAATTCAGGAAGGTGTCCCATCTTTTTGGGCACATATATGATCTTATTTGAACTCTGAACTAGATATTTATGTACCCTATATCAATTTCCAGAGATATATCATTAAAGACTGAAGGATTTTTAAGAACTGAAAAAGTAAGATACTTCTTGGAAAAGAAAGTGTCTGGTTTTGACCCTATACATCATTATTAATTAAGGTTCCAGCTCACCTTTTTGCATACAGGGTATTTATTCATTAAAAAACTTCATCTTAAAGCTTAAACTAATCAAAGTTTTTAGACTTCAAGCATTTTCATAAAACAAATGTCATGAGTGGACCTATTATGCATTCAAATTTATCTAAATCTTCACTACCCACTTGGAATTTGCATGTAGTTTGAATTCAAGGTGTCCTGTAACCTTGAATTTTTGAACATCTGCCAGTCTGCTCAGAGGATATTTAGAGTTTCCAAACATCCAGAAATCCTGGACACACAAAGGTCAACTCCACTGAGTGTATGGAATGAATCTGCTGCAGATGTACTTATATTTCCAGTAAATAAAATATAAATATTTATTCATTAGATTTACTATTTATGTACAAGCTTTCTAAGTAGCATATGTACAGGAGATGTACAACATCTGGAACACAATGAGTTTGCTATCCATGAGTTTATGCTCAGATACTTTATCTGAGAAATTACAGAAATATATTATCCAAAAAGACAGCTTACACAATAATTCTAAAGGACATGAAGGAATTGTGCATTATTTTGTTTAAAACATTGAAATGGCAAATGGCCCAATCTTCTGCTAGTGAAATTTACAAAACCAAACAACTTCCCCCTCCCACTCAAAAAAACAACCCTCCAAAACAATGCAGTCTTAATACTGCTACAGGTTTAAACTGAATCACAGTTCATAATAAGAAGTAAAAGAACATTCATAAGAAAATCCATATCCTCTAGATACCACAGGTTGCAAGCAAAAATATTTTATTCTTATGAATTCTACCATGGATCTTGCTTATGATTTCACAGTCCTCTTTCTTCTTCAGTTTCTATATTTCTCCTAACTTTGCAAGTGAATCACTGATGTATTGAGTCACTTCTCCACTGTTGAAAATCAAGTTAATTTTTTTTTCTAGACCAAGTAGTTTTAACAAAGTAGAGCCACAAAAAACCAGTTTTTATGTCTGGAATAAGTACCTTTTTTTTTTTTTTATTACTTTAATCTGTGTGGCAAAAGCAATAAATAAGATTTTATTCCTTGATTATGGTAGCTCAGGGAAGCAAGCAATCCTTGATTTGCTTGCAATCCAATATGTCTAGGCTGTAAAAGTTTACAATTAAAAATATACGCATGTAACTTTTTTAGATTTGCTTTGTGTCTCTGGGAAATTAGCTACAATGCAAACCAGTCTGTTACTTATTTTATCCCTTTTATGCCCTTGAGTGACTCACAGGTATTTCTGGGATATCTATGGTGAGCACTGTGGGGAAAAAAACCCACCTGAATAAAAGTCTGTGTTCTCTGAAGCAAATCTCTGGCATAGATGGACCATTTCTCAGCAAGTTAATGTTACAGATTTACTCTATTAGTTCCTTTACTCCTCTGGGCAAAGTTACACTGAGTATTGGCACCAATGGGCCTGAAAAACAGGAACATCTGTTTGAATCATAAGATACTTGTTGATGGAGCTTAGCAACACAACAGTATTTAGTCTCAAGAATACAGGAAGCTATTTGTAAGAATAGGGGCTAGAAATTACATCTGCAATGCATTTTTTTCTACCCCATTCATACACTTTTCAGTTGGATGTGAAATTGAAGACGCTTACAGTAATGTTTTATTTAGATTTTATGTGCTCATTGTGTGCATAGCCACTTCCTTTATATTCTTGTATTTTTTATGCAATTTGTATTCTTTTTATCTCTAAAAACTACAGGTTTTTTCAGTATTATACTTTCTCCAATGTACTTCTGCTTCCTCATGATTCAGGTCTTTCTTTTAAATACTCCTCCACTGTGAAATCTATTATTATTACTTTATTCTTATAAACAGTGTTATTATTCACTATGTGAGAACCTAAAGACATGAAAATTAAGCCTTATTTATTTTTCACGTGTAGTTCCATAACGTATATTTATAGGACCTCACTCACATCAGGGAAAGAAAAATAACTAGATTTAAAAGATAGCTAGCTATTTTCTGTCAGAGTGTATGGAAAACCAAATAGAACATAGAGGTACCAACAGATACCAAATGTATTTAGTTCCTGGTTTACATGATTGATGAAAGAAATACTGTTTTCTCTTAATGCAACTTTATGAGATACAATTCCCATGTTTTTCAGCTAAGTAATAATGCATGGCTATACATATATTTTCAGAAAAATACTTGATAGAAGCTATGTCACATATAAGAAAAAAACCAATATTGGTCACAAATAAAGTATTGTGTATTATTTTTTGGTCAGAGATTAAACTGAAGACTACTTTCCCCATTGTTGCCTTTTAAAGATTTTCTTTGGATGCAGCATATTCAGAGGCATATTTGAGAACCACAATGAAGGAATGGTGATATCTACTTTATTTATTGTTTCTGTTAATAAATAGTCCAGAAAGCCTTTGCTCAGTCTTCACAGAAAAAAAAATAAAAATAATAATAAAAAAAAATCTTCAGTATATCACCATAAAAAATGTAAAAAAGGGTAATGAAATATTTCTAATAGTATTTACCTATTTTATCCATGTTCATTGTTACAAATCAGTAAGGAAATTAAGAACCCTCAAATGAAGGGATTAATTTCAGTTGTTTGTCCTGTAGTATTCATATGTATATTCAAGTTATTTATCTAGTAAGTGAAAAGAGAGATTCACAAAGGGAATCCTACACTAAGACTCATATCTTAAATAGGTGGAATGGATTGCACCCTAGAAATGTTTAGCCAACTTTAAAAAGAAGTATATGATTAAAAAAAAAAAAGTTTTTTAATAAAAACACTAGAACAGATTCTTTGCTGTCTTGTCTTCTGATATTCAGCTCTCACTATTTGACTGCTTTGTGCAATTTTTATTGGTCTACAGGAAAATTCCTTTAGGAACTGCTTGAACAGAATAAGTTTAAGTTTTTGAGAAAAAAAAAAAATCATCTATTCCCATTCTGCTTACTTTCCTCTCCTCTCCTTGCCTTCTTAAGCATTGATTGATACTTTTGTTCCAGTTGAAATCACTCAATATTTCTATTATTTAGGACATGAGAATAATTCACTTTTTATTAATTCTCCTGTGGTCTTTTCATATAGGAGAATTGTTTAGAGTTTTCTTCAGTGAAAGACGAATAACGAATATTTTGCAGAATGGGTAAGAAACCTAAATATACTCGATGGAAAATTAAATTTATCTAGCCAAGGTTTGGGTTTTTTTTCCCTAAATACACGCATATGTTCCATTCATGGAAATAAATTAGGCATGTAATGAAAATATAAACAGTCTTTTAGAATATTGCCACTGTGTTCTAAAACAATTTATCAACAGAGTTTTAGACAAAATCTCACTCATTTGAATTTGCTCAGTTGCAATTAGTACTCCGTTTGTGAAATATAGCATGGAAACCAATTTAAAATTCTTATGTGGAAGAAAATGCCACAGACACAGACACATTCAAAGGTGGATAGACACCAAAGGTCAAATTTGCAATTAATATACTGTCAGAATGATTTTAATTAAATGATAATAAAAAAATATAATTTATTGCTGATATTAGCATGCATTAATGACATTAAGGAAACCTAAGGCATATGTAGTGTTTCTTATTTTAACAGACTATGAATATGCTGAATCATTTAATACTGCATGCATCACAATTATTACAACACTGGAGAATTCAGATCTACTGGTCTGTTCATTCAGTCATAAATATGGGTCTCAGGTTTTTTCTTTTTACAATTATTTGAATTTGCTAGTGTTAATGGTTATGAGTGGATGACACTGTCAGCAATCAATTGCTTAGTGTAAGGTATTATGGCACCTTTATTACCAAGGTGGGTAGTAGCCAATTTGTCCATCTTCTGAAAAGGTTTTAAGATAAAATTCTCCCCTACCTTCTTTTAATAAAGATACAAAATTATATTTTTTGACATCAACAGGTAAAAGGAAAGCACCATGGACAAAATCCCCTTAAAGTGGAAGCTTGCTAAATACCAGATTTTGCGATTTAAAAAAAAAAAACAACAACCGTATCTTCCTATTTAGATTTTATTATATACATGTATTTTTCTTTATCTTATATAAAAGTCTTTCCATTTAATATAATAACAAAATATATAATAATATAATAATAAAAATAAGTATAATAATAAAATAAAAAATAATAATTAATATAATAATAAAAATAATTTAATCTCTTTCTCCACCTATTTTATGAATTCTGAATGCTATCTGAAAGAAGCTAAACACTATATTGCTGGACAGTATTTTGCCATTAATATCAAGTCAGCTTGAAAAAAGTATACGCCTCACTGTGTCCTTGGCCTGATCTTTTTCATTTTGGAACCCTAATTACAGTGCACTGCACTCTAAGTAGAAAAAAAAAAAGGAGGTACAAGTTATAAAGAAACACAAGAAGATACACTATGTATATGCTGCAAGAGTTGATTCTGAAATCTCTTTTATTCTGATTGACTGAGAAAATTAATAGTGTTATTTCCCACCCCAGTCAGTTAATCATACTAAGGGGGAAGGTAGCAAGGGCAAATTATCCAGGAGTGTGTAAGGGAGTCATAATATTATAGGGCCCTGATGAGAATGTAAAGTAGCATGATCTGAAATTCCCCGAATAGTTTCTTGGCTATAGCTTTTCAAATTATCCAAAACAAATAAAAAGCATTATAAGTACTCAGAAGAAATACTCAGGCGTATGCCTCTTAACTGTAGGTGTGTATCCAGCTGTGTAAAGATGGACAAAGTGTAGGACAAAGACATTTTCAAAAGAAATGTTTCTCCTTCCCCACCTTCTCTCTTTTTGTTTTTCCAAATAGCCTGCAACACCAGATTTTCATGTTCATGACAACCTCAAAGTTGTTGAACAACTGTTAATTTTACTTCACAAAAATACACAAATACACATGAGCATATCCTTTGGCTACACAAAAGATCTCTACTTGATTTAGCTTCAGTTGGAAGACTACTCCTTTACATGTCTGCAGAAACATGAAATGTTGTGTCAGCAATATCCCTCGTGTTCCAAGATATATGGAATATACTTTTCACAAACATTACTGCACTGACAAAGAAAGAAAGAGAAGAATCTTCAAAATGAGAAACAACACTATTTAAAAGTAAATTTTCACCATGACTAACGGTAGAATTTCTGTTGCATTATGTACATATCAGGCATATTGTTTCTCCCTCAAACTAGAATACCATTAAGAAGATTTTGCTTATCTTTTAATGAAGGCAAAAATAATATGGAAATTATTATTAAATAGAATCATATGCTTTATCAATAATATTCAGCCCTTTTGCACATATGAATGGTTGGTAGTATATGTTGAGGAACTTGCGAATGTACGCAAATTCATTTTGATAAATGTGTATGCACTGTTTGGAAGGAAAGTGGTTTTGTGTTTAGATTCTGACCTAAATGCAACTTCTTCGTTTGTAGTTAGGCATAAAATAAAAATTTAGTGCTATTATCTTATATATTTTGTTCTTGGATTATATTCCTGAAGTCTCGCTTTCCAAAATGGTGGAATTTTTTTGCACTGTTCATTTATTTTTTGTATTAGCATTTTTCTAATGCTGTACCCAGTTACTTGAAAACTAAAATAATGAAATGAATTGAACTTCTGAAAAGGCAAGAAAGCTGGTATTACCAAAAGATGATTTCTTCACAACTTTTATTAAAAAACATAAACTTGTTGAGCTGATAATTAGAACAACTCTTGATACATATTCACTTCCTCCTTGTCCAGACAGACATGCAATGCTGTCACTAGTGCAATGACTTTCTGCAATGCTGCTAGTTTTTCAGCTGCTTCACCACAATCACAGCTGTGTGCAACTCTGCTGGTGTCCTCCTTGGCTACATTTTGAGACAGTACTGTGACCTGAAAAAAAGCATCAAGGACTTGCTATTTAAATTTCCGACATGAATAATGATAAAGGCTGCCTCTGAATCCTGGCCATTAATTCCACTTCCTCTACAAAGTTTCATACTGCAGGCAGCTGCCCGGAGACTCCAAGGTTGCACTATTCTTTGTGGTAACATCAGTTACTTTTGAAAGCTTTGTGGGAAAACTGGAAAAAGATTTGTTAATTTGTAACTGGAGCTGCAGTACAGAGATAAAAGCAAGTTTTAAAAAAATGATTACTAGTTAGCTGCCTCAAAGGTGAATAAACAATCTAATGATTTTATTTATTACAATTCAGTAATATAGTAAAGAAACTTAATAAACTTTCTCCTAAGGAAGACAGTTTGCCTATGCATACCCGGAAAACAAATTATTGTGTCATTATAAAATTTTCTTCCACATAGCAGCAACTTTCTACTACATTTACGGAAAATGGGATTTTATCTGTAATCCATTGGAAAATATTAAACAGTAAGGTAGCTCCTTTTTTCCCCTTTCTGATTTAAATACGTATGTTACGTCAATGACGGCAAAAGGATTCCGATTATTTTTTCAAAGACTCTTTAAAAAAAAAATTAGATTTGTGTTTCTCGTACTGAATTCTAATCCTTCACGTAAGAAATTAAACACAACATTATATGTACTTTTGGTTTGGTTTGTATCTTGAGCATTGAACAAGTGTTCAGAATATATAGTCAAAATGTGTTTAGTTATGCAGGAGTGAAGAAACACCAACCAGTGTGAAGACAGTAGTAAATGCATAGACTTATGTATTTTTACCATCTTTCACACTAAGCAAAACTATGGTCTGAAATAGCAAAGGCATTTGCAAAAGACTTTGCAATGTGTTTAACATCTGTTAATCAATCAGCTAGATTTATTTGTAAAATCTCCCTTGCATTGTTACTCGTCAGGCTGACGTGGGTGTTGATTGGCTTGAGTTTGGCTACATAACAAGGGAAAAAATGTCTAAGGGGTTGAATAACTTTGTGAATTAAATTATTTCACTGGAGTGAAAACGAAGCATGTGAGACTGACCTGGTATTTTTTTATTCTATAAAACAAGAATTTATTTGCACTGCAGTAATAGATTCCCATACTCATCATCTTGGAAAACAGAATTCAAGTTTAATTGGTGTTGTCAAAAATATTTAAAAAAAAGAAAAGTGTACAACAGAAGAAGTTTGTTACAGAAGAAAAGGTTTTTCTTGTACTATTAAATATTTAGATTCCACCCCACTAGACACTTATATTGGTTATACAAACTGCATATCAGATCTACAGTATCAGTAATTTAATGAATGAACCTAAGCTTCTTGTTTTCTACTTTTCCGTTTTAATTTCCAAATAGTTTGGTCTTCTCTATGTCTGAAGAATGTGCACTGCAGTATATACTAAAATGTCTCCATCTACAGAGTCGGAGATCAGAGTATTGCTTAGGGACTGAGACACACTTTTTTCTATGTTAAATACAATTAAATACAATTTATGAGACCTAATCTTCATGTTCTGTTAAAAATATTTAGTACACAAATGAAAAAAAATTAGTATGAGAAAAGCTGCCAGCAGTAGCTTCTATGTGAGATCTTCAATTGCATGTTAGTAAAACAAGATGCAAAAGATGACATTCACCCTTCAGTCCTTTATAACCTGATTTATAGTGTGATGCACCAAATGACAGAACAGGAGATATGCATTATTATATATACACAAAAAAACCATATTGACTTTGTAAATCCTCCCATTTGCATCTTTAGAGGTAGAAGATCTGTTTTTCATCAAGATGGTAAGGAAAAACAAAATAATAGAGCTACATCATGTCAATGATAAGCTTTACAGTAATTCTCTGAATATAAATCAGTCATAAGACAAAAATAATAAAAAAGTGGTGTTTGGTGTGCATGTACTGGATATGTATGCCACTGTATCAATACACTTGTTTCTTTATTTCTGTCAACAGTTTCAGCCTTTAAAGCTCAAAATATACTTTAGAAAAAACAGAGTACTTCTCATTGTGTTATATTTTGTTAAACTCAACACTTACAGGATGTATTAAATCAGAATTCAATTAAGCCTGTCATTTAAGACTTTTCAATGTATGGAGTTGAGCACTGTATAAGTAAAACATCAGATAAATACTGAAACATTTAGCTCAGTCTGAAGTGGTGGCAGAGCAAATTTACTGTCAAATCCTCCATTCTTCAAATCCATGCATTGCAGGATAGAAGTAGAGATTGATTGTTCATCTTCTTTAGTGAATATACCTGTGAACATTAATTTGTAAGCACATTAAAAAATACATTTTAGGTGTGCATCTGTTGTCCCTAAAGGCCTGTGCATCATCTGAGCCCTGGACTTCTGTGACTGTTTTGGTTGTTCTGGGCCTGAACCGAGCAGGCCAGATTATCACACATCATTCATCTCAGTACAAAACATAAATGAATCTTTTAAATCTCATACTGGAATTAAAAAAAAAAAAAAATCTCATACAAAACATTTGCCATACAATATATAAACAGTGCCAGATAACTTTATCATACTGAAAATTAATTGTCAGATGTACACACCAGTGTCAGTCTGCATAAGGTGCCTCATTCCTACAAAAATCTACATTTTTGAAGTCAAGATAAAAGGAGATTCATAGCACAAACATGTTTCAATTTTTCTTTCTTAATAAAAAGATAAGAAAACTTTTGGTCTACAAGTTCAATACTTGCAGTATCAAATGCAATCTTTGAAAGTGTTTATATTTAAGATAAAGATAGCACCTAGTGTCAACTCAGTTTCACTCTTGGTTTGCTTTCTCAGTTTTAAAATAAATTCAGTGAGAATATTCAGTATTCTACAGCATATACTTTCCCTACCTCAGCTTAATTGTATTACAATGAGTGCAAGATCTCAACTGTGGAACAGGGAGCTGTGAATAGAGTTTCATTATGCTAGAAATCTTAATTTAAGCTCAGTTTCATTGTTGGTTTACCTTATCAAAATGCTCTCCTGCAAGCTGAGCTGACGAGATAATGCAGAATGGAATATTTGTTATCATCCGCCAAGTACATAAACACAGAACAAAAGTAAATAACTGTCATCCCAAAATTAACATACTCTTCCCTAAAGAACTGCTATTCATAAACATCTAATTAATTCAATAAAGGTATGACTGAGTATATTCAATAGAGGAGATTGCTTGGTTATTTTGTCCTCTTATGGAGAAAGATGTGAAGGGGAAGTAATTGCAGGGGTAGCACTTTTGAAAATTCCTAAAAATCCTGTTTTGAAATTACTAGAATTTTAGCTCTCATATCACTTACATCCTTTTTCATATATAAAACCTAAACCTATTGATAGAATTTCTATTCAATCTTTGCTTTATTAACATCTCACCATGTTACATGTTACATCATCTTAACATAATGAATAAGACAACTGTGAAACTGGTAACAGCATCGTCATTCATTAAAATCAGCACATAATTTTACAGAATTATTTAGAAGACACCTTTGTGTTGTTTTGGTTTGGGTTTTTTTGTTTTGTTTTCTTTGACCTGCCCACAGAGGCATTCAAGTGATTGCTTACTTAGCTGGGGCACAGTATTATTCCCTCAAAGCACCGTGTGACTTGTGTGACAATGACTGATTAATATCTTTATCAATGAACTGGATGAGGGGATTGAATGCATCCTCAGTAAGTTTGATGACATCAAGTTAGATGGGAGTGTTGACCTGCTTAACGGTAGAAAGGCTTTGCAGGGTGATCTGGACAGGCTGGATCAATGGGCTGAGGCCAATGGGATGAGGTCCAATAAGATCAAATACTGAGTCCTGCACTTGGGTCACACCAACCCCATGCAGTGCTACAGGCTTGGGGAAGAATGGCTGGAAAGCTGCCTGGCAGAAAGGATGTGGCAGGGTGCCCAGGTGGCAAAGAAGGCCAAGAGCATCCTGTCTTTTATCAGAAATAGCATGGACAGCAAGACTAGGGAAGTGATCGTCCCCTGTATCTATTGTTACATTGCTGTGGTAGGTTGACCTTGCCAGCTGCCAGATGCTCACCCAGCTGATCTCTCACTCCCCCCTTCCCAACAGACAGATACAGAAAATAAGATTAGAAAGCTCATGGGTTGAGATAAAGACAAGGACATCACTTATTAACTACCACCATTAGGGAAGTGATTGTCCCGCTGTACTCAGCACTAGCGAGGCTGAACCTCGAATACTGTGTACAGTTCTGGGCCCCTCAGTACAAAAGGGACACTGAGGTGCTGGAGCATGTCCAGAGAAGGGAAACAAAGCTGGTGAAGAGTCGGAGAACAAGTCTTATGAGGAGCAGCTGATGGAACTGGGTTTTTTAGTCTGGAGAAAAGGTGGCTCAAGGGAGACCTTACCGCTCTCTACAACTACCTGAAAGGAGGCTGAAGTAAGGTGTGTATCCATCTCTTTTCCCAAGTAACAGGTTATAGGACAAAAGGAAACAGCCTCAAGTTGTGCCAGGAGAGGTTTAGGTTAGATATTAAGAAAAATGTCTTGACAGAATGGGTTATCAAGCATTGGAACAGGCTGCTCAAGGGAGTGGTTGAGTCATCATCCCTGGAGGTATTTAAAAGACATGTAGACATGGTGCTTATGGGCATTAGTGGTGGACTTGGCAGTCCTAGGTTAATGGTTGGAGTTAGTCTTTTTCTTTTTCCAAACTGACTGATGCTATGATTCTATGATCCTTACAGTACTGATAAAGCAAGGATGGCTTATTGTAAAATTATGCTTTTTATACTATAAGAATGAAAACAACTATTTAAATTCTCACTTTTAGAATTTGAAAAAATAACATTTGAAATGTTTAATAATTTTCCTCTGAACCCGACACAGCTGTGTTGTCAAGGTTTTGTAGTTGCACAGAGTTAAATTTGCACATGTAGACTGGACCTTGAATAACTTCAGAAAGTTAGGCTGAAACCTCAGTAATGTTTTTCATTATGTCAGAAAAGATCTGCTGTATTTCTATCTCTGTTCCCATGGATGATGTATAAACTACTGTAGAGGAAGAACTTCTAAGTATAAAGGAACATATTAAATTGAACATGATAAATTTCATAACTTTCACAGATACTCAGTAGAGACATCTGTGGCAGCAATAGAGAACTAAATAGCTCTACTACTACAACAACTAAAAACCACTATATTCTAATTCTTTAGACATGAACCAATTGTCAGTGTTTTAGTCAATTAGCCCTATCTTGTGCCCATTCCTTCTCTGGTGCATGTCTGTGTGAAGAGTCTAGTCCAGTTAGGGTGACCTTATCAACTCTGAAACATCAGGAGGTAGGTAAGCAGGTATTCCCAAAAGCTGGTTTGAATTTAGGGAGCTTGCCTCAATTAGATAGACAATAGAGAGGCATACATTGTTGGCTGAATATGGCCTTTGCAATTCTTTAAACAGTATTGTATTAATCATTTTGGTGGGTTTTGGTTTGGGTGGTTTTGTTTTTTTTTTTTTTCAAATAGGACATTGGATGGTCAGTTTAATATCAATATTGATACTATGTCCATTGGAAGACATACATTCATGTATTTATTGTACCGATTCTGCTAAATAGTCTCACTGGTCAGGATATACTTTTCATTACAAATTTCTCATATGTATTTTTCAAGAGAAGTATCCGTGACACACAATATAAAAGGTAATCTATTTGGGGACCCAAATCAGAAAATATGAAAGAGTGACAAGAAAACAATTACCAGAAGATTCACACCTGTGTGGAGACAAGCAAGCAAATGCTGTACAGGACTGACTATTTTTGAAAAGATTATATTGTCAGTTTCTCTTGAGAAAAAAATGAAAAAACCCAACAAAAAAACCCACTTTAAAATGAGATATTTTGGCTTTTCATCCCATGAAAACAAATATTGAAGCTTTCTGCATGAAACACAGTACAGAAGTGTAGTGAGTTGTACTTGTTATCAGTTTCTGAAATTAAACAACTAGAAAAGTTGATCTGCAGTGTTACACTTGGTTTAAGGATGTATAATAATTGTAGTTTAGTTTATGTTTATACAAATCATGCAGAACTTGTTTCTCTAAGTGTTTGGTATCCAGTGAGTAAGATAATTAGATAGTTAATTTACTGAAGTTGGTTCCTCTGATGAGACATTACAAATAGCAGCTTTTCCTTAGAAAATATTAGTAAAGCAATTAATTTTAAAAAGGTGGAAGAATCAAGAAACAGAAGAAGTGCTTCATGGTGATTAGTAAACAACAGCTGCTGCTATACTGCATATACTCTTGCTCTTCTTTAGCTTTCTCTTTACAATAAATAAAATCAGACCTTTGCAATATGCTTTTTTTTTTTTAAAATTTCAATTATGAATATAAAACCTAAACCCAATATAATAGACAAACTTACTGTAAACTATTTCTTCCTCCACTGTTTGGAAGGAGTGTGGTACTTTAGGGTAAAATTCTTCTAATGAGTGGCAGTGGGGAAAGGAGAAGGAAAGGACAAGTAGAATGGAGAGAAATGGCTGTTGATGGGAGGTAAAGAGAGAGTGCACTAAAATATTCTAGAACTTTTACAGTGATTTGATATGGGTTTTACCTGCACACCTGGACAAATTTAATTAAGGCTGTTCTTTTTATGCTTTTTCTGATTCACTTGGTGTGTTTAACTCCCATTCTTTCTCACTACACTGAACTTGTACTCTTAGTGCAGATTGCCATTGAAATATGTAATGTATGTAAGGTATGTAAGTATGTAAGGTACTAAAGTAATTCAACTCCTTAGGTACGTTTCTTCATCTAATATTACATAGGCATTGTGAACCTATAAAGAGTTTTGACTGGAATACACATAAACCACCAAATATAGGTATGCTTAAATGTGTATTTATATACAAAAATGGACTATTAAAATTAACATTATTTTCTAAAGCGTGCTTAGATGATTGCTATTATCTGTTTACTAATTTTGTCAATGAGGTGACACACACAGGCACACTGTGGGGAATCTTTACAATATCTTTGAAGTATTCTGTGAGTCAGAGCCTCTTATTTTCTGCTTCGTGGTGTGTGGTAAGAGCTACAATAACAATAATCTGGAGGTAATTACTGTCTCTAAATTACTTCAGTTGAGCTTTCTCTGCAACTTTACACATTAATTTCTCAAAAGGCAGTGCACAGAATCTGTTTCAGAGGGGAAAAAACAACTGAGAAATTAAAAGATTTTTTATTTGTTTGTTTCTCTCAGATGAAATCAATAGACTAGACTTGTGAACAAGTTAAACATTTTTTGTCTGTAAACACATATACAGTTTTTTCACTTGTACAAAAAAGGGATAATTCTGTATAAGGCCTGGGATATTCCATTTGCTTGGGTAATGACCCTGTTTTATCTGTTCACAGTTGTGACAAGTGCATCTACAAAGCTCTATAAGTGAGTGCTAACAAATCTGTTTACAAATCTGTTAGAGTTTTCAAATAGCAACATATAAACAACTAGGAGGAAATATCTCTCTGGTAAAGCAAGAGTATATAGACTGTACACAAATTAGAGATATGTAGAAGTAGTGATAGGAATCTGGTATTTCCATAAACAGCCGGTATTAGTTATGATTCTGTTCCTTATACGGCTTAGCATGGAGCTTTTGAGAAATAGTGAAGAAACCATTTTTACTTCTCAACTCATAAAATGTGATTAAAATATAGATTAGGAATGTGCTGGAGCTAAAGGGTAGAATTTAATAGATCACCAGTACTGAATGTAAGAATAAAATCTGAAAACTAGGTAGTCTCAGCAGTGACTCACACACTTGTGGTCCTCTAAAGTAATTCCATGAAATTAATCTGTACAGATTTGATTTTAACATCTTTAGATTACATTGAGAAATGTGCATGTTTCTTTCTGAATGTATCACCTTGTACATTTATTGCATGGATATGAGATTCATTTTTAGCACTGTAAAGAGTGAACACCTAAGTTTTAGGTACATATATATCTAAGTCTCAGTTCTGATCAGATGAGAACTTAAAAAGTTAATCTCCCAGAAAATCAGCTGTTATCTGTGACTGACCAATAAACCTTTACTATGGAAGAAGGCTCAGTGGAGATGTGCAAGGGCAATGTTCCCATGAAGTTCAGGGAATAATGTAGGGTGTGAATGATCATAGCTATGACAAGGAAAGCTGACTTTATCTCAACACAAAGGGGACTAAAGAGGGTGACTTTTGTTTTAGACAAACAGCTATGTCAGTTGGATGGATATTTTGACCCTAACTGCTGGTATACATTTTTCATTCATTAAAAGAGTGTGAATGTCTCCCTGAGTTAGCCAGACCAACGTGGGCGAAGTGTATACATGGCTCAGTCCAACACAGAGTATAAAAACTATAAAAAACCAAAAGAATTTCAAAGACAGCAACGGGCTTGAGCTGGCTTCAACCTAGATAAAGTTGTTGCCCGGCTTATTACAGCATAAATTGCAGTCAAAAAGCAGCCAAATAGTACATTTTTCACAGCCCTCAGAACAAAACCACTGCAAATAAACACAAAGCACAAATTAATAATAACACAACACATTCAACTCTACAGACAAAATATAATATTTTGCTTAAGATGGATATGATATGAGCTATCTGTTTTTATTTCCAACCCCTCAAGACTCTGAAGGAAATAAATCTGATACTTTCTCAGCTGAGCAAGCCAGAATTCGTACTATTCAGGCAATCTGTCAGAAGCCAAATCAAACCCCACACTGGATGCCAATTAATCTGTTGTGGTTTAGGTTGGGCTGGCCCCTAAATGAACAACAGATACTCTCTTTTATCTTGTCCCTCCCTTCCCAGTGGAGAAGGGAAACAGAGTAAGGGAGAGAGTTACAGGTTGACAAGGAACTAAAACTACTTTAATAGATTATGAAATTTAAACAAGTAACAATAAAAAGTAATACTATTAATTAGAAAATAATGAAATATATACTAACCCAATGTGGAGCTCCCAGGATGACAATCATGTCTTCTGCAGGCACTGGGAAAGTTCCACACTGGACTCAGTGATGGACAGGAATGCACAGCTCAGGATCAAAGTCAGAGGCACAGAGAGAGTCCTCCTCAGACTCCAGTCATTGAAGAAAAAGTCTGACTCCTTTGATCCCTCAGCTTTTATATTGAGCATAGTGCATATGGAATGGAATACCCTGCTGGTCAGTTTTAGGTCACCTGTCCTGTCTATGCTCCCCACAGGTGCAACCCTTCTATGCTTTTCCTCTGCTGGTCTTCCAACACAGCAACACACAACAAAGTTAGCTGACCTTGGTTGTTATAGGAAGAAGAATAAGCAAGAACCTGTCTGCATACCATTCCTTGGTATTGACTATAAACATCAGATGTTATCTGCTAGAAGCAGACACTGTCTAAAAAACATACCATTAATTTCAGAGAGAGCAGTCAGAAGAGAAAGTGAAAAGTAAAATTACTGAAAAGAAAATTGGTTCTCTTCTATCTCAGACCAGGACAACAGCATTTATCAGGAAGAGTCCATGATGAGGCAAAGAAAGGAGCAGTTGATACTTATTTTTCTATAATCATGCTTTGCAATAAGGACAGTCAAATAATTCCAAACGTAAAACAAAAATGTTGTTGATTTAATAGTATCAATAACTGTAAGGAACTGGAGTTAGAGTGGTAGCTCGGCAGAGGGTTGAGCCTGATTAAATATTGTTTACCCACAAATGGCTCCCCTACAACAACCCTTTACCAGCAGCATGGTTACTACGATGATAAAAATGGCCAATGGCCAGGTACCATGGGAATTTAAACCAATCAGAAGCAGGTATCCTGTACCCACCCACCCTATGACTAAGGGGTCAGGGGTAGCTCTGGGGAGGGGCGCTGCCAGAAGATTTGTGTGTGTGCAGGGCCTTGGAAGTACCTCCAGACAGCAAAAATCCAGCAATTTATTGCTTGTTCAACTTTTGGCCAGTATGCACTTTTACCACAACTGCCTCAGAGCTGTCGGTTTCAATCCCTGTTGGCAGTAAATCTTGGTCATGGCCTGACATCTCTATTGCTCTGCATTTTTCTGTGAAGAAGACAGACTGTAATTGTCCTGAAACAAGGAAGAAGCAATAAAGCACACTGCTAAAGTTACCTCTGCATAGTTCCTGACATGTTAATAACGTAAAAAACATATTCAGCCACTTCCCTGTTAATTTGTATTTATTAAAGCAAACCATTCTGCTCAGTCTCACTCAGTACAGCAAATAACACTGCTGAGCAACTCCCACTGAAATTGGCTACAACTGGAAGAAAATATATTATTCTTTTAAGTAACGTTTTTGTCCAGAGTTGAATGTCTCCTTGTCAAAGGGAAAAATTGCTTTACCCATTTTCACTCAGTGAAGAAAGGAAGAGTGATAAAAAAGAAGGGAAAGAGTAAGAGGGAGCTTGTTAACTTTGCTGGCAACCTGTTATCTGGAAAATCTACAAATGGATAGTAAAAATAAGCTTCAAGTTTTGTATAGCTTTTGATGAAAGTTTTAAAGACAGTGGAAGTAATTCCATAATGGAACAAAAAATTAACATAGAATAAAAGCATAGGAACACCCTGATTTGCCATAGCCATGCCCCACTGACAGAGTTTACAACTGTCTCCCTAGACACTTGGCATCATCTTGGAGCATTCTGATACCTTTTATCAGAAGTGCTGCCTCAACAGCAATCCTTATCCTGTTTTGCATATTTAAATATGTCGCTGACCTTGTCCAAGACAAACTTGTCGTCCTTAGGATGGATGGAAATATTAAGGTGAAAAGGGCTATTTCAAGAACCAATACATCAAGGTCATCAGTTGTTCTCATCACATGCCCCAATGGTCAAGTACAATTTAATGTTCTTATAGCTCAGCTGAAAGTACTGAAAAATTCTGAAGAATTTATTTCTTATTATATTTTTTGCTGTCAACCAACTACAGAATTCTAAATATTGAAGTTTTCTGAGGAAAAAAAAGTAAACCTTCAGTAACCTTAGCAAAAAGATTTACTAAAATAGTACTAAAATTTAAAACAAGAATATTAATGGGGAATCAGAGCTCTGCAACTATCAGAGTTGCAATATAAAAGTTAGGAAAATTATTTAGTGATACGCTATTATAGTGCATGGTCATTATACTATGCATTTACATTCCTTCATTCCACCACTGTATCAACTGGTGCCCTGTCACCAGTGGTGTCTCTCAGGGGTCAATACTCGGCCCAGTGCTGTTCAACATATTCATAAATGACCTGGACGAGGGGACAGAGTGTATTTTCAGCAAGTTTGCCTATGATACCAAATTAGGAGGGCTGGCTGACACCCCAGAGAGCTGTGCCGCCATCCAGCATGACCTGAACAGGCTGGAGAGCTGGGCAGAGAAGAACCTGATGAGGTTCAACAAGGACAAATGTATGGTCTTGCACCTGGGGAAGAAGAACCCCAGGCACCAATACAGTTTAGGAATGGATCTTCTGGGAAGCACTACTGAGGAAAAGGATCTGGGAGTCCTGATAGATAGCACACTTTCCATGTACCAGCAATGTGCCTTTGTTGCCAAGAGGGCCAATGGACTCCTGGGCTGCATAGGGAAGAGTGTGGCCAGCAGGTCGAGGGAGGTCATTCTCCCTCTTTACTCTGCAATGGTGAGGCCACAACTGGAATACTGCATCCAGTTCTAGGCTGCCCAGTTCAAGAGGGACAGGGAACTACTGGAGAGAGTCCAACGTAGGGCAACAAAGATGATGAAGGGATTGGAGAACCTCCCTTATGAGGAAAGGCTCAAGGAGCTGCGACTCTTTAGCCTGGACAAGCGAAGACTGAGGGGAGACCATATTTATGTTTATAAGTATCTAAAGGGTGACTTGAAGGACATTGGAGCCGAACTCTTTTCAGTGGTTTCTAGCGATAGGACAAGGGGCAAAGGGCTCAAGCTGGAACATAAGAAGTTCTATTCAAATATGAGAAAAAACATCTTTACGGTGAGGGTGACGGAGCACTGGAACAGGCTGCCCAGGGAGGTCGTGGAGTCCCCTTCTCTGAAGATCTTCAAGACCCGCCTGGATGCAGTCCTGAGTAATGTGCTCTAGGCAGTCCTGCTTTAGCAGGGGAGTAGGACCAGATCATCTCTAGAGGTCCCTTTCAACCCTGACAATTCCATGATTCCATGATTCCGTGAACTGAAAAATGAACATCAAAGTTACTGTTTCCACAAAATATTACAATAATTTTCAATAATAAAAATAATAATAATAATTAAAAAATCACAAGCTCAGCATGGGTGTCTTTCTCCTGAGAATAGTCTGCATTTGTCATACTTAGCATAAATGTATGTCTTGGGTTTCAAGCTCCATGAAGCTGAAGCTGTAGTGTCTAATCTAATATTTTTCTGAACCAAGTATACAAAGGCAGAGGAATGTGCAAAATAAAACTTCATGTGCAGGCACAAAATATCTGTTACATTTAACTGAAATTCATTTTTAATACAGTAACTCATGCCTTACCATGGGGAAAGAATAATCTTTTGAAGAGTTTATTGTTGTGGGAATGAGTATAACGTGCTTCCTAACTTAGAGTATTTCCCTCTATTATGTAGTGATTGGATCCATACATTCTGCCTGTACATAATTCACACAGCAAAAAAAGAAAATGAGAAATTAGAAGAACTATGATCCCGTTGGGACTGCAGATATGTGGTGGGATATGTTGCCTGACTGGGTGCTGTAATGGAAGACGGCTTGAGAAGACAAGGAGATGTGGCTGTCTTGACATAGCTCAATGACATGTATGAGCAGACAAAGGAGATGTTCTGCTTGACTTAAGGATTACAACCAAGGAAAAACTCATCAGGAATGTGAAACAAGCAAGCTATGTTGAATTTTAAAATCTTAATAGAAAAGTTACCAAGAGAAATAGCGGAATCAGAAACATGCACTTCAAGGGATGGAGATTTGGTCTTCTTCAAGAGTATTCTTTGCAGAATTCCTTGGGAAACTTCCCTGAAGGGCAAAGGGTCCAAGAAGAACCGGTTGATCTTGAAAAACAATTTCTTCAAAGCACAAGAACATTCCTTTTCAATATTCAGTGTAGCCAGAGTAGCAGAAGACTGGCATGGATAATGTTGTGGAAGTATAAGACCTACAAAATATGTTCTATAAAGGCAGGTTTAGTGGTCTCACAAAAAGGTAGAACTGTCAAACTTTACAGGGATCTTATACTACAAACACTTTGGCAGACAGCTTTTTTACAGATTCAGGATGTCAGCTGAGAACTAATACTATATGGTGTGTACTAAATCTAAGCTTAGAATGATGACTCAAAATGCACAAATCACACTGTAAGGCAAGGACACTCAGTCCCAGAGAGGTTACTTTGGACAACATCTCAATCCAAAGGGAGGGCTTCCAGTCACAGGCCTGCTGCTCCAAAGAGAACCACTCAAAAAGGGTCTCCGATGGAGGTCTCATTTTATAGCCTGGGTCAGATCTGAATTGTGGTCATCTATTGGTCGTGGACATTTTCATTGGTTCAGGGGTTTCCTAGGTAGGCTTATTGGCTGAGGTAGTCTCTGGGTCTCAGGTATCTGGTGTATGTGGCTGGGGATTGTTTGCATACGTGACCAGCAGCTCACACATTTCCCATCTGTACTGTGCCGTTAGACCCACATTGGGGAGGTATGGTCCTCCCACAGATAAGTACAGAGCAAAAGGAAGTATACAGGAAATGGAAGTGAGAATAAGATACTCAGAAGGACTAGAGAAACAACACCTTGGAATACAGGAATGGAATTAGGAAGCCAATCTCACTTGGACCTGAAGCTAGAAATGAATGCAGGAGTCAACAAGGACTTCTTAAGTTTATCAGCCAAAAAAAAAAACCTGACAAAAACTCTAAAAACCCTAAGAAAAATTTGGGCACACTACTCAGTAATGCAGGGTACCTAGTGACAAAGGACCTAGAAACGACAAAGATACTTAGTGGTGTTTTCTTGTTTTTACTTGTTTCCCCACTCCTCAGTTTTGCTGGTCAGTTCTTGCCTCTGACTTCCAAGTTTCCAAAGTTATTTCCTTCCAAATAAAAAGAATAAAACATTACCCGCAATGAAGAAAAATACAGCTAGGGAATATTTAAAGCAACAGGATAAATACAAGTCAATGGAAACAGGTGGGATATATCCAAGTATACTGAGAGAGGTGCCATTATAAGGCTGTTTTCTATAATCTTTGAAAAATCATAGGAAACCAAAGGTTCCAGAGCACTGAAAAGAGCTAATATCACACTGATCTTCAAGACTGGAAAGAAAGACAATCTGGAAGACTACATGGTAACCATTTAATCTCAGATCCTGAGGAGACTTTTGACCAAATCCTGGAAGTCATTTCTTGAAAAAACAAGAATATGATTGGCCAGAGTACATTTCCCAAGGGCAAATCATGCTTGATCAACCTGATTGTTTTCTGCAGTGAAATAACTAGCTCAGTTATACAAACCAAAACTGAACAGTAGATGTTATTTACCTTGACTTTAGCAAGGCCTTTTGCGTACTCTCCCATAGTCAAATTGGTTATGGGCTGAAGAGGAAGACAAGAAGTTTGGTGAAAATTGACTGACTTATCTAAATTTAAAAATTGTCATCAGGTGTAAAAAATACATCTGGGGCCTGGTGACTGGTGGCATGTCTCAGAAATCAATACTTGACCAATACCATCTAATTTATTTATTAGCAACCTAGTTGATAGCATAGAGTGCCCTCTCAGCAGTCTTGTAGACAATTCCAAATAGGAGGAACTAGTCTCTGTCCTGGACAAGGTTGCTATTTAGAGGGACATAGAGAAGCTGGAGAAAAGGGCTGACTTGAATGTAGTTAATTTCAAAAAAGGCAAAGGCAAAGGCAAAGCCTTGCATCTGGACCAAAATAGCCACGGACAGCAGTTCTAGGATTCCAGCTGACTAATCAGAAAGCCCTTTTGTGAACAGGAGTCTGTGTGCAGTGAAGGTCATCGAGTTACCTGGCTATAGGCAACATGTTGAAGAAAGTGATTCTTTGCTATTGGGCAATCACATATGGAGCATTGTGTCCAGTTCTGTGCTTCTCAGTACTAGAAAAACAGGGCTGTAGCAAGGGCACCTGAGGAAAAGCTGAGAAAACTGGATGATGCTAAAGAAGGATCTTACTGTTGTCAAGGAAGGGTGTAATGATGAAAGTGAAGAGAGGATCTAGTAGTTGTTTGTATCCATAGAACCTTGAAATGTCTAGTAGTGGTTTGTATTTTTAAAATATTCTATCGTAGACGGGTAGTATAACCTTGCAGGTGCTGGCTTATCTCGGATAAGGGATGGGAGGACGACACAAGGCACCTGAAGCCGAGGCCAAAGATCCGAAAAACCAGCCAGGACCAGGCCTGTGGTCTGGACGAACTCCAGGGGTGATCTGAGCCTGCGCCGGACACAGAGGTGAAAAGGTCACAGCGAGGAAGACTGCGCAGACTCAGTGGGGTGGGAAGTTCATTTGCATGAGAAGCAGGGAAAGTTAATGCATATGTATAGGCGTTGTGTCACACCTGTTGAATATGTATTAGTTAGGGCCATAAACACAGAATTTTGCTTTGGGTTGGCGCGCACATCTTTGGGAAGGATCCCATGTGCGTCCGGCGCTGAATAAACACACCTCCTTTATAACCCTCCAAGGTTGTAAAGTCGTTGTTCCGCGCGTCAATTTTGGTGACCCAGATGGGACCCACTCTGCTCGGCTGCAGGATCGACTGGTGAGTGGACATCCTAGGCACGCACCCCGAGCCCTTTCTCGGAGGAGCTCCGCTCCCAGCCGCTCGCTGCGGGAGCAGACAAGGACCATCCAAGAACGCGGACTCGTGAGGTATGTTTAAGGGTAGGGGCTGCTGGTAAATCGCGCAGAGACGTCTGGCGTGTGGCCAGATAATCCCTAGTGATGCACAGGGATAGAACAAAAACCAACAGGCACAGCTTGGAACAGTCAAAAGGAGAGAATATACAACAATATAAGGAGAAAAAATTGACCATGAGGATGGTGAAACATTGGAACAGGTTGCCCAGAGATGCTGTGGACTCTCCATCCTTGGAGTTTTTGAGAACTCAAGTGGACAAGGGCCTGAGCAACCTGTTCTCAGTGGATGCACTTTGAGCAGAAAGTTGGGCAAGGTGTCTCACAAAGACCCCTTCCAGTCTCTACAATCCTATGAGTAAAATGTATAAAGAAAAACAGATTATTTACTTTATTGTTATTTACTATTATTTACTATTTATTTACTATTTTTCATAATATCCACTATTTAAGTACTGGGGGAAAGGTACTTCTCTGCATAAAATTATGAAAAAAGAACAAATAGAAGTACTAGGAGAAATTTGTAGCTATATAAGCTATGTAGCTCTATAAGAATGTGAATAAGGAAAAAAAAAAGCTGCAACGTTACTATTATATACCAAGATTGAGAGTTTCCTCTACTTTTTTAGTCTTTTTTTTTTCTTCAAAACAATAATCTTTTTCAGAAAAGTTTTTTTTTTTAATTATCTTTTTGGGAAAACCATTAAAATTGTTAATCCTAAGAAGTACTAGACCTTTGGGAAGCCTAAAACAGTATGTAAGGCAGACATTTGCATTTGTCAGCTTCACTCTACAGAAAAGTACACAAGCCACAAAAGAGAAAAAAATTAATATGCATGATCGTCCCTTATTTCCTTTGAATGACTGTTTAGTGAGCACAGAAGCTTTCAAAAATTCTCTATTGAATCTTCATATTTCAACATGCTAGTCCTTGGAATGATTATGACAAGATCAAAATGTACCTATAAAGTTTAGTGGAAATAATACCACTGTAAAGAAATTCAGTTCTTGCTTCTCAGTCAAGTTCCAATAGCTTAGTTGATAGTGCACATTTAATAGTTGAGACCAGACGAAGTATGTAGAATTAAATGCAAACAAAAATATACCCTAGGTAAGTTGTGCAGTCTTCATCCCAGGAGGTTTTCAGGAGCATACTAGGTACAGTCTTAAGCAACCTGGTCTGACCTCACAGCTGACTCTACTTTTCCAGGACTTTGGACTAGAGACACCCTGAGGTCCATTCCAATCTGAATTATCCTGCTATTCTAATATGTTGTGCAGACAATAATATTTATCCTGTGTAGAATTTAACACAAATTTCTTCTCAATTTTTCATTCTATTAAAATGTACAAATTATAGCATTTTAAAAATAAAACATCCACACATATCCACACAAAGATTTCTGTTTATTATTTTCTTTATTACAAGAGCACCTTTATTACATAATGTATTAGACCATTATTTTCATTTCACAGATCAGACTTTCAAACACTAAAATTAAATATTAAAAAAAATTGATCATACCTGGTGAGGAAACCACATATTTAAAGAAAAACAAAAAGGCAAAACTGTTCACTATGTATCTCTTGAACTGTCTAATGGAAAAGACTGCTTTAACAGCATTGTTATTTCCTCCAAGAAAATATCTCTTTTACCTTCTCTTTTCCTTAAAGGAAGATAACTAGAGATATCTTTTTTACAGCACATTCTTAATTAATATAAATTCCCTTTGATTCTAATTAATCATATATGTATAGAAATAATGTCACTGTCCTTCATATTCAAATACATTTTAAAGTCTATTCCATTATGATAGTAGCTACTGTTTTTGTGAAAACCAAAAAAGGGTTACAGCCCTCTTCTTTGTTGGGTAAAATGTTACAAAACGCTGCTAAAAGTTGCACATCTCCCAAAGTATAACAGCATGAATAAAATTTACTTGCAACATTGTCAAGGAACCTTTGCATTTTAGCTAGAGTCTTTTCTCTTTCAGGTACATAGCTACCACATAGCATCTTACAGGCTAATACAAGCCTTAAGCAATGCAAAAAGAGGAGAGAAGTCAATGTGAGTATTATTCCACAGTATGATAAATTGTACTGAGAAATATTGAATAGTTGTAGTTACCAGAGCACAGGAGTACTATAAAATTTCTTGCTCTATTTTATGAAGCATTAAACTGTTCAAAATAACTATTGCTTCTAGATGTCATCCATAAATCAAGTCAGGCCAATGGCAGCAAAATGATGGATATCCACCCATCTAAGGGATTTGATCATAAGACACAAGCTAAAACAGTGACAGGGCAGAGATAAATGTTTGTGTTCAGATTAACATCCCAAGGTCAGAGTGCCTAGGCATATCAATGAGGAGTTTCAACTGACACTCTGAGAATATTAATCTAGAAATGTGTAATAGCAAACTGAAGAAGAAATTGAATTTTAATGAACTTGTCTATTTTGATTGTCTAAGAAAATATTTATAGTAAACTAATCACACAGAGACTGGAATGTGTTCTTGCACATGGCCTCTTTCCTGAAAATATCAACCTTGTCCTGGGTTTTAATGATAATTTTATTTTTCATTTACTTACTTTAATAAGGATGTTAATAAAGCACTAAAAGAAAAACTGTAGTGTAATGTCTTTATTTCTTGAATGGAAAAGTAGAACAATAATGTCATGACAGTCATGCACTACTAATTCTAAGATGACTGTGTTTATACAAAGTCTTGTTAAGGCTGTACAAGATTATCTAACATTTTCATTTGTAGAAGTTAATAACCAAAGATAGTGGGAGAGACATTTCAAGAGCATAGCAATTAATGTCAAAAGAACTTGTCAGTTTCCTAAAGAAGCCTGGTTATTTTCCAGGCTGTATTAACTGTATTTGCAATATATAGTATTTTCTTCAGGTGATTAAGACATTGAAAATAAAATTTTCACCATAAAAATGTCTGAAAACCAGGACAGCATACCTAGTACATACTTCTGATATTAGATTTTCAGTGTGTATGAGTGTAGTAGCTGTTTTAACAAAATGCTCAGCAATGCATACTTGTCTGTCTGAGATCAGGGTCAAGCCCATAGGGCATATTCTTTTTCTGGTGTGGTGTTTGGGTTGGTTTTTTTTGACTTGTTTCTTTTTTTTTTTTTCCAGTGCAGTGCTCTTCCAATTTGTTTCTGTGCATTCTGTGAATTGCAGTAGCAAGAAAAAAAATTGAAGTCATGAGTAATTCATTCAGTCTATAATAACTCTTAAGAAAATCAATTTTGTGAAGTGCACTATGCTAGATCATTTAAACCTTGTATACTCATAACTGATATTTACTGGATTAACAAGTTTAATTGCTTCTGCAAACACAAGCTGAAAAGAAGTACTAGTTTTAAACTTCCGAAAAAGAATTCTGAGCATTTCATTTAAGTAATAGATGACAGAGCTATTTTGAAATCTAAGCACTTATATGTATGCATGTATATATTTATATACTTAAACACATACATGTATGTGTCCCCTCTTTCCAGACAACTCATCCATTCAACTATTACACATTAAACAATTCTGAAGTACTAATTTGTTTTTGGATCTGTTTTGCCTTTGCAAAATTTAGATTAAAAAGTGATTTATTTATTGATATCACCCTGTCATTCCTATTTTTTTATATTCAGACATAGCTTTTTCCCAGTTTTCAGAGTTTTGGATGAGCTCAGGTATATCATAGAATCATAAAATCATAAAATGGTTAGAAATGGAAGGGACCTTAAAGAACATCGAGTTCCAAATCCCCTGACATGGGCAGGGACACCTCCCGCTAGACCAGGTTGCTCAAAGCCCCATCCAGCCTGGCCTTAAACACTTCCAGGGCTGGAACATCCACAACTTCTCTGGGAAATCTGTTCCAGTGCCTCACTACCATCACAGTAAAGAATTTCATTCTGGTATCTAATCTAAATCTCCCCTCTTCCAATTTAAAGTCATTACCCCTTGTCCTGTCACTATACTTCCTGACAAAGAGTCCCTCTCCAGCTCTCCTGTAGGTTCCCTTCAAATATCAGTAAGCTGCTATGAGGTCTCCCCGGAGCCTTCTCTTCTCCAATCTGAACAACCCCAGCTCTCTCAGCCTGTCTTCGTAGAGGGTAGAATCACCTCCCATGACCTGCTGGCCACTCTTCTTTTGATGCAGCCCAGGATGCGGTTGGCTTTCTTGGCTGCCAGTGCACATTGCCGGCTCATGCTGAGCTTCTCATCCACGAGCACCCTCAAGTCCTTCTCCTCAGGGCTGCTCTCTAGCCATTCTCTGCCCAACCTGTATTTGTGCCTGGCATTGCCACATCACAGGTGCAGGACCCTGCACTTGGCTTGGTTAAACTTCATGCGATTTCCATGAGCTCACCTCTCAAGCCTGTCCAGGTCCCTCTGGATGGCCTGCCTTCCCTCCAGGGTGTTGACAGTGCCACCGAGCTTGGTGTCATTGGAAAACTTGCTGAAGGTGCACTTTAGCCCACTGTCCATGTCTCTGACAAAGATATTAAATAGCACTGAGGAACACCACTTGTCAGTGGCCGCCAATTGGACATTGAGCCGTTGACCACAACCCTTTGAGTGCGGCCATCCAGCCAGTTCCTTACCCACTGAGTGGTCCATCCATCAAATCCATGACTTTCCAATTTTGAGACCAAGATGCCATGCGGGACAGTGTCAAACATTTTGCGTAAGTCCAGGTATATGACGTCTGTTGCTCTGCCCTTGTCCACCAAGTCTGTGGCAGTATCGTAAAAGGCCACCAAATTTGTCAGGCATGATTTTCCCTTGGTGAAGTCATGTTGGCTGTCTCAAATCACCTCCTTATTTCCCATGTGCCTTAGCAGAGATTCCAGGAGGATCTGCTCCATGATCTTTCTAGGCACAGAGGTGAGACTGACTGGCCTATAGTTCCCTGGATTTTCCTCTTTTTCCTTTTTTGAATATCTGTGACGTGTGTATAACACACACAAAAAACCCTATGTGATATATTGTTATAGCTATGTCATGGTTTGGCCTCAGACGGCAACAAAGGACCATGTGCAGCCACTCGCGCAGAACAGAGCCCCCATGGCCAAGTGGCCGGGAGGGGGAAATCGAAATAAAAAGGCAAAACTCATGGGTTGAGACAAAAGCAATTTTAACAGAACAGGAAAGGGAGCAAGAAACAACAACAATAACAGAAGGATATAGAACCGCGATGACAATACCGAACAGGAAAGGGAGCAAGAAACAACAACAAGGATATAGAACCGCGATGACAATACTGCCACTCACTGCCTGCACCCTGGACATCCCCAACCGCTCTCCTCCCCGAAGGGTCACCTTCTCCTCCTCCACAGCCCCTGACTTCCTGTCCACCCCCCCCTTTCTCAGCTAGCTCCGATACCCCTTAGGCATGGCTCACATGGGATGGAATACTTGTGTCCCTGCTAGGTCCTGGGGATAATTAACCCCATCCCCGCCAGACCCAGGACAAGCTATTGCAAGTCAGTAGATAAACTGTGGTGAAAAAAAAGTGTATTTTGAAATAGAAAACCGAGATAAAATATTAATTTGTTAAAATTATTTCTAATTAAGTTGGCAGGTATTCTCTGTTACAACCAGTATTTTGAAGGGATATCACAAGAAAAAGAATGGGTTGGTGTTGTAGAAAACAGTTCTTAAGTGATGGCTCTCAGATGTTATTTAAATTTCCGAAGTTTATATTTTAATTTAAGACTAAAAAAAGTCTTAAATGGAACACTTATTCAGAAATTTGACCTATATAAATCTTTTAAATTTTGAAGACTAACAACTCTCCACCATACTGAGCAGCTTCTTAATCACAAGCCTTCAACAAAAAGGGAAGACATATGGTTAAGCAAAATTGACCCAAAACTATTCTTTTTTGTTATTATTTAAGAATCTTTTTCTTCCTTCTTCATTTTAACTGTGCAAAAGGAAAAAAAAAAAAAGTATACTTTGAGTTGTAGGTTGATTAGTTAATTTGTCTCCACATCCTTAGAGAACTGAAGCAGTTGTAGAGAAAATCTCTGGAACCCTCTACAGGCCAATTTTGATGCATTAAATCAGTGCAAGAAGAATCAGAAAATAATTATTAATCATTAACTGTGAAAAATAAATGCAGAGAAAAATGTTAACATGATTGCAATCTTCATGTCTTCCATTTCGTTGTGCTTCTGAAAGTATTTCTGAACATTTGGGAACTGCAGATGAACATGCTGTTCAAAGTTATAAGGAGGGGAAATTGGGTAGAAAACTTGTTTCTAAAAAAAGGATTGGCACGACTTTGTCTACAGGGAGATCAATGAAATAATGCACTGCATTTAAATGTTTCATCCAAGAAAAAGAGAACAATATTAATTATAGCCTTTAGCTCTTTTCATGGTAATCCTTTGGTAATTATAGTTCAAGAGAAAGAACAGAAGTAATTTGAAGATGTATTTCTTCATAAGTTATCCAATTTTATTTTTTTCTCTTAGAAAACTATATGTTTCAAAGGAGGACTTTGTCTTAAGTTTGATATTCATTGTTTGCACAGAAGTAATAAAACAAACTGTAAAGACATTTCTTTAGTGTACAGTATTTTTGCAGCTGCATCCACAGTGGTAAACTTGCTTATTGACAGTATGTTAAATGACATCAACTTTCACAGTATGTGCTGAAGACCTTAAAATTATTGCTGGTGAATTTGAATACTATTTTTTATGCGCATTGGAGGGGTTTTTGGTTTTGTGTTTGTGTTTGGGGTTTTTTTGTGTGCTTTGGTTTATATTTTTTTACCCTTTTAGTAAGGAAGGATTGATGAAAAAACTACCTGTGTTCTGGAGTCCTTTACTGCTGCTCCCAGGGCTCTGTATTCCTTCTTGATACTCCTGAAACTGCTCCTTGTGATACCACTGGTGCCCATGTGAAACAACAGCAGCACATAATAGTCAGTGTACTGTACAAGGTTTGGTAGTATCTCTGTGATATCCTTGGTACGAGCCCCTGGTAGAGCAGCACACCTCTCTAGAGAATTCTCCAGGTATAATTAATTGTCTAACCTAAGATAGTAATCTAGGCTTTCACAATCAACTGTAAGAAATACATGCTTTCAAAAGGCTGTTAACCTTTTTGCTGTTGCCCCACACCTTTTCACACCTGTGGCCTCACATTTGTGTTTGAACAGTGACCTGCTTTCAAAAAAAAGTATGAATATCCTTCCACCCCAATCACTCACACCTGGCTCTTAATCTATGGTATCAGCCTATGCTTAAAGAATTCTGCTGGTTTACCAAGTCTACATTTTGTCTGGGCATACCATCTGCTAGATATGATCTCTAACTACTAGAATATTAGAATTATGCGGAGTATTTAATTAAGATATGCACTACATATGTTTATGGGTTTATGTTGGATGTGCAAGGAAGATTAGATGATACGCAAATGTGCATTTGGTTTGCTTTTGGCAACACATGCCTAAAGTATGCTTAAATTGAATTTAGATCATCTAGTTTTACCCTGTGATATGTTCACACAAATTTTTCTTCACATTCTTGGTTTTAGATTTGTAGTTCATTTTTTTTTAAGTAAAATAATTCAGAAGTCTGTTAGTTGGAGGATTTCTTCTTCTTCTTTTTTTTTTTTTTTTTTCCCAGCTTTCCACTTTTTTTTTCCTTCCAGGAATTGGAGGAAATAAACAAGAACTACAAAAAGGAACACGTAAACAATATTTCATCCTTTTATTCATTTTTTACTCAATGAAAAGAACATTTCAAATATTTTTTTTTTT
>NW_015094510.1:6739216-6835614 GCF_001431845.1 Calidris pugnax | reverse complement strand
GGGGTTTTTTTTTTTTTTTTTTTTTTTTTTTTTTCCCCAGCTTTCCACTTTTTTTTTCCTTCCAGGAATTGGAGGAAATAAACAAGAACTACAAAAAGGAACACGTAAACAATATTTCATCCTTTTATTCATTTTTTACTCAATGAAAAGAACATTTCAAATATTTTTTTTTTTTACCACTTTAAAAATTATTTTAATGTGATTATAAACTATTATTTGGACAACTTTTAAAAATTTTAATAGCTTAAAATCTCACATTCTTATTTTTTATTACTTGCTTTGAATGCCCCACTTTTGAATGTATATTTACACTTAATGAGACAAAATAGTAATTTTCAGTGGTGGATAAGAATTTTTTTTTTCTTTTATAGTTTCTAAGGATTCTGAACATTTTCTTTAGTGATGGGGAAAAGGGAATCTTGCAAATGTTCAAAACATGATGATGTCTTAAAGATAAAAATTGGACTGAATAAATTGAAGTTTTAATTTTTTTTAATTTTGATTATTTTCTTTTGGTGAAGTTGTATTTTAATTTTTTTACACATAGAATTCACATTACACACAGAATATTCATATTCACACACAGAATCACATTACTTTTAGTTTAAGAAAAAAATAAATCTATTTTATGAGAATTATAAAACTCAGTTTTCCCATTTTTAGGGAAATTGGAGGTGCAGAATAGAAGTAGGACTGAAAATTGACCCAAACTAACATTCTCGTGTTAGTTCCCACACGTTGCTGCAACATTTTGTTGCATGCAGATGGATTTTCCAGCAAAACATATCTCAACAGTACTTAGAGCACTTAAAGCATTCTAAAAATAGTATTTACTAATGAAGTCATATCTAAAGAATAGATTTTTGAGGCAGAAAAGTTTTTTTCCTAGCTTTTATAGCACCGCAGGGTATGATATGAAAGTACATCCCTAAGTGAATGATTTTGTTTTACCTTAATCTGTGAGATGTTCAGGGGCTTCCTTAAAGACAAGTTTTGCCTTTCCCCCTAGAATTGTAGTCAATCCATTTTTCACTAGGTTCATTTATGCTGTTAATGGTTCAAGAAGCATTTTGAGTAGGTAGGTATTGAATTATGAGACAAATTTAAAAGCCTTGGAGTTTCTCTGTTCAGATAGTCATTGATGGAACTCTATTTTTATATGCTATTTTTATATGCTATTTTTATACTTGCAACCAAACTCCAAAACCAGGGAGCCCAAGGTATTCATGAAAATATTGCCACAGCGCTTGAAGTGTCTAGTTCAAACCATGAACTATAGTGAATTGAGACTGTGGAAGGAATGTGCAAGGTATCTGTAGTCTCTTTTCCCACCACCATTAACGCGGTATTGATTTGTGTTGCAAGCTTTTTATAATGGAAAAAAAAAAAATCTCTCAGCTTCCTTCCCAAGATCTCAGAAAAGCTTTCTAATAGAACTGCAGAAAAGGAGGGTAGGAAAAGTTAGTTGTCCTACTACTGTCCTTTTTTAAATTCTTGATAAAAAGAGGTGCATCTTCTCTGAATCTGTCCTTAGTTTTTCCTGAATCAGTGATTTTAACTATTACGTTTGACTAATAGTTCCTTATTTTGTTTCAGGTTGCTACAAATGGTCTTTATCTTCAAACAAATGAAAATATCCCTGGAATTTCCTCTGTTTCCTTTAAAGTAAAGATGTAATCTGTGAAAATCCTTTAACCACACCACTTATGTGTTGGTTACATGACTTCTTATTTCAGGTAAAGGTCATAAACTGGCATGTCCAGACTACGACTCATCTCATCTGCAGTAGATGCCTCTATCTGGTCAAACTAACCTTGATGTAGGGGACCACATTTCTCTCCATTGCTTATAGAAATAGCAATATAAAAATGTGGACTAGTTCAAATGCAGATATCTATTTGTGGTCAAAGGAATTATAATTCTGCGTTATTTGGAAACAGGCAAGTGTGTTTTGCATTTCACTTTTCCATCACTCAGAAGTGAATACGGTCTGGAAACAATTTTGTATTAGAAAGTATTCTTCAAAAGTATTAAGTGCAGTTGTCTGCCTACAAGTGATTATACAAAGAGGTTTTATTTATTGAGATATATTAGACAGTCCTGTATATAAGTGTATGCAATAATACAGACAGAGTGTTGTGAATATTAGTTCCTGGATTGTGGTTCTCATGTTGGAATTCAGATCTCAAATTTAGGAAGAAAAAGGGTTTGCACTTGTGCTAGGCTTGGATATAATTTGTAATCTTACTACTATCTCCCATTTACCAACGAACTGAAGAAAAAGAATTTTGCCTGTTTGCACTATTGCAGTCCTGAGTTTTGCCACCTGTAGTTGTTATAGCCTTGAGTCATTTATTCCTTCTGGCAAACTATCTCTTTTTTGAACAAGTATGTAAAAAGCATGTCTGAATGTATACCTTGCTAATGGAAGAAGTTTTACAATAACGGGATGAACAAGAATAGATGAGATACAGAAAAAGAATGGTTAGGGATTAGGCAGAAATTTATTTTAATTCCCAAGTATTTTGCTGTTATTTAAATATTTGTTCATAGGGCAGCCGCTAACGAAGAAGAAACTGCCAAAAAAATCTTCCAGTTTTACCAATCTTTGCATTTTTCATCAGTTTATTTGAAAGTCTCAGCTTGGGTACAAACTGACTATAAAGAATATGTAAAAATAAGAATACAAGTTTAAAACTGATGAAGGCAACATATAATGTTCTCATCTCTTTTGTGTCTTAATTGTGAAGTGGAACAATATGTTAAACACTTCTTTTAGTAATAAAGGCACGCTGTAACTCAAACAAAAATACTGTGTACAGCAAACTAACCATTATGCTTTATAAATAATCTCAATCTTATTTTAATTTTATTTACTTAGTGATTGTTTGGTATTTAGAAAGGCTATGTGTAAACAAGTTTATCTCAGTAAAACAAACAAACAAGAAAATAAAGCCATGCTTTTTGTGGAAAATGTCATCACACTGGAACCAGCATAATGAGTTTATGTGGATTTATTTATTATTGCTGTCCCCAAGATGTTGCCTCTCATTTCCAAGCAGTTCCTGGAACATTACAGATAGCAGTAGTATGCATTTAAACTTTTGCCAAATGCCTGAGACATGGCTCAATGCACTGTAGGAGGGTACTGTGAAAGTCTGGTGGTTTTGAGTACTGATTTTTCAGTGTTGCTAAATCTTACTGTGTATCTAATGTATCATACCATAAGAACAGCTACAAGTTTAGAAATGCATATAGACTGTATATAGTATATAGACTACTCTGTTCCCATATTAGCAAAATGGTAAGCTTTCATGCGGAAAGTTATGTATGTTCTTGATGATTTAATCCCCAGTATTTATTTTGGCAAGCAGTACAGTTGCTTGTATTGACACTTAAATATTTTTTTTTTGTTCTGGACAGAAATAATTGATTGCATATTTGGGTTTTTGATTTATGTTCTCTGCAATTTCTATTTTTTCTGTAAGGATGGCTGCTTTGTTGTAATAATTCTGCGTGGTATTCAATTCTACATGCTGATGACGTGGTTAAAATCTTAAAAAAGAAACACACTTTTCTGTGATGCTTGTTTATTCTATATTAAGTCAGAAATCTACGTTTAACTTCTGACACAGACATTGTTTCTGATCACGACCAATAAATCAGCAATACAAGATGTACCACAAGGGAATGCTCATATGCCAGAAACCGACAACTGAAATTGGTAACTTTTGTTTTTTATTTCAGTAGAATTTCAATAATTTCTTAAACAGTTTCACAGGCTAAAGCCAACCTGAAAGCTAAGACAAGTGAGACCTTGACAATATCTTTCCGGCTCTAACAAACTGTCTAATGCTAATCCAATGAGCTACAAAAATGAGGAAACAAACATGAATGTTATTATGTAATTATTGCTAGCTGCACAATTTTGTGACAGATTTGAGGTTGGAGACTGGAAGGGGATAGAAAGCATGGAGACAAATGTTAATTTATCTTAGGTGCAGAGAAAGTCAAAGAAACCAGTCCTAGGACTAAGTTCCTAATGAGGCCACTAGCAGTTCATGCTAAAAATCTAGAAAGTAATAAATACTGAAAGTGATAGCCCCTTAGGTATAAGAAGGTCATCCATGCTCCTGGATATCTGACACTGTAGAAGGCTGAGCCTGGGTTGGAACTGCTACACATGGTAGCTAGGACCCCAGACAGCAAACAATCAGAGCACACGTCCCTTTCCTCTGAGTTCATGATCGAAGTGGACCAGAGGTGCAAGACTGGTGTCAGTCTGAAGTATGCCTCTGTTGTGAAATTGATATCTTAGACTAGAAATTTCTATGCACCTGCTAGACCCTTTCTGCTGAGTACATGGATTTTACAGTATACATCATTGAATGATGTGGTTTTCATCTTGTGGCCACTCTACCCTTAACTGTCTGTGACAAGTTTTTTCGTGCTACCTTCTCTTCTTTCACTCCAAGCAACTATTAAATATAATAAAATTCAATATAATATACTCTATCCAGATCTCAAAGGTTTGAATTATTGTTTTATGCAATTTGTTTTGCCTTGAAACTCACAAAAGCACGAAGTTTCAACTGAATGTCTGAGTTTGAAGGATTCCCAGGAATCCAGAGGCCAGTGATTAATTTCACTGAATTTCACTGAATTTCACTGAATTTTTAGAGTTGGAAGGGACCACAGAGATCATCTAGTCCAACTCCCCTGCCAAAGCAGGACTACCCAGAGCTTGTCAGAACATGTTACTCAGGACTGCATCCAGGTGGGTCTTGAAAATCTCCTAAGAAGGGGACTCCACAACCTCCTCTGAGTTAACTATCAGCAGGTCCAGTAGGGCACCTTCCCTAGTTGGTTCCCTCACCAGCTGCGTTAGGAAGTTGTCTTCCATGCATTCCAAGAATCTCCAGGATTGTTGCTTCTCTGCTGTGTTGTAATTCCCTCAGATGTCAGGGAAGTTAAAGTCCCCCATGAGTACAAGGGAGAGTGATCTTGAGGCCTTTGCCAGCTGCTTATAGAATTCTTCGTCAGTCTCTACATCCTGGTTCAGGGGTCTATGACAGACTCCCACCACAATATCTGCCTTACTGGTCCTCTTGATTCTTATCCATAGACACTCAACACTGCCGTCATACATATTGCTGAGTTCTAGGCATGTGATACTGTTCTTGACATAAAGGGCCACTCCACCACCTTTCTTTCCTTGCCTGTCCCTTCTGAAAAGCTGGTAGCCATCTATCACAGCACTCCAGTTATGTGAGTCATCCCACCACGTTTCTGTGATGGCGACTAGATCATAGTTTTCTTGCTGTACGATGGCCTCCAGCTCCTCCTGTTTGTTGCCCATGCTGCATGCATTCATGTAGATGCATTTCAGCTGGTCTAACCGTCCCACTATTTTTCTGAGAGGGCAAACTCTAATTCCCACCTGTCCGTGTGCAGACATTTCCGCAGTCATCATCCTATCCGTTCTCCTTGTGTACGGATTCAGCTCCCATACAGCCCTGCCTGTGCAGCTTAGATGTTGTGACTGTGAGCACCACAGTAATTTCATTCTCTTTTGTCCTCCCCACCTTATGTGTTTCATCTTCCTATGACATCCTGACTGGCATGCAGTTTATAGGACTGTGGGGCTACAGCTACCAACTTTGTTTTGAATGACTGAGAATTTTTGTGTTTCCCCAGCAGAAATAGTAAGCAACAGAAAATGGCAAACAAGGATCAATTTTTGCATAAGTGGGATGATGTGTAAGAGACTATACAAATCAAATTTTCTGAAAGCAAAGATCTTATTGGAAACACCTGATAATTCTTTTCACCTTGAAGAACAGCTATTCAGGGGGGAAAAGGGGGAAGAAAAAAAATGAAAAAAAAAAATAAAAAGGTTCCGGGGGGAAGCCCAACGCAGGCTCCGGGGATGAAAAATAATAGAAGTAAGGACTTGGAACTTTCAGGTATCCTTTTTCCTATAGTTTACTGACCAATGGATGTGCATTCTTTTTGCTTGTTTTAAATTCTGGATATTTTTTTGACTTCTGATTTCCTAACTACTGAACAGGAGAGAAAAGTTGTATTTCAAGATCATGAGTTTCTTTCAGTTCCAAGTTCCAGAAAGTTTTAAATTACTTCAGATTATTATGAAATTAAAAATGTAACTACTTAAGGAAATGCTTTTTTATATGAAACTTTTAATATGTGACTTTCTCCCTTTTAAATGGCGTGTGGACCTTATTTTAGCATATAATAGAAAGATATTATGACATCTCCTTTCCATTTTGCTTTCTCTTTTAAACACTTAACATATCTCTTTTGCTCTACCACCAAAAAGAAATAATACACTAACTTTAGAAAAAATATAACTTGAAACAGAAGAGGAAAAATACTAAGTTATTGTTTATATTTTACAAATATCATAATTAATGCTTTCATTTTTTACACAAGTGTATTTTTCATTTATTGAAGCAGTTACGAAATTATTTTATTGGAGAGAATGTACAAGGACTTTTTAGACATAGGAAAATAAAAACAGGTTTTGATTTTCTGAGAATCAAAAAAAACATCAAAAGTTCAATGGTTAGATGAAAGACATTAGTACATTAGAATATGTTTACTATTTCCATTATTTACTACCGGTTTTGTTTGTTCTGTACATATATAAACATTATATATGTTAATCATGAAACCACCTCACCCTTTTCTACTTCAGAGTACCTTAATGAGTAGAAAAACATTTAGGATTGAGAGTCCAGGCATGAACAAGAAGAATGCAGCATTTGGTTTATATCCCAGACTACCTTCCCAATATAACAACAATTAATTTAATATTCTGAACAAAGTCAAAAGAGAGGTGAGTGCATAAAATGCACATCTATTTCTCCCATGTAGATGGTACAAGATGTGAATCAAGGACAAAATCTTGTGTAGTGTTAGTGATTCTTTTAAAAAACAGCCAGTGAATAAGCCTTTCAAAGGAAATGTTGTGTCTAATTTGATACTCTATAATAGTCAAGAGACGTAGTTTGAAGTCATTTAATGGAACCACCATCTTGTAACATTGATCAAAATGTACAAAGTCATTTAACATTCTTACAGCAGTAAAAAAAGCTAAAATATCCACCCCATTTAAGTTAACCTTCATGAACTTCTTCAGCTAAAAAAGAAGGAACTTTTAAAAGCACTATAAAGTACAAAGGAGCAATTAGGTGAGTCAAGTCCTTACAGATGTCATGAATGCTACTGAAAGATACCATAGTGGAAGTGATGTGTCGGTACATACTATGTGTTAGGAACACCTCAGGAAAGGATAAAAACAGGTCTAAATAATGAAACAGCAAGGTAATTTCCTAGGGCAAGGAGGTTTTCACTGAAAAAAGCTGAAGGTGCAGTAAATTAATAATAATCATCATAAACACTGTCAGCTTCAATGAAAACATATACACCAGTCAGTTCTGCTATTGACATTGTATAAGGTGTCTTCACACAGAGATGCTGTGGGTGAAGACATGGTGGTTTTGGCAGGAGACTGCAGCCACTGGAGCGTGTGAAGAGCTGATAGATTCATGCCCCAGAGCCGATGGCAGGACAGAAGGGTTCACTGATGAAATGGGGTTACAGGTGCAGATGCCGCCATGGGCTGGAGGTTTCAAGCACTTTTGCCAGTGATCTTTATGCCCCAAAAAGCAAATAAGGAGTCAGAAAAGTAAGAAAAAGAGAAACCCATAGCTGTGAGGAGGAAACACATCTATTAATCTTCTTTCTGGGTTATTTCAGTGGAAGGTTGAAAGGGGAGGAAAGATGAGGAAAACTATGATCTTATAAGGCAGTAGGAGCATGGGCAAGCTTGCTCTGCCCCACTTCTTCTCAAAATACATCTTCATGTGTGAGTACAAAATGCAGGGATTTCCAGAGATACCTCTTCAACACCAAGTGTAAACCTTATTGACCAAGGCTTCTGTCTTGGTGTTGGAGTATTGTATCTCTACTAGGAGTGAGAGCAGGAGCTCAGTAGTGTCTACGCCAGCAGCAGTGGCAGGTTCAGCAGCAACAGTAAGACTGGAATTGGGGTTATGGTGCTGTAGTGGCAATGACAGTGATGATCTTCCTGATTTCCTGGCTCAATGGGAAATAGAGCCAGGCACAGGAGCAACTTCCTTTTAGTAGGCACAACCCATTTACAATGTAGCAAGAACTAGGCCGGGACATTCATTAGTCCCGGGCTGTGTAACGCTGGAGGTAAGATTCTAGGCAGACACTTTACTTGAGTCAGTACAGCTGTACTTTCATCCTCCCCTCCTCTCCTCTCTTCATGCTTTATGAACAATTAGTGACCAATTTTATATACGTTTAAGAGTGCAGGTTGATGGACTCTATTTTTTCATGCAAATAATTCTCTCTGGATTCAAAAACTGTCTTGCATTCTTTCCTTGAGTGTATTTTAAAACATATTTTGGTGTGCTTTGCAGCATATGTGCTGAAGCATGTCAACCCAGTTGCTATAAACTTCCATAGCTACATTACTACTATATTTTATCTAGAATTTATTTTTCTTTCCTGTTAACTCTTTGACTCAATTTGTACCCATTCTTAATTTCTTCCCTGACTTGAATTTACCTTACAGAATGCAATTTCAAGACTTTTTTTTAAAAACCTGAAGAATATTTAATTGTTTTTATTTTTCACAGATATAATTACAAGGTAGTTTAAAAATAAGAATAATTTTGATATACTATAGCTGCCTTACACATCCCCTCTTTCCCTCCCCCCAAGTATCCCAAGGGTTGAAAGCAGACCTTTAAAGATAACAGTGAATTTAGAAATTTAACAAAAATGTTTTTATTATCTTAGCTTTTGCCATAAACTTTGCTATATAACCATGCAAATTTACTATTTCTGCATGTGGCAACTGAATTGTGCACTTTTCCCTTTTGGATAATGTGCTTTTTCCTACTTCAAAGAATCCTAAAATAATTGAACTTGTGTTATATGTTGGAAACCAGGGTAAAATTAATTGAAATTGATGTTAATTGTATTATTTTCTTAATCGCTGCAAATGTAGGTCAACACTGCCTTGGACTTCATATAGATTTTAATAGAACTGTGAATTCTAAGGTATTTTTGGCTTTGCTTCAAGCGTTAAGTTCTTACAAAAAAGAAATGATTTGATGTCATATGTGATACCTTCCTAGTGAGAGCAGGTTTTGAGTGGCCTTTTATGAGTGAGTATTCACTTTAGGACTGTACAAGACATGGATGGCTCACTGTTCTATATGCAGGAACTCAACGTTATTTTTTCTAACAGACCTATCTAGTTGCAAAAGGAGAATAGTGTTACAGATACAGAAACAGAGTGCACAGCTCAGTTGTTAGCATAAAGGTGTCTAGTGCCATTTCCTTTGGGTGCTCTGTGTGATATCCAGCTGCTGGCGTAAAAGCTCAGAGATTGCCCTTAAGACCTGTGTCATGCCTCTCAGCTCTGTGTAAAAGCTTCCATTGCCTCGAGGCATCTGAAACGGCATTATTCATTTGTGTTTAATGGAGATGGGAAGCTGTAAAGGAGATTTCAGTTACTCCATGTAACGTGGGTAAATGTTCATGCAGGATACAAACAATAAATTAATCAGAGAACCACAAGAAGAGAATTTTTTATAGCTATGCATATTGCTCAGATACAGTGCCATAAAAAGTAATGTGTAATAATGAGCACAGAAATACTCCTGTTTACCAGAAGTAAAATTCTCAAAGGAGAAAAAGGGTACACATGAGACCCTCAATAGTGAAGTATAAAGTCAATAGAGAAAGCTGCAGAAAAATGGGGTGGTTATTTTAAAGGAAAATAAAATTTAATAAATAGTGGCTAAAAGATATTTGCACATGGCATGAAGACTTTTCAAGGATATTTTTTAAAAGAAAATTCTCAGAAAAAATCTTTTAAAAGAAATATTTATTCACAGTAATGTGGGGTTTTATGTCAATCAAGAATGAGCTTGAAGTAAGTAAATAAAAAAATGACAAAGTAATCACATCACAGTAAGTGTTATCTCAGTCCTTGGGGAAGGTAATGGAGCAAAGAATTCCAGAAACCATTTCTGAACATGCTAAGGGCAAGAAGGTGGTTGGCACTGGTGAGACACGTCTGGAGTGCTGGGTGCAGATCTGGGCTCCCCAGTACAAAGAAGGCATGTGCATATTGGAGGGAGTCCTCTGAAGGGCCCTAAAATTATTTAGAGCATGAAACATCTCTCATATGAAGAGAAGCTGGGACCATTGAGAAGACTCAGGGGGATAACATGTATAAATACCTGTTGAGAAGGTGTAAAGAAGACAAAACCAGACTCTTCTCAGAGGTAACCAGTCACAGGACAACAGGTAATAGCCGCTAATTGAAATATTGGAAATTTGGTTTCAAAATAAGAAAATTCTTTCTGTGAAGGTGGTCAAACACTGGAAAGTAGGAAGGAATTTGTTGTTAGTCTGTAAATCTTAACAATATAATCAGAATGCCACATTAATTTTTCAGTCCCATTGTGGAATTCTAGCTCTTTTAATAAAAATGAATAAAGGAAAAACTCATTAATAATGCCCTAAAATTGTTATGCTTGAAAAATTACTAATATCTATGCCCTCTTTTTGATGATTTTCTCTCTTGACCATGCTCCTCTAGGGCCCAAGCCTGATTACATCCCCTGAATCATTGACATGTTGAGGTGTCTATAGGTGTCTGTCCTGAGTTGTCAGCGTCCTAAGTTCTCTGCAGGCAGGGTGGGGGGGAGAGTTGGCATTCACTTTAAGTCTGAAAGCCCCACTGTAGCCTCCACCAGTCATTATTATGCAGTGACTTTATCACGGGGTTTCTCTGTCCTTTACTCTATGTAGTATTCACGGAGCTTTAGCTATAGCGCTTTAGGGACACTGGTCACTTGACCACTAGGGAATGGCTAAAACCAGGTCAGGCCAAGGCAAACCCTGACAAGCCCTTAGACGCAGCACTGTCATGTAAGTACAAAGTCTACGGTCCTTTATTATTAATGGTAAAAATCACATTTACTGCTCGCTTCACCCTGTTTCTTACTCTGTTTCTGTAGACAGTCAGTTCTGCCACACGTGGAATTTACATCTTAGGCTCTTAAGATTCTTAATTTGTTGAGGTGAGGAAAGTCTTCTGCAAGGTTATGGTCTGCTCAAAGTTTGTGCAATTTATCCCTTAGGATTGTCGTCCAGAAGAGAGAGTTTTCTAAGCAGAGGGATCTCAAAAACTACTTACTTAAGAGGCACAAAGGTCAAACCGAGCCTTGAAGCAAATAACAGATGCAGTCTGAATAACAGATTGATCTTTTTTACCAAGTATGTATGCCTGAGTTTTGAAAGGGTCTTCCCTTCCTCTCAGTTTGGTTATTCTGCTATTCTTCCTGTCTTTAAAGTCCAGAGTCCAGTACACACTGAATCTTGATACCTAATTAACAAGGTACAAACTGATAAAAGTTAAAGCAACAAGGCTTGTGATCTGAAGCCAGGTTCTATACATCTTAACATAGGAAAGTTGAGCAGAAAGGTTAGTTCCCACTGCTGTACTTTGTATTATGAGTTTGTTTAAGGGAGGTTGCTCTTAGTGTTTATCATCAAGTGTTTAAAAGAGAGGAAATTTTGGGGTTGTTTTTCAGAAGCTTAATTGTTCTCAGTTTTATTTCAAGCATTTCAGAGCCAAAAGTGTCCATAAAGAGTGGGGTCTTTGGCAGAGATGAGGGTATTGCAGTATAAGCAGCCTCAAGAAATCAAAACTTTATATGTCTACAATGAAACAGATTAAAATGGTTGTATTGAAGGTATTTAAGACGTTTTAAAACGTGACATTACAATTAGATGCAAAATATTTTTTTCTTTTTTTTATTGTTTTGATGGGGTTTTCTTTACCTTTTCCTTGTTATTTTTCCTTTCTATTTTGTTTAAGATTTCTTGTTAAGTAGGAGTTTCATATGTGTAGGCACTACTTCTGCTGAAGTGAATCTGAAAGATATTACAAAGCTGAGCTCAAGTCAATGTCACACTGTTCTGAAAAAAAAGGAATATTTTTTATCTGTCTTGAAAACATGTAGCCTGTAAGATTGGTAAAATAATTTTTCTACTCTTCTCTGCTGTCTTTAGACATCAGATGAACTGGATTTGGGCACTGTACATCTGGGAATATGGGGGCTAATTCAAGAAAATCCATATTGGAAAAACAGAAAGGGTTAGAGATGAGGTCAATATGACCCGACATTTAAGACTGTTTATACTAAGGGAATATGATGTTATTCAAATACATTTTAAAAAAAAAAAGTATTTTAAAAAGGAATGCAATAACTGACTTCTTATATCTGTAATGAAACAAGAACTAAATGGATGTAAATTGCAGCAAGGAAAACTCAGGACAAATATTAGGAAAAGCTTCACTGTGATATGGACATTAGTATAGCCTGCCTGGGCTGCTCCTTGCTTAAGTTGCACGGTAGGTATCCTGTGCCTGCTTTTGTACCTTACTGAGCTTGACCTTGCCTTGTCGACTTGCTTTCCTTGTTTGACCTCCAATTTGTCTTTTCATTACAGACTTGCATGGCAGTCTGTTTTGGGTCTGTTTTTTTGGATGGGGTCATTGTCTTGCCTGCCTCACTGTGACCACCAGCTTATGTTTCCTTACAGGGCAGTTTAACCCTGACATCTCCATTGCAGGTGATCCTTAACAACAAGCTAAAAAACTTCTGTAAAAATGACACAGAGGTAGCTGAGCTGGATTTAGGGCAGGAAGATATGTTACATAAACACTTTTAAAGCCTTCTAGTTTTGCATTTGCGATTATAGTTCAGGTCATTCTTGCAATAATTTGTATATGTGTTCGAAGTTTTTATTGTATGCCGGTATTTCATGTGATTACATTTCAGATTTTTAAAGGATCTAATTTTTTAATTGTTATTATTGATATAATATCTATTATACATCTCAAAGAGATTGCATTTGATTTCTCTTTTGTATTTTATGCAAGTGTCTATTGCCAGATAAAGAATAAGATCCCACTATGTTCCAAAGTTATAAAATTTACTGGTAGGGAGAGGAAAGAGAAAGGATTAAAGAACAGCTGTGTATGCCAGGCATCCAACAGTGAAACTCTCTGAGGAGTTAACATTACACAAGATATCCCTATTCTAACAAGTTGCTTTATGTTCATGCTTTGTAGAAAAGGGTATTAGAGAGATAAAGGAATATATTTCTTTTATTTGCTCTGCTTTTAAAATACAAAGTCATCACATACCATTGCTACACTGCACAGTAATTGATCTAAGATAACATAAAACAAGGACTTGCTAACATTATGTGGGAAAAAAGAATCTTTTTTGTATTGTGACTCTAGGCATTCTGGTCTTAATAGCCAAGGCAAAAAGGCAAGGGGAAGGCATAGATTTAAAATAATTTTAAAAGCAACTAAAAAATGGAGAGCCATCTGATTGCCCTAATGACTCCACCATGATAAGTTTATTTGCTTAGTCACTAGAAAGCAGTAAGGGCATAAGCAGACAGAGAAAGCATTTTCAGTCTTTTCACCTATTTCCTACTAGGACCCACATACTCTTTCACATTGGTTGGTTTCTTATAAAAGCTCAGTGGATCTTTGTAATTATGTTCTGAGTACCAGCAGAAACTGTCAGACTTAGTAGCAACGTTTAAAACCAGCACTGAGTATTTTTTAATGTTTCAATGACTGTATCTTATGATTGTGCAACTGAAGAATACTTAAGTTCCTTTCCTAAAACTTTTAAGCAGATTGGAAAATCTATTTTTTCTGAATTTGTACATAGATACCCTTATGTAATTGCTGCTGTAAACCCTCCATGGATCTATCTGACAGCAGTGTTTCTCCTTATGTTTAAGTACTTCATTATTTTTGTGAAAAATATTTTTTTTCTCCTCCATCTCCTATATTTGAACTTTATATTTTAGTTGAATTTTTAGTACCTCCAAGGATGTAGAGTCATAGCATTTCTGAGCAATCTGTTCCAGTGCTGCAATGGTGAAAATAAAAAAAAAATAATCTCTGCAATTAATCTTATTTTCCCTTGTTGCAACCTCAGTCCTTTTCCTCTAACTCTATCTCTATATACCTCTGAGAAGAGTCTGGATCCATCTTCTGTATACTGTGCTGTTAGGTACTTCAAGATAGCGGTAAGATCTCCCTTTAGTTAGCTCCTACTAAGTCTAAGCCCAGTTTTCTCCTCTCTTCTTCACATGTTTGCTGCAGCAAACAGGGCAATGGAAACAAGAATAGAATGTGATAATCCTTGGTATATTCTGTGGATCAACAGGTGACAGGAGAACAATACCTGAAACTGTGGGAAATCTGCACTGTGGTATCACCATGGGCTGATCTGATTAGTGATTGGTGCAGATATCTCTTAAGGAAAGCTGGGAGTGGCTGGCTCCTCCAGCTGCCCCTGCCCAAGATCCCCCTGCCCAGCTGCTGGAGCCCAGCCCAGTGCCCTAGGGACTTGAGGTCTCTGCCCATGCTGAGGGATTCAGCTACCGCTTTTCCCTTTGCAGGTTCAACCAGCAGCGAAGTTGAGTATGTATCCCAGACACACAGAGAGGACACTGACATGGCCAGTCACACAGATGACCACAGACAAGACACTGCCTGAAGCAGCACCCACATTCGGGACTCACACCTGACACAGGCACAGCCAGTCACGTCTCCTCCTCTTGGGCTGGCAGAGGCAGAAGGTCACTAGTGCAGGACACACACCACACTCCCCGGGTTCACAAGCACATGCACATTCACAGATTCCACGAGCACCGTCATGTCCCCTCTGCCCCCTTGGCACACCTGCCCACATCCTTGCTCCCCCTTACCTGTCCCACAAGTCCCCAACTCACTGGCTGCTACAGCTGGGTGCTCGCTGCATGCATGCAGCACTCACATACTTGTCCCACAGGCACGCAACATTTGTAGGTTCCCCTGAATACCTGTACGGACCTTCCACCCGCCTTATACCCCTGCTTGGATCCAGGGTGATCAGGCACAGGCCTCAGACAGACAAGCTCACTGATCAGCCTGTTTTACACTTCACTGGTCCCTTTTATACCTTTTCGGTCCATTTTCTCTTCTTTGTTCCTCGTTGATAGGTTTTCCTGCCTCCCTTATCATTTGTTCCTCGGTTTTGTGGCTCTGTATGTTCTTATTTAAGTCTTCCTCCTTTTTATTTATTCATTTATTTATTTATTTATTTACTTGAAAATAATTTTGACCAGATATCCTTAGAGGAGCAGGCCCTCTGTTTTCATATACCTTTATAGTATCTAGCTGTAAAGACCCACAGCAGTAAAGACTCTGGGGAACACCTTTAAACAGGTGTCCAAACTGCATAGTACCTTGTTGCTGGATTGATAACTATGGTGAGTCTCCATTGATGTGTGTGCATGAGTTATGGGAGAAGCCTTTCCCTGACAGCCTCTCTCTTGCTTTCTCTGCTTCATAAATAGAACTTGTCAGTGTCACTTCTTCCCTCAGCGGTCCATTTTCTCTTCTTTGTTCCTCGTTGATAGGTTTTCCTGCCTCCCTTATCATTTGTTCCTCGGTTTTGTGGCTCTGTATGTTCTTATTTAAGTCTTCCTCCTTTTTATTTATTCATTTATTTATTTATTTATTTACTTGAAAATAATTTTGACCAGATATCCTTAGAGGAGCAGGCACTCTGTTTTCACATACCTTTACAGTATCTAGCTGTAAAGACCCACAGCAGTAAAGACTCTGGGGAACACCTTTAAACAGGTGTCCAAACTGCATAGTGCCTTGTTGCTGGATTGATAACTATGGTGGGTCTCCATTGATGTGTGTGCATGAGTTATGGGAGAAGCCTTTCCCTGACAGCCTATCTCTTGCTTTCTCTGCTTCATAAATTGAACTCGTCAGTGTCACTTCTTCCCTCAGTGACACATCTTGTGCTCCAACCCTGCAACTATCCTTGATAATGCTGAACTTGACTTAATTCCAACATGTCAAAGTCTTGCTTGTATTGCAGACCTGAGAGTGCAGGATGCAGTGTTCAGTCTTGCTAATGCAGTCTGGCAGGTGATTGGCTTTCTTTGCTTGCTTGTATTGCAGACCTGAGAGTGCAGGACACAGTGTTCCAGGTACCAACTGGTGGCAACTCACTTCAGTCTTGCTAATACAGTCTGGCAGGTGATTGGCTTTCTTTGGTCAAGGGCCATCAATAGATGGCTCATGCTCAGCTTCTTGTCCTGCATGTTGCAATGCTGTTTCCAGCAGCCTGCTTTCTAATCAGCAGAAGTCTAATTTTCATTCTTGCACTGGAGTTATTCTGCCTACTGCAAGACTTCACGTTTGCCTTCATTTGATTTAATGAAATTCCTCGAGCCTGTTGAGGTCCCTATGATAAGCAGCTATCCCCATTATATCAGCTGCTCCCTGTTACTGTCTCTGGAGTCATTAAGGTTCTCTGACCCATCTTCTAGGTTTTTAATAATATTAAAAAGTCATCAGAGCTTATTTTCTCTTCCTAGAAGGCTATCGAATGGGCCAGGCATGCTTTGGCCTAGCTCCTTCTTTATCAGATGTTCCCAATCACCTTCTTGTATTTCATGTAACTGGGCATGACTTCCAGAGGTATCTGACAGACTGATGGGGCCCCTAGTTCCCTTGGATTTTATTCTTAACCTTCTTAAATAAAAGAGCAGAGATATGTCCTTTTTAATATGTGTCTGTTCATACTTAAAATAATGTAAAGGCAAACTACAGCAGTTGCAGTGAACAAGTGTGGGTTAATTTCCATACAATATCCTACCCGCAATAGTGAACATGATTTATAGGAACAAAAATAATTCTGCTTCTCCCTGATTGTGTATTTCACCATGTTGCTTTTCATTTATGAAAACTGTCACAACTTCAAAGATCTGCCATGCTTTTGTAGTTTTCTCTCATCGTTAGCAGACAGAATACTCTGTGTCTGTGTTGTGGTTTAACCCCAGCTGGCAACTAAAAACCACACAGCTACTCGCTCACTCCCCCTGTGGTGGGATGGGGCAGAGGGTCAGAAGCGTAAAAGTGCGAAAGCCCATAGGTTGAGATAAAGACATTTTAATAGGCAAAGCAAAAGCTGCGTGCCAAAGCAAAGCAAAACAAGGAATTCAATCACTACTTCCCATCATCAGGTAGGTTTTCAGCCATCCCCAGGAAAGCAGGACTCAATCACATGTAATGGTTGCTTGGGAAGACAAAATGATATAACTCTGAATGTCTCCCCCTTTCTTCCTCTTTCCCCAACTTTATATACTGAGCATGGCTTCTTATGCATGGAATATCCCTTTGGCCAGTTGGGGTCAGCTGTCCCAGCTGTGTCCCCTCCCAGCTTCTTGTGCAGTCCCAGCCTACTCAGTGGTGGGCTGGTATGAGGAGCAGAAAAGACCTTGACTCTGTTTAAGCACTGCTGGGCAATTACTACAACATCCCTGCATTATCAACATTGTTTCCAGCACAATCCAAAACATAGCCCCGCACTAGATACTATGAAGAAAATTAACTGTATCCCAGCCAAAACCAGCACTGTCTGTAAAGCCATATGATGTCTGCACTACACATGGTGAGGAAGTTTCATCTGCAGCTCTCTTTTGGGATTTTGGTTTCAGCCTTTTTTAACTCCGTGTTATCAGCAACCAACATTTTCTCTGCTCACACTACCATCAGCAAGAGCTTAACAAGCTTAAGATTGTTCTAGAGTGCTCTCATATTCCTGACAGAACAAATTTACAATAAACCATAATCAGCAAAGACACTGGTCAGAATTCATTGTCACTTATACTGATGAAAATCCAAAGCCAGCTGAACTTGTTTAAAATGTTATCATCTGACTCAGAAGTGAGTTCTCAAACAGTAACAGAATTTGTTCATTTGAACCCTGAAGTATAATTTCTTGAGTTCGTGTTGGTACATCTGAAATATTAGTGACCTTTGCCAGTGTAGCTGATGCTTGGCATTGTCTGTCCAGTAGCTCATACAGCACTGTGTTTTATTATAATTATGAGTTTCAATGATAGTATGAAACTCTTCTTTCTCTCTCTCTCTCTCAGAAAAAAAAAATTAAAATAAATGGGCAGGTAAAATACACATAGATCTAAAATCTAAAAAGTACAAAGTAAAGAGAAATGTTCCAGCCTGAGGATTACTAAGAACCTGACCCCATATTAGCTTTACATTGCAAATCACATAAGGAGAACACTTAATTCAGAACAAATACATAAAATTAATGAAGTCCAGCATTCATTAATCCTATCAGAAAGAAGTGGTTTAGTAAGCACTTTAAGGTTTTCTATTTCTTTTAAATCCTTAGCAAACTTTAATATTAATTTCTATACGCAATGCAAAGCCCCAGAATTTGTCTGTTGACATATGTCCATGTGTCTGTGTGTCTTCCTGATTATGAAAAGTAATTGAGAATTCTCATTAGTTGGAGCCTGAATAGAATGCCTGCAGAGCATCCTCCTTCATAAAAGTTTCAGCAAAATTTTGCTGTGTATTATTAGTATTAGTATTACTATTAGTATTGATATTGGTTTTAGTATTAGTATTATTCACAAATCTTGGGGAGAATAAAATGGTATTTTTTCAGTATGCAGCATGTAGAGGTAGAATATTTCTAGGAGTATTATTAATTTCCAGGTGAGTCAGTTATGCAAGCATCTAGCTCCTAACACAGACAATGATTATGTCATCTGTAGCAAGTGTACATAGGGCATAAACTTTCTGATTCAATTTCATGTTAGGTTTTAATTTACTCCTGTTAAGCTTTATCTATTGGCATGGCATGCAAGCAAGCAGAGTTAGTAGAAAGAAGTCCAACAATTGGGACTATCCCAGCGATAATCCTGTGTAGAAAATAAAATATTTAAAATTAAGAGAGCTAAAGAATAGTTCTATACCTTTGAACATGTGTCCAGGGGCTACGGAATCCCTGTAGTGGAGTGTAAAGGACTTTTTCTTCTGGGCCTTCCTGAGCTCTCCATAGAAAAAGCATCTTCTCTAAAGCTCAAATCACCCTCAGAAATATTTCTGCCAGCGTGGTGAACACCAGCAAGAGAGCTCATCTTGACCATCAATAAAAGTCAAATTCTTATTGCTTTCTGATTTTAGTTTTCCAAGCTAAATTCTTGCATCTGTCTCTCCCTAATTAATAAAGCAGGGATATACATCTTGCAACATAGAAGAAAAGGATTTCAATCTGTTGTGCTATTGTGAAAAATGTCACCCTTAAGACTTTATGACTTTTAATTTCAGACTATTTTGAGGACTTCTTAAACTGAAAAATGTAATCCCACAATATAGCAAGAAACCAACACATAACATTTATTTATTTACATTGTTTCTATTATTTTGATATTTAGTTTACAACTTTTAGAGATTTTTGCACCTTTTTTAGTTTAGGGTTTTTTTCGGCCTTTAAAGTTGAGTGTTTGGTTTGGTGTTTTTTTTAGTTTTTACAGCTTCAAAAGTTTACAACCTTTATAGCCTCTATAGCAGTGAACAATGTATTAATTTCCCCTATTCAGTAGCTCAAAGATGAACCTTTATAGCCTCTATAGCAGTGAACAATCAATGTATTAATTTCCCCTATTCGGTAGCTCAAAAATGGGTGAGGACTTCTTAAACTGAAAAATGTAATCCCACAATATAGCAAGAAACCAACACATAACATTTATTTATTTACATTGTTTCTATTATTTTGATATTTAGTTTACAACTTTTAGAGATTTTTGCACCTTTTTTAGTTTAGGGTTTTTTTCGGCCTTTAAAGTTGAGTGTTTGGTTTGGTGTTTTTTTTAGTTTTTACAGCTTCAAAAGTTTACAACCTTTATAGCCTCTATAGCAGTGAACAATGTATTAATTTCCCCTATTCAGTAGCTCAAAGATGGGCATCATCCTGGGAGCTTGATACAGTTTTGTATATATTGTATCTATTTCATCATTTTCTTGTTCTTTTTTTTTTATTTATTATTAATATTTCAGTAAAGTAGTTTAGTTCCTTCTAAACTCTTAAATCTCTTTATCCTTCTTTCTCCTCTTCTTGATCCTAGAGGTAGGGGAGAGCATCTGTTGCTGTCATTGGCCAATTTGGCCTAAACCACAACAACCTTCAAAAAGTTAAACTTGGGATTAATTTCAAACCTATGTTTAGAGATCTAAAAATTAGCCTTCAGAATATGAGCAAGGATCACTTTGTAATCAACGAAGAGAAAATAAATATCTCCAGAAGAAAATTCAGTTTGTTACAAGACAGGCTTCTACTAGAAATTAGATGAGTGTCTTCTGGAGATATTTATTCCTCTCCTTTGGCCATAATGAGAGCTTAGGATAACTTAGATGGCAGCCAGTAGAGATCTAAATTGCTGTGTGCCTTACTACATGTCAGTAAGTTTAAAAGGTTCTTATCCATGAAATTCAACTAACTGTAAACCCCATTTCAAGGAATAAAATGCGTCTACTCTTCAGTACTTAATCATCCTTGTCAGGGCTAACAAATTAAACATATCCAGGATCATTTTCTGACATTGAAGCCAGCTGCCACAGAAAGGTTTATGCCCATGCTGTTGAACTCTGCTGCTCTCCAAATGAGTGAACCCCAACCTCCCAACGGGGAGTGGAGTCTTGCCTGTACAGTGGTGAAGACTGCCAGCCAAAGTTGACTGTGCCTGGGTTTGTTCCCACAAGTTAGCTTGGTAAGCAGTCAGTCCCAAAGCCTTGAAAGACTCGTGACACTAACTAAATAGGTGAGATTATTAACACCTTCTTGTCTGTCAATGTACTTTACTGAGGGTGTATAAAACAAAAAACTACTGCTACATTAACAGATTACATTACTGATGAGCATTATTGTGTTTTTTAACCATGAAACTATTATGCTCGTCTTAAGCGAAATGGACAACATGAAGTGAAATTAATATGTGTTTGCAAGAATAGCAACAAACAAATGGTTTCTTAGTACACACTGTAAAGATTTTCAGATACTTAAAAGGATAACAAGCACAGCGCAGATATATTCTGTCAGTACTTCAGAGTAAGTGAAATAATAACATTGCATTCCTTTTCAACCTCTAGTCTAGGATTTTAGATCACAAAGAAAACAAAGTTTCAAAATGGATCTTTTTGTTCATACACTACATAAGAATTATGTATGCTAATGTGACCTTAAATTAGCATTTAAAAATCTTGGTTTAGTGCCATGCAGAACTAATTTTAGGGACAGAAAACAGGAAAATGCTGGATTCTGGCAAGGAAAAGGGCCTCCTGGGTAAGTAAGAGAACAGTGAAAATGGGAAGTAAAAGTGGCCAATATTGGGCTCCACTTACAAGCCCTATGAATACCTACCGGATATCTGCTGGAAATATAACACAGCAGAGAGCAGGCAGGCTAGGAGGTTCTTCGAGTGTATGGAAGATAATTTCCTGACACAACTGGTAGGTGAGCCTACCAGGGGAGGTGCCTTGTTAGACCTACTTCTCACAAACAAAGAGGGGCTAGTGGGAGATGTGGAGGTCGGGGGCCATCTTGGGCTTAGCAGTCATGAAATGGTTAAGTTTTCAATTCTTAGCGAGGAAAGGAAGGGGGTTAGCAAAACCTCCACCTTGGACTTCCAGAGGGCAGACTTAAGCCTGTTCAGAACCCTGGTTGGGAGAGTCCCTTGGGAGATAATCCAGTGGGGCAAAGGGGTCCAGAAGGGCTGGATGTTCTTCAAGAAGGAAATCCTAAAGGCCCAGGAGCAGGCTGCCCCCATGAGGCACAAAATTAAAGGGCGGGGAAAATGGCCAGCCTGGATGAACAAAGAGCTCTTGATGGGACTTAAGGAAAATAGGAAGGTTTACCACCTTTGGATGAGGGGACAGGCAACTCAGGAGGAACACAGAGATCTTGTTAGGTTAGACAGAGAGTCAGGAGGAGTACAGAGATCTTGTTAGGTTAGACAGAGAAAAAATTAGGAAGACAAAAACCCAGCTGGAACTCAACCTGGCCATTAATATAAGGGACAACAAAAAAAGTTTCTATAAATACGTCACCAAAAAGAGAGTCAGGGAGAACATCCATCCCTTACTGGATGCCGGGGGCAAGACTGTCAGGGAGAACGTCCATCCCTTACTGGATGCCAGGGGCAAGATTGTGAGATGCCGGGGGCAAGACTGTGACCAAGGATGAGGAGAAGGATGAGATACTTAATGCCTTCTTTGCCTCCGTCTTTAATTGTCAGACCAGCTACCCCCAGGGTGTCCAGCCTCCTGGGCTGGAAGATAAGGATGGAGAGCAGAAAAACTCCCCTGTAATCCAGGAGGAAGTAGTTAATGATTTGCTTATGCACCTGGACATGCATAAGTCTATGGGGCTGGATGGGATTCACCCAAGGGTACTCAGGGAGCTGGCTGGAGAGCTCACCAAGGCCTTCTCCATTATTTATCAACAGTCCTGGTCAACAGGAGAGGTACCAGATGACTGGAGGGTGGCCAATGTGACACCCACCTACAAGAAGGGCTGGAAGGAGGATCCGGGAAAATCTAGACCTGTCAGCCTGACCTCAGTACCGGGAAAGAGCATGGAGAAGATCATCTTGGGAGAGCTTTCATGACAAGTGCAGGACAGCCATGGGATCAGGGCCAGCCGGCATGGATTTATGAAAGGGAGGTCCTGCTTAACCAACTTGATCTCTTTCTATGACCATGTGACCCGCTTTCTCGATGAGGGGAAGGCTGTGGATGTTGCCTACCTGGACTTTGGTAAGGCCTTTGACACTATCTTCACACAGCGTTCTCCTGGAGAAACTGGCGAATCATGGCATACACAAGTGTACCTTTCACTGGATAAAAAACTGGCTGCTTGGCCGTGCCCAGAGAGTTGAGATTAATGGGGTGAAATCCGGTTGGCAACCGGTCACCAGTGGTGTCCCTCAGGGCTCGGTTCTGGGTCCAGTCTTGTTTAATATTTTTATTGATGATCTAGATAAGGGGATTGAGTGCACCCTCAGTAAGTTCACAGATGACTTCAAATGCCATGTGACCCGCTTTCTCGATGAGGGGAAGGCTGTGGATGTTGCCTACCCGGACTTTGGTAAGGCCTTTGACACTATCTTCACACAGCGTTCTCCTGGAGAAACTGGCGAATCATGGCATACACAAGTGTACCTTTCACTGGATAAAACCTGGCTGCTTGGCCGTGCCCAGAGAGTTGAGATTAATGGGGTGAAATCCGGTTGGCAACTGGTCACCAGTGGTGTCCCTCAGGGCTCGGTTCTGGGTCCAGTCTTGTTTAATATTTTTATTGATGATCTAGATAAGGGGATTGAGTGCACCCTCAGTAAGTTCACAGATGACTTCAAATAAGGTGGGAGTGTTGATCTGCTGGAGGGTCGGAAGGCTATACAGAGGGATCTGGAGAGGTTGGATCAATGGGCCAGGGCCAGTGGGATGAGGTTTAATAAGGCCAAGTGCCGGGTCTTGCATTTTCGTCACAACAACCCCAGGCAATGCTACAGACTTGGGGAAGAGTGGCTGGAAAGGTGCCCAGCAGAAAAGGACCTAGGAGTGTTGGTGGACAGCCGGCTTAACATGAGCCAGCAGTGTGCCCAGGTGGCCAAGAAGACCAGTGGCATCCTGGCCTGTATCAGGAATAGTGTGGCCAGCAGGAGCAGGGAAGTCATTGTGCCTCTGTACTCAGCACTGGTGAGGCCTCACCTCGAGTGCTCTGTTCAGTTCTGGGCCCCTCACTACATGAAGGACGTTGAAGTGCTGGAGCGTGTCAGGAGGAGAGCCGCCAAACTATTGAGGGGTCTAGAGGAGAGGCTGAGGGAACTGGGTATGTTCAGTTTGGAGACGAGGAGGCTGAGGGGAGACCTCATTGCCCTCTACAACTACCTGAAAGGAGGTTGTAGAGAGGTGGGTGTTGGCCTGTTTTCCCAAGGGAATAATGACAGGACCAAAGGAAATGGTATAAGTTGCAGCAGGGGAGGTTTAGATTAGATATTAGGAAGAATTACTTTACTGAGAGGGTGGTCAGGCACTGGAACAGCCTGGCCAGGGAGGTGGTGGAGTCACCATCCCTGGAGGTATTTAAGAAACATGTAGACAGGGTTCTTCAGGATATGCTCTAGTGCTCAAGAGCACAAACCCATTATTGGTTTGTGGGTGGGTGTGGTGCGGTGGGGTGTTGTGTTTTTTGATTTGTTGTTTTTGTTTTGTTGTTGGTTTGGGGTTTTTTGCTAGGTTTTTTTTTTGTTTTGGGCTTTTTTTTTTGAGGTTGGACTCGATGATCTCAGAGGTCCCTTCCGACCATGGTGATTCTGTGATTCAGTGAATCAATAGCTGTGTCTGCTCCTTGAAAGAAGCAACCTGGTGCTAGAATTTACAAGAAACTAATTACTTTTCAACTTTGTATTTCAGTGTCCTTACATCCCAATTATATCTTAAAGACATTAAATAAACATCTAAACATTCAACCATTAAGTAAAATTTAGGGTACACTCAAATATATAGAATTTAAATATAATATAATTATATTTCCTTTCAAATTGAACCAGAAACATTTCCCACCTATATGCTTTTGGGATTTTAATGGAAAATTTCCCTTGAGCAACTATGCTTTATGACATTTTAATGTCTTAAGATAGACCCACAAATATCTTAGCGTGTAAAAGCTAGCAAGAGCCACTGAAGAAGGCACCACTGAGGTTTGTGTTAGAACCATTCTGTGCTGCCGCTCTTAGAGCCAAACTCTGGCAGAGGGAATAGAAGATAATGCTGCAAATGAAACTGTCAGAGGTTTTGCTTCTGAAATTCAATTATAAACATCAAAACTGGATCTTTAATGTTTTCATACTTAATGTGTAATGTTTGTAAATGTCAAATATCTTCAGTTAACACCCTTATTCAGTAAACTTTACTATAGACATAAGACCAAATTCTTCTCCAAATGACAGAAGTTGATGGTATTACAGAATGTAGGTCAAAACTAATTTGTAAAAGATACACATTTTGGGGAGGAGACAAATGTGTTATCAGCTACTTTACATTCTTTATATGACTGTACTAGGTCTGTGTACTAAGTGCTTCAGAATTTATTGAACAAAAGACACTTTTATGTTTTAATCTAGCCCATTTGTTTAATCTTCATTCCACTGTTCTCTTTGTCATCATGCCTTTCATTTTTTTTTTCTATCTAACAACAAGTTCCCTTGGTGTAATTTATGTTCATGACATGTTCATCAAGTAGAAATATTTGGGTTTAGATGCTCAAATACTCATCAATACTGAATAATGTAATATGAAGAAAAAAGAATTCAAGTAATCTATTTGTGTATGTGTGTTTAAATTTCACTTTGCTTTCCATTACACACATTTTTTTATTGTCCTTATGTCGCAGATGGAAGCGATGCACTTCACTCGTAGAGAGAAGCTGCAACACATTTATTGATATAACACAGGATATAACAATATTTTATGGTAAATGTGACAGTATTTTAACAAGATTCGAGATGGCAAGGCACACTTCATTATTTAGTGCACAGAGGATGGGGTCAGACAGAGCTGTCAGGGAGACCCTCCCATTGAGTCACGAGATTCAGAAAGGAGCCCCTTGCTTTCTAGACTCCTTCTCAGAGAGGATTCTAGGTGCAGCTGGATCCAATTCTAGTCCCAGACTTGGTCAACGGTTTATGTCTAAAAGATTATTTATGCGCAACCTATCCTTTATATAACTTAGCTAAAATTTCAAAGTTTAGCATGTTATTAGTCACTTTCCAAGGATCTGTTGCAACAAGGAGTCTCTCAATCTCGAGAAGTAAATGTAACCTTGAGCGAGCATCCATTCTCAAGGGGAGATCCTGGTGTACAGCCCACTGCCATTCAGGAGAGCTCAAAGGGCTCTTGAGCTCTTCACTATTTATGGGAGTAAGATGACTGACCTATAGTCATATTTGCATATTGGCCACAGTACCAGTATCGCTCAAGTTAGCCCTTGGCTATTATGTTGTTACCTGTCTCACCGAAACCATGTTGAACCCAGTGCAGCCATCACGACTAAATGCACCCGTTGTGACCACCACAGGTGGTTATTGCTTCAGCAGAGTTACAGGAGATAAAGGTCAGTTTCACACCTGGCAAGAGGGAGCACACTGTCACACCTTAATAGGAAGGGATAACTTGAAAGATGTAACAAACAATGAAATAAAATTCATTGTTCATTTATCAACAGCCACTCCATGACATGCAATGAATTCTCTTGGCCCATTTAGAATATAAAACTGGTTCTACACTGAAATTACTAAGTGTTTTTATAAGTCAAAATGAAAGCCAGAGAAATGTGTCTGCAGTAGCTCTGCAAGGCTTCATAGGTTTCGGTGTAGGCAAAAGAAAAAAAAAAAAGCAGAGTTAAAGCCTTTTAAGAATGCCAGTGCTGTAATCAGGCAATGAGATCAAACTGATGCCAGTGCTGCTACTTCCTCACTGGTGCTCCCACCAGAATTCATATCTCATATTTGTATTTCATATCACATTTTCTTTCCCTCCATAGACAGATTAGCTCACTATCTATCTAATCTATTTATTATTCTATCATTCTATCTATAGCTCTATATCTTTTTCTAAATACAAACACATGTATTTTAAAAACGCAGGTTTTTTCAATCTTGTAGAACTGTTATGTTTGTAAAGGTAAAAAATCCAAAATTAGTAAGAAATTGAGAAAACCTAAAAAGTCTATAATTTCTGCAAGAATGAAATTAACAGTTGTAACACAAAATAGAATTATGCACATAAGAATAGATACTTATATAGATTTATATGAATTGAAAAAATTAGGAAAATGAAGAAATGTCGTTTTCTTATATTTTATATCTTACTTTCAGGATAGTGCTAAGACAGAGACAGATCCAAACTCTGGAGAGCAAATCTTTGTTAACCTACAGCATAATAACATTGCAGAAAGCCATGTCTGTAAAAGCTTATTTAAAATTCCAGCAAGGCTGATACCAATTAACAGCAAAACCTGCATGAACTATGGCAACAAGGATATTCCGTTTCGTGAACAAGAATCAATTATTAAAAGAGAAATCTATATAAGAAATATTATAAAAGGTTCTCCCTGTACTCTTTTCATCAGACTTCAAAGGAACTTTTCTCAAACGCATTAAGAATATACTATAATTCAAAGATTGCATTTATGTTGTGATATTAGCCACAAGAAGCAGCAGAACTGAAATATGCACACTGTAGAGAGTGTAGCTTTTGTTTCTTATGAAGAGAAGTGATAATTTCAGCAAAGGAAGTTTTCCACGGGCTTTTAAATTTCAAAAGGAAAAGAAGCATATCCTGTATTTTCTAGAAAGATCTGAAATAAGACAAAGAAATCAATATAATCTGAATCAAATAAAAGTGACTAAACCAGTGTGATTTTAGTAAAGATTAAAGATCAGATAAAGAGAATAGTACTGAGCAATGAGAAGGACATTTCTGCACTATGCATGCATGGAACTAATAATGGAAAGCCATGGCTAGTTCTTGTATGTGTAGTCCAAGAAGAAAGTATTAGCTGCAGAAGACTCAAAGGAGACCAAAGGAACTATTCCTAACCTTGAAAGAATTCTAAAAAGCTTGAAACACCATATATTAAATCCTTTTAGTTTAACAAAAAAACACTCTTAAGGTATAATTTGATCAGCATATATAGAGTATGAAACAATGATAGCGGAAAACAGTTTAAAGTAGAAGAAAAGAGAAAAATTACATCTATTGAGATCGATCAATAGCAGAAATAATCTATTACTGATATGCTTGGGATAGGCTTGGATATTTTTCTAAAAATATGTTTTAGTTGAATTACAAATTAAGAAAGAGAAGCCTCACATTTTCATTTTTTATTGTATTGAACTATTTCTTTTGTTTTTCATATAAGACCACAAGATGCTGACAGTTCTTAACTAATCAGTAGTCATCAGAAAATTAGAATACCTTTACAAAACTCATTCTAGTTTTCCTTTTTTTTTTTTTTCCCGAAGGATGCATGTAAAGATCAGGAGATCAGTGACCTATAAAATGTCAGTTATTTGTCTTTAAAAAAGCTAAGGTGAGGTAGTACAATAAATATTACTGATACACCCTTTCTTATGAATCTGGTCCTGTGATATAATCTTTCACAGATTCTAGAGATTTCCTTTACACACACGGATATCCCATCCCAGACAAAGTTAATAGTGGGGTTTGGGCATTTTTTTGGTTGGTTTTTTTTGTTTGCATTCTGACTCTTGCAAGGCAAGGCAAGGCAAGGCAAGGCAAGACGAGGGAAAGCAAGGAGAGGCGAGATGAGGCAAGGCAAGGAGAGGCAAGGCAAGGCAAGAAATTTTATAACTTTGAATAAATTTGGTATGATAATGTATTTCAAAGGTAGACTAAAAAAAAAAAGCTACTTTAAATAAAAGTTACTGAATTATTTGCTGCACAGTTTAAAAAATCCAATGGGTCAGATTTGTGGGGAAAAAAGGAAGAGCAGAGTTCAAGAGACATTTGATCATGCAAAAATTTGTAAATATGGGGAATAACCTATGTAGCATAATCATGGAGTCAGAAGCACTGGATCTGTTGCAACAATTAGATGGCATCCTAGGAGACCTGTGGTGCTAAAAAGGACTTTAATGGGTTGAGTAATCTTCAGTCATTTCACTAAGATCTCTAGGTTTTATGGTGGGATTTTTTCCCCGTTGACTGTATAGTGCAATGCTTTTCTTTCCATCTGCTATAAATTGTTCAGGGATTTGAACAATTTGACAATGTATTGTCACAATAAATTAGGGATTTACAGGTTCATCTAGAAAAGCTCATTACAGAGCTTTTTCCTTTTTTTCTTTTTAAGAAAAGGAAAAATTAAGAAAAGAGCCCTCAGTAAACCAGAATTTCTTAAAGTTAATTTAAACAAAAAATTATATTTTGTATACTGTGAAAATACTCTTTTTGATCTTCTTTGTAGGAAAATAGAATGAAGCAATTTGGAAAAGTAATGGGATTTCCATTCAATCCACTGATCAGTACTAATCCGTATGTTGATACAGATTTACCTGTAAAAAAAGGAACCTCATTTATGCCAGTTCCAGAGAAGATAATGAGATGATTCATGTGATTAACATCTGCAGAGTTTGGCTTATGTGTTAGAAATATTAATGGTGTTTGGAATGCCTAATAAGTACTCAATTATAATGAATATTTTGTAATCTTTACTGCTCTATTCGTGTAAATCCGTAATGCTTTGCTAAAAATATTAATACCTTGTTCTCCTTTGATATAAGAATTTTGATAAAAGAAAATAAACTAATGTTAAGATGTTACAGGAAGTTAAAAAACTGAAATATATTTTATTAAAATGTATATTACTGTAGTTATATTAGCAATATTTATAATTTAAATTCTGAAAAAGTACAGATGTACAGATTTACAGATTTTTAAAATACAAATTGACTTACATTTCTTTTTATTTAATCTACTATACTGTTTCTTATCCTGTATTTTTGTTTTAAATTCTAAAGCTATAATTAATGAAGGAAGAGTCTTCTTTATATCCAGTGAATGTTAACCATGTATTATTTAACTGTAATTTCAATCTGAAATAGATAGAATCAATTATTAATAAGCACAAAAACATTTATTGGTTTATTTTCAATTTTTTAGTTAATAGTAAATTCCTTTCATCTCTCACTCATACACATCCTTCAAGTATTTACTTCTAATGACATAAAACATTTTTGCTGCTCTCTTCGTGTTGACATCCATATCCCTACAAGGGGTTATTTTCTCCTAAGCCATAGTACAGAATTGTGTCTTTGGAGGTGTAGTGGTTTAGGCTGGGCTGGCCACTAAATGAACGACAGGTTAATTTTTAGGTTAAAAAGGAAGTCAATGAACTGCAGCTGGGATGCAAGTCAAGTAATTTATCTTTTTCACAGTTATATTCTGTTCTTAAAATTCAGGGGACAAGCAACATGCAAAGTCATTTTTATTTTTCTGGGAAACTCAGCCAACTCCATATTTTTTTTCAAAGAAACCTTTGAAAAAATTGGCCTGGTGGATAAAAAGTGTTTCAGAATCATTATTGCAGTGCTAACTCTTTATCTCTCTCCTTAATCAACATAACCAATCTGGAAAGAGAAAAAAAAAAGAAGAAAAAAAAAGAAGAAACAAACAAAAGCTACAGCATAGAATCAAAACTGTCAATGTTCCTTTGGAAGCTAAGTAAAACACCTGAACAACCTGACCCTAAGGTATATCCAATCTAAACCTCTCTTGGCACAACTCAAGGCCACTTCCTCTTGCCCTATTGCTTGTTACTTCAGAGAGCAGATCAGCCCCCACCTCACTACAACTTCCTTTCAGGTAGCTGTCGAGAGCAATAAGGTCTCCCCTCAGCCTCCTTTTCTCCAGGCTAAACAACCCCAGTTCCCTCAGTTGCTCCTAAGACTTGTTTGCCAGAACCTTCACCAGCTTCATTGCCCTTCTGTGGATATGGTCCATAATCTCAATGTCTTTCTTGTAGTAAGTGGCCCAAAACTGAACACAATATTTGAGGTGCAGCCTCACAATATTCGAGTACCTGCACCCCCAGTGCCAAGTACAGGTGGTTGATCACTTCCCTAGTCCTGCTGGCCACACTATTTCTGATACAAGCTAGCATGCTTTTGGCTTTCTTGGGCACATGTGCATAGTCCTGGCTCATATTCAACCAGCTGTCAAACAACATCCCCAGGTCTTTTTCTACCAGGTAGCTTTCCAGTCACTCTTCCACAAGTATCAGTAGAGGCTCAGAATATCAGGAGGCAGGGTGTTAGCAGCCTGTCTACAACAATGATGTAGGTCAACAGGCAGTCTATTAGGAGGCAGTGTCAGTACTGCATGAACTGGGATTAAATTTGAACAATCTACAACATATTCAATATTCAGTATTCAAATATTCATAATATTCAAAATATTATATTCAAAATATATTATATTGGATGCATCCAATCGGATATAAAAGGAATGAGTTCTACCTAACCTCAACTTGAGTCTACTTGTGTCACTTATATCTGGTGCCAAAGACTAGTCCCTGCCTCTATTTTATTTATTAGTCTAAAATACTGGCACATCACAGTGTAGCCATAGCCTCAGGTTCAAACTTTATCTCAGTAATCGAAGCAGAAACTTTAACCTTGGTTCATCAGGTATTGCCAAACTCATCAGATTACGGCTATGGACTACAGTCCACATCTATCTTAATTTCTTGTGCTAGAGAATTTCTATTTTATATTAATAATTAAATAGTAACTGCCTGCAAGAAAAAATGCTTCATATACCCAAGAAAAGAATTGTAACTGTCAAAGGTAGAATTCTGAATAATGAGTCTTTTTTGTGGGCATGACAACCGCCTCTTGTTGTCTCCTTTCACAGGATTGTTTCATTTAATGTAAGTGGGAATTAAACTTCTAAATCATATAGGTAGCTTATGAAAAAGTGTAACATCAAACAAGCTGCCTGAGCCCAATACAATGATTAACCTTGTGGTAGCTACTTGTATGCTTGAAAGTTATATTGAAAATAACATCAAAAAAAAAGAAATGACAAACTGCTCCATTACAAGTCGAAGAGAATCTTTTATTCTTATTTGAGCATTGCTGACAGCATGAGCTATAAAGAAAATAAGAACTGTGTTGCAGAAAGCATTTTTTATTCTATTTTCATTTTTCATTGAATAGTTTAAAATAGGTTTCCATCTCATGTAGTTTGACCAACAGAATTCATCTGGTTTTAAGAATCACTTCCTTGTTGTTAAACTAAGTCAAACCAGCTCTTCTGAAAAGCCATCACAGTATATCAGTTATATCATCTGCACAAACATAGTTAGTCCTTATCAAAATGTTTGTCTTACAGGAAGAATGAACTGCTAGGAACAATGACACTGAATGAATTAATTAACAATCTGCAGAACAGGATAGAAGTCTGGATTGGGAAAAATAGTTCATACTAGCACAGACCTAGCTATTGACAATTAAAGAAAGAGCAGAAATCAGTCCAACTGCTTCTTAGTGGCTTCTCACTGTGTATAATTAAGGTGCAGATCTCCTTGTCACAAGGCATTGTGGTTGTTAAAAATTTATGGGGGAAGTAATTCCCTTGATGGCCATTAAAAAACAAAAATATAACTTCAGGCTCAGGAATTTGCAGATTGCTGGAGGCTGGCAGAATAGCCTGGGAAAATATCACTGCATATGGGTCCTATTACTGTGCTACTTCACAGTAATCCCCTTTTAGCTACTGTTGAAAACAGAATGCTGGACTGATGGGCCTCTGGGCTGACATCCTGCATAGCTTGGTCATTTATCTTTTCATTCGCAATTGCCATTTTTTTTCAGTAGCTGAGCTGTCTGTAGAAACAAGAAGTTTTCTGACAATGTATGCCTGTGGAGTCTGAAGACATCAAGGCAGGCTAAAGCTACACTCTATTTTCTATTAGAGGATAATAGTTCCTTCCTCTTGAAGGTTTTTCAAGTTGTCAGCGTAGCCTTCTTCTTGGAAAACCTCTTGTATGTTGCATTAATTGCCTACATTAGCTCACAAAGTTTTAGTTTTAATTTCAGAAAGGAAGAGATATTGTTGCTGAAATCAGTGACACCATTCTATGTTCAACAGCATCAGTCATGGCAATGAACAGAAGAATTGTGATGAGAGCAACAGGCTTGAGCTGGCTTTAACCCATGTATTCCCTCCTGGCAACTGGGGACGCTCAACATCATAACAGTGAGCATACCATAGAGACTAGTAATGTGAATCCCATTGGTTTGGCAGGTCGATTGGACTAGGTGATCTCTGAAGGTCCATTCCAACCTCTACCATTCTGTGATTCTATGATTCTGTGATTGTGATGGAACTGTGTATTGCAATTGCTGTATTTTGGTGAGCGTAGCATACATTTTACTGTGTTACGCAGTATATTTTGTAACACTCTGCTAAATAAGAAATCCCATGGACCATTGACTATTTTTAAAATAAGTAAATTCAATGTCAAGTAGTATGCCCTCCACAGGTGAAGTATATGAGAGAACCTGGTCAGAGAGTATTTGGCTCTGACAGGGATGCTGAGGCCTTCTATTAATTTTTGCAATGGACAACATTAATAGAAAATTACTTTTCTGGGGCATGGTAATCAGCAATAAAAAAAATAAATCACATGTGTATCTGTATGTATATAATGTATATATAAACACATATATATGCATATACATATGTATATGTATACAATTTTGTATGAAATATGTAGTGTAAATAGGATGAACCAACTCAGACAGCTCTATTCTTAAGAAGAGTTGGGATTTCTGACTTCCTCAGAATCTCTGCGGAAAAAAATCAATACCTATACTTGGTGTCTTTTTTACTGTCATTTCTGTTCATAACACTTCTCTATTTAATCGTGATGTAGTAAAGGAAAGTCTATGTGTGATTATGAAATAATGAGATACTGCAAGAGCATCACACAAGTAATGACATTAATATTAACTTTTAATTTGGCATATTGACATTAAGAGATTAAGTCTATTTTACAAAATTGGCTGAAAGCTTACAGGATAAAATCAGCATTCCCCCATTAATAAAAAATGGTGATTGTAAACAGTATATTTCTGGCACATTGTCACTCACAGAATTTTTATTTGAATTTTGTTTTGTTTTTTTTACTTTTCTAAACAACAAAAAACCTTTTTAAGATAACTATGTTCAATGACTGTTTCATTCAACAAAAATTGCCCAGCATTAGTAACTTGTTGTCAAACTAATTATTTATGTCTCTTTATACTGAACTGCATTTACTCTCTGTTGTCACGATTACATAAAAAGTCTAAAAGCTTTTGAATCTAGTTTAATGGTTACTACCGCTTGCTATGGTTTCCAATTTAATGCTAATTTGAACACTGTTTTCACTACCGTTTTCCAAGCTCTCTATGGGGCATTGTCTGTAAAGCTACATGCCCCATTAACAAAATTTTGTTACCACAGGTTGGTAGAGAAGCTTGACACTGAAGCAAGGAGTTCTAAGAAAAAAAAACTCATAGGATAATTTTGTTTGGAAGGCACATCTGGACATCCACTAGTTCGCATCAGGGTCAGTCTCAGTGCTGTGTCTGGTTGGGTTTTGAGTATCACCAAGAATGAACGCCACAATGTCTCCGGTCAACCTTCTCTGAGTTATGGCTATGTCAAATTGAAAATGTTTTTCCTCTTATCTTTATCTTATATAAGTATCCAAGGATATTTATCTCGTAGTCTGTTTATACACAAGAGAAACTTCAGTTGCCTTTCTGTTCTTTTCTGTCAAGTTTTGCCAAAATGGCTCATGCTTGTGAGAAAAAAAAAAATCTTAGAAGAGAGGAATAAGAGAAATAAAGGAGTGGAATATGAACAACAAAACTAAAGGAAAGCTAGATAGTGTACAGCAATTTTTAGCCCTGGGACTGAAAGATAAATTGGATTATGGAACAGTTGCCTGGATTTGAACAATTTTATCTTCTTCTATTAAAAGATTAACTCTTTGATACGGTTACATCCTCAAGCATAATTTTGTAATGATCCTTCACAACACTGGAGTTAAGTATGATGGCTTATAACAGATATTCCCAAAAAATTGCTTAATGGACAGAATAAGATATCAGACAAATAATAAAATACTTCTGCAATATAATTCTCTTTGCAATATATGCAGCAATTAAAAAGTGACCTTACAGGTTTTATCTTGTTGTGGGCCGGTATATTTCAGTAGTCCAGAGGCTGTGTTTTGTGGGTTTCTGATGCACATTTTAAGGTTACAGAAAACCTGAAACCCAGAAAACTAATGCAAAGTTGCTCTTAAAAAAAAAAAAAAAAAAAAGTCATTACAAGTCACATCTTTGCATAACTGTTTTTTTTTTTTTCATTTGTTGGAATAAAATAGTACCTGTGTTGACAAATCTACCTGAAGAAAACCCTCATAACTGTAGTTTTACCTACACTTCATCATTCTTTTTTTTTTTGCATTCAGGATTTGCATGCAGGAAAGGTTTAGATTTGGTAAATCCATGGTATAGCCAATGAAAAGAGGCAAGTATCTCACAGTATTTCCAGAGAGACTTGCCAATATTTAGAGCGAAATCTAGTGAATTAGACATTCTTCACTGATTAAGTTGAAACTTTATATACCATAAAAATGGAATTTAGGCTCAGATTCAAAGATCTAAACCTATGTGCCTACAAACTTTGTGTCAATATATAGGTGAAGTGGTAGGAGTAAGACCTTTCTTTTCTGAAATACTGCTTATGAGCTATGCTTATTCAGTTCTGTATTTAAGAATAATTTAGCAGTTTTCTGAATGGAGAAAAGTGTGGTTATTCCCAGAATTAATTCAGTGACAGATTCTATATTTCTACAGAGGTAGAGATATTCTACAAACAAGCTAGGTAAAACCAATTTTTAATTGGTTTTGCAAAATGGCTTCTACAGTAAATTCAGAGTTTTATCTATTAACATCTTGTTTGCTTTATCTGATTGAAAATAAATAAGTGGAATAATATATAAATATTTGTTTATTAGTTTGATTCTCTTGCTGTTCTTTGGTTGGTGTAGTCATGGTTTATACGTAGAAAGTGCCTTTGCATTTTTATCTCCTTAGTTTCTCATATCTAATTTTTCTGTTTACATCTTTTTTAAAACTCTATTTCCAACATACACAAACAACTTTATGATAAGTATTTAAATAATTCTGAGATATACTTCTGTGTACACTACAGATGTTTTTAAAGTGAATATAATGATGTTAGAGATGTGACTATAATGTTCAAATCTACCTCTGTCTCCTTGGGAAGTAAAAATTGCAAAATAGAATTCTGTTTTTATATTATGCAGTAAAGACATATGGATTCTTCGTCACTAAGGTTCTGTCACTAAAGCATCTTAAAAGGGCTTTTTATTGAGTGTGCTGTCTAAATCAGCTTTCCCATCAATTTTGCAGCCATTTGTAGTCAAAAGTAATGAGTGTCTCAGCTCATAGGTTTCAAAGTAATATATTAGAAAATCAAAGTAAGAGTGCACTGAATGGAAACTGCATTGAACTTCAGAAAGCAATATTGATACTTTTTTTCCTGCTGAGGCAATTATAGTGAAAAGCAAAAACTGGTTTTGATGCTATTAGCTGTTGACAATTTAATTATTCTAAGGATTTTCTTAAGAAGTTCCTTCAAAGTATTAATGTGTTGCAGAAAGTTGAGTTGATTTTTTTTAACAAGGAATTATAATTTGCTACTAGATTGCATTTAAAATGTAATGTGTATAAAAGCTTTAAAACCAGAAATATCTTTTCTCAGAAGGGAACTGAATTATTAATACCAACGCAAAATTTTTTTTAAAAAAATCTATAATATTCAGAAAATTAAAAAGGTTCTATTTTATTTGATATTTATTTATTTCCCCTGCATTTAATGAGTCATTATAGGTAAGAGAAATATTTTATTTCTTCAATGCAAAATACTAGCAATGAACCTTTTAAAGTCCTAATCCAAGCTATAGTCACCATGAGAAAGGAGTAGGAAATTAAAATACATAAGGAGGAAATCAGGAAACAGAAAAAAAAAATTGGTAAAGAGGACATAAGATATATTTTGTCCCTGCAAAAGGTAGAGGGATGGACTCAGAAGGGTTAAGGTGATGTAGAGGAATTACAAGAAGCAACTAACCTGACTTTGCAAACTTTTTGGACTCTATTTTGGAAACCTGCTACTTTTCCTCAGAACAACTGGTGTATTTGATCTAGTTTAATGATAACTGCAAGAGGGGCAGTTATCCAATGTATTTTCAACTCTACATTGGAAAAATAAAATTAAAAATATAATCTTTCTCATCACCAGTGATAGAGAAGTCATTTTTTCCAATATCTGCTAGCTAGTTTACCTAAGGTACATTAAAAAGCCCAAGAAAGCCTCATGGAAATTTCCTAATGGGGAAACACACCTTTGAAATAATTCTGTCTTACTTAACAAAGGTCTCCATTGTGGTTTCCACTTTCCAATCAATGTTTCTTTAGAACTCTCACAGGCTGAATTTTATTAAGTGTTGTTTTCATATCCCTGCTATGGCATTTCTGTAAGTGTCTCCAGCACATGTAACAAAAATAGGTGATAGGGCAGTTTATCCCCTATTGCTGACCATACAACTTAGAATGACTGGATGGTTCTCTAAGAGCCTGCTCTGCATACTGAACAAGCATACTACAATTGAGGACTTCTGCAGCACCAATTATCCTTTACTTTGTAGGAAAAGAACAAAGGGAACAACTACATAATGGGATTATTTTCTTATACTCTTTCAGTTATGGAAAAAGATTGGATCAGTTGAAAAATTGAAAAATTGCTGAGGTGTTGTTTCATTGGAAAACAACAATGTTCACCTTGTATTGCTATATCTATGTTTTGCCCCGTATGAAGACTGCCATGAAAAAATGCAGAATGGAGAAGAGACCAGATAGCATGCAATTTAATTGTTCTTTCTATCTCTGATGTTTCATCTAGATAGGTAGGAGATCACTGGCAAGAGCTTTTGGGCTTTGGATGTATAACTTGTTGAACAGCAGTCAAAGGTCCTTCTGTTGCTACCAATTTAAACCAGTTGTGTAAAAAACAAATTATTTTTGTTTTCACTGCCATAAACTAGCTAAAACCAATATTTTGCTCATGGGATGGCTCAGGTAAGTATTGAATATGGTCACATGGTAGAAAGGGATCACTGAGGGGATACCACTCTTGTTAAAGCTGGCAGGAAATCCTGAGTGTCCTTCTTGGGGTAAGATGTGGAATATTCCCTAATGGTCTGTCAAAACGGATCTGCATTTAAATAAATAAAAAATTTAATTAAAAAAAAATAAGTATTGACCTGGTAATGATACAGCAATAATTATTTTCTGTTTTGTTTTGTTTTGTTTTTCATCTCCTAGTTGTTTCACTTCTTAATTTCACCTACAACTATCAGAAGCAGAAATATTGCTAAATCATTGCCTGGAAAATGAACCTGTACTCGCATAGAACTTCACCAATGAAATGAAGCAAAAGGTACTTAAAAGAACCCAAGAAAATTATATGATTTGAAATTTTCAGTCTCTTCAGTTCTAAAATATGGAAAAGTTGGAAGAAACTTCAGGTAAGTGTTTTTATTGATTGCATATATTCCTATGTTGGAGACCTTGCCAAAAATTTCTCCTCAGAAGTCAGCATGTAATTATAGGAATGGTCTCAGAAGCTCACAACATTATTTAGTGTTCTGTTCAAGAGTGAAATATAATTGTGGAATTATCTTTGACTGATTCAGTTGTAAACTGGTAACGTCTACTAGTCATTCTACACCAGAAGCAAAATGGTATAAAAATGGTGTATTACTGGATCATGTCTCTTGTGATGCTTCCCCTTTGCTCTCAAGCCTTAAAATTTGTATTGTCTTTTTTTCAGAGTCTACTTTTTCATCTAAGTGTACACCTTCACCTGGAAGGCTTCATGTGCCAGGACTAAATCTTTGTTTTCAGGATTCCTGCTTTCCAGACATGCATGTCTTCAGTGATAATTTAAGCTGATTAGCTAAACAAACTGGTAAGTAATGGAAGCTCCTGCTTCTTTGTGTAATGATAGCTCAATTCTTTGTGAAATTAGTAGTGTCTTTCATCATAGTAAATAGGAATTCAGCATTGCCACTGTTAGGAAAATGGGCAAAAAATACTGTAACTTTATCAGAAAACAGAGCTCTGTGTTCCAGGCTTGATACCGTGAAAGAGTTTTATTAAACATATAAATGAACATAAATGAAACTAATGAAACATAAATACTACAGTGATAAAAGATATTCTGCTAGGGGCTCTCCTAATTTAAAATCTGTTGTTCCTGTGTACCATCTATTAAAAAAAATAATAAAAAGGAGATCTGAGACCTTATGTCAGCTGTTGTCTAGGTAAAGAAAGACAAAAATTCAAAGGCACTCTCTATATATCCAGTTTGTCCCTGGCTGACAAGCCTTAGAAAAGACATTTCCTCTCTTCCCCAAGCACTGGTGAAAGCCCCATAGGTTCCCAGGAACTAAAGATAATAATGCTTTAGTCACTAAGAGAAAAACACTTAAAAATCTAATTTCTTCTCTGCTATTTTTTTCGTGTATTTATTCAGTACATATTTAAGGATACAGAAGAATTTGCTTTGATAATAATTGTTTTCACATTGACTGCTAAATTTACAAAATTGTTACAGTAAATATAGGCAACAATTTATATGTATCTGTTAAGCTGCAAGTTGTTGTAAATTTTAAATCTAAGTTCTTTTAGCAAGGGAGGTTCACAGTAGCTGAATTTTCTTTTAACTTAAAAACATTGCTTCCATAAATATAAACTTATGGTGGAGGTGAAGAAAATGTGCTAATTAACCTTTCCTTAAAAGAAAATCTAGATTTATGAAGGTATTAGTGTTATGTTATGCAGAGCCACAAGGGAGAGCAAGAGCTAAAAAAATTGAAAACTGCAGTGGAACTCTTAGCATTAATTTCAGACCATATCTGTAGCTAGTTGTAAAATAAACTTCTGTTCTATGTGTAAAAGAAAGGTAAAGAAACTTCAAAGTACATTGGTCATCTGCTTTAACATTCAGGTTTGTTCATGCATTAAATTTTCTATAGTTCAGCTAAATGAACCTTCTGCTCTCCAGGGTGAACAGTCCCAGCTCTCTCAGCCTTTCCTTATAGGAGAGATGCTCTAGTCCCTTCATCATCATTGTGGCCTTTTGCTGGACTCTCTCCTGCATGGCCATGTCTCTCTTGTACTGTGGAGCCCAGGACTGAACACAGTACTGCAGGCGTGGCTTCACTAATGCTGAATAGAGTGGAAGGATCACCTCCCTCTACCTGCTTTGTCTAATGCAGCTGTTCTTCCCGGGTGCAGGACTTTGTAGTTCTCCTTGTTGAACTTCATAAGGTTCCTGACAGCCCATTTTTCCAGCATGTCAAAGTCCGTCTAGATGGCAGCATAACCCTCTGGCATGTCAGCCACTCCTCCTAGCTTTGTATGATCATCAAACTTTCTGAGGGTACACACTGCCCCATCACCCAAATGACTAACAAAGATGTTGAACAGGATTGGACCCAGCATTGACGCCTGAGATATATTCTTATTTGCTGGCTTCCAACTAGACACTGCCACTGATCACCACCCTCTGGGCCTGGTGATTCAGCCTATTTTCAATTCAGTTCACTGCCTGCTTATCCAGCCCATACATCAACAATTTGTCTATGAGAATCTCATGTGAGACAGTGTCAAAAGCCTTCTGATGACAAGGCAGAAGATATCCACTGATTTCCCCTCAACTATCAAGCCAGTCATTTCATCACAGAAGGTTATCAGGTTGCTTAAGTATTACTTCCCTTTGGTGAGTTCATGCTGTTCTTGATGCCTGCATTGTCCTTCTTGTGCATGGAAATGTTTTCCATGATTAGTTGTTCATTCACCTTCATTCACCTTGGCTCCTCCTTCTTCCTTTTTTGAGAATAGGAGTGACAATTGCTTTCCTTCAGTCTTCAGGCACCTCTCCCAATAGCCATGATCAATCAAAGATTATCAAGAGTGGCCTCACAATGACATCAGCCAGCTCTATCAGTGTTTGTGAGTGTATCCCATCAAGGACTATGGACTGCAAATCTGGTTTGCTTAAGCAGTCTCTAACCTGATCTTTTTCCACCAAAAGCTGTCTTCCAGCCTTTACCCTTGGTGTCATGCACCTGGGATTCCTGAAGACTGGTCTTGCTAGTAAGAGCAAGAGGCAAAGGCAACGTTCAGTACATCGGCCTTTACCAATGTCCTGTGTCACCTTCCACATTCAGTGGCAGGGCCACATTTCCTTTAGAGTCTTCCTTGTGTTGCCAATGTACTTACAGAAGCCCTTCTTGATGCCTTTGACATCCCTGGCCTTCTTTGTCTCAGTCCTTAGCAGTAGGACCAGTTGTTCCCTGAGCTACCCCTGAGCTAGTAGATAGAGGTCGGGAGCAGAATCCAAGGGGAAATGGCGAGGGACCTGCTACAGCACATAAGCATACACAAATCTCTGCAGCCAGCTGGCAACCACCTGAGGGTACTGAGGGAACTGGCAGAAGTGCTCACCAAGCCACTTTCAATCATTTGTCAGCATTCCTGGCTGACCGAGGAGGTCCCAGTTGACTGGCGGTTAGCAAATACACAAGAAGGGCCAGAAGGAGGGTCCAGGGAACTACAGGTCTGTAAGTCTGACCTCAGTGCCTGGGAAGGTTATGGAACAGATCATCCTGAGTGCCATTATGTGGCACATACAGGACAACCAAGTAATTAGGCCCAATCAGCATGGGTATTTGAAAGGCAGTTCCTGCTTGACTAACCTGATCTTCTTCTATGACAAGGTGACCCACTTAGTGGGTGAGGGAAAGGCTGTGGATGTTGTTTACCTGGATTTTAGTAAAACTTTTGACACCTTTTCCCACAGCATTCTCCTGGACAAGTTGGCTACTCGTGGCTCAGGTAAGTGTATGCTTCACTGGGTAAAAAACTGGCTGGAAGGATACACTCAAATAGTCGTGGCAAATGGAGTTAAATCCAGCTGATGTCTGGTCACAAGTGGTGTTCCCCAGGGTTCAATACTGGGGCCAGTTCTCTTGAATATCTTTTCAGTGAACTGGATGAAGGGATGGAGTGCATCCTCAGTAAGTTTGCAGATGACACCAAGTTGGGCAGGAGTGTTGATCTGGTTGAGGGTAGAAATGCTTTACAGAGAGATCTGGACAGGCTGGACCAATGGGCTAAAGCCAATGGTATGAAGTTCAACAAGGCCAAGTTCCAGGTCCTGCATTTGGGTCACCCCATGCAGCAATGTAAGCTTGGGGAAGAGTGGCTGGAAATGTGCCCGGCACAAAAGGACTTGGGGGTGTTGGTTGGCAGCCATCTAAATATGAGCAAGCAGTGTTGCCTGCTGGCCAAGAAGGTCTACAGCATCCTGGCCTGTGTCAGGAATTGTGTGGCCAGCAAGACTAGGGAAGTGATCTTGCCCCTGTACTGGTGAGGTCGCACTTGAAATATTGTGTTCACTTTTGAGCCTCTCACCATGGGAAAGGCATTGAGATTCTGGAGCGTGTCCTGAGAAGAGCAAAAAAGCTGGTGAGTCATCTGGAGCACAAGTCTTATGAGAAGCAGCTAAAGGAACTGGGTTTTAAGCCTGGAGAAAAGGCGGCTCAGGGGAGACTTTATCACTCTCCACAACTACCTGAAAGGAGGTTGAAGCAAGGTGAGTATCCGTCTCTTTTCCCAACTAACAGGTGATAAGAAAAAAGGAAACAGCCTCAAGTTGTGCCAGAGGAGGTTTAAATTGGATATTAGGAAAAAATTCTAACTGAAAGTGTTGTCAAACATTGGAACAGGGTGGAATCACCATCCCTGGAGTTCTTGATGCCTGCATTGTCCTTCTTGTGCATGGAAATGTTTTCCATGATTAGTTGTTCATTCACCTTCATTCACCTTGGCTCCTCCTTCTTCCTTTTTTGAGAATAGGAGTGACAATTGCTTTCCTTCAGTCTTCAGGCACCTCTCCCAATAGCCATGATCAATCAAAGATTATCAAGAGTGGCCTCACAATGACATCAGCCAGCTCTATCAGTGTTTGTGAGTGTATCCCATCAAGGACTATGGACTGCAAATCTGGTTTGCTTAAGCAGTCTCTAACCTGATCTTTTTCCACCAAAAGCTGTCTTCCAGCCTTTACCCTTGGTGTCATGCACCTGGGATTCCTGAAGACTGGTCTTGCTAGTAAGAGCAAGAGGCAAAGGCAACGTTCAGTACATCGGCCTTTACCAATGTCCTGTGTCACCTTCCACATTCAGTGGCAGGGCCACATTTCCTTTAGAGTCTTCCTTGTGTTGCCAATGTACTTACAGAAGCCCTTCTTGATGCCTTTGACATCCCTGGCCTTCTTTGTCTCAGTCCTTAGCAGTAGGACCAGTTGTTCCCTGAGCTACCCCTGAGCTAGTAGATAGAGGTCGGGAGCAGAATCCAAGGGGAAATGGCGAGGGACCTGCTACAGCACATAAGCATACACAAATCTCTGCAGCCAGCTGGCAACCACCTGAGGGTACTGAGGGAACTGGCAGAAGTGCTCACCAAGCCACTTTCAATCATTTGTCAGCATTCCTGGCTGACCGAGGAGGTCCCAGTTGACTGGCGGTTAGCAAATACACAAGAAGGGCCAGAAGGAGGGTCCAGGGAACTACAGGTCTGTAAGTCTGACCTCAGTGCCTGGGAAGGTTATGGAACAGATCATCCTGAGTGCCATTATGTGGCACATACAGGACAACCAAGTAATTAGGCCCAATCAGCATGGGTATTTGAAAGGCAGTTCCTGCTTGACTAACCTGATCTTCTTCTATGACAAGGTGACCCACTTAGTGGGTGAGGGAAAGGCTGTGGATGTTGTTTACCTGGATTTTAGTAAAACTTTTGACACCTTTTCCCACAGCATTCTCCTGGACAAGTTGGCTACTCGTGGCTCAGGTAAGTGTATGCTTCACTGGGTAAAAAACTGGCTGGAAGGATACACTCAAATAGTCGTGGCAAATGGAGTTAAATCCAGCTGATGTCTGGTCACAAGTGGTGTTCCCCAGGGTTCAATACTGGGGCCAGTTCTCTTGAATATCTTTTCAGTGAACTGGATGAAGGGATGGAGTGCATCCTCAGTAAGTTTGCAGATGACACCAAGTTGGGCAGGAGTGTTGATCTGGTTGAGGGTAGAAATGCTTTACAGAGAGATCTGGACAGGCTGGACCAATGGGCTAAAGCCAATGGTATGAAGTTCAACAAGGCCAAGTTCCAGGTCCTGCATTTGGGTCACCCCATGCAGCAATGTAAGCTTGGGGAAGAGTGGCTGGAAATGTGCCCGGCACAAAAGGACTTGGGGGTGTTGGTTGGCAGCCATCTAAATATGAGCAAGCAGTGTTGCCTGCTGGCCAAGAAGGTCTACAGCATCCTGGCCTGTGTCAGGAATTGTGTGGCCAGCAAGACTAGGGAAGTGATCTTGCCCCTGTACTGGTGAGGTCGCACTTGAAATATTGTGTTCACTTTTGAGCCTCTCACCATGGGAAAGGCATTGAGATTCTGGAGCGTGTCCTGAGAAGAGCAAAAAAGCTGGTGAGTCATCTGGAGCACAAGTCTTATGAGAAGCAGCTAAAGGAACTGGGTTTTAAGCCTGGAGAAAAGGCGGCTCAGGGGAGACTTTATCACTCTCCACAACTACCTGAAAGGAGGTTGAAGCAAGGTGAGTATCCGTCTCTTTTCCCAACTAACAGGTGATAAGAAAAAAGGAAACAGCCTCAAGTTGTGCCAGAGGAGGTTTAAATTGGATATTAGGAAAAAATTCTAACTGAAAGTGTTGTCAAACATTGGAACAGGGTGGAATCACCATCCCTGGAGGTATTTAAAAGAAGGGTAGACACAGTGCTTAGGGACATAGTTTAGTGGTGGTTTTGGCAGTGTTGGATTGATAGTTGGATAATCTTAAAGGTCCCTTCCAACCTAGACAATGCTATGATTTTATGATTCTGTGATTCAGTTCCAGACGGGCTTTGGCTTTCTTAACCAGGTCTCTGGTTCAGAAAGCATACTCTAAATGTTTCTCTGCATTCCTCCCATGTTATTTGCTCTTGCTTCTACCTTATGTGTAGTTCTTTCTTATGTTTGATTTTTTCCCAGGGTCTCCATGTTTATCATCCAGGCCTCCTGAATTTTTGCCCGACTTCTGGCTCTTTGGTAAAAACGACTCTTGCATTTGGAGGAGGCCCCACTCTCTTCCAGGGCCTTATCCCATGGGACTCTTTCTAGAAGACCCCTGGAGAGGTACTCTGCTCTTCTGAAGCCCAGAGTTGTGATCTTGTTGTTTGCCCTGTTTTGCCCTCACAGGATCCAGACATCATCTCACAGTTGCTGAAGCCAAGGACAGCTTTGATCTGCACATCACCTATGAGTCTTTTGTTGTTTGTAAGTATGAGGTACAAATTTTTGTAAATATAAGGTTTCCAGTAAAAGATAAGCTGGATATTAAACATTCAGTTGTCTTGCATATTCATCTACGGATTCTTTTAAAAATTTATTATGATTAACTTAGAGAAACAATGGAATCAGCATTGAAATATCTTGTCTACACACATTTTCTTAATTGTCAATATAAATTGCAAAGTGTCAAATTTTCCTGTCTGGCACAAGTAAACTTGCAGTTTGCATCAGATTTCAGTTGGAAAAAACTGCTAAATTATGCTTCATAATTTTATCAAGAACATATCAAAGTGCATTACTGCAATTTTATTGATGGTTACAGTTTCAAGAGTAGACTCCAAAAATATGTTACTCCAAGAAAACTGAAACTACATTAACTCCGTGTCACGTTATTTCAGTACTGTTGAGGGTAAGCTTGCTATTTTGTTGGGGGAGAAGATAATGACATAGTTGCATGAGAACTGGTAAAGTATAAGGATGGAAACTTTGACTATCATCTGAATATTTTTCATTGCAGATTATCACAGTGAGATCTAACATACTAGTGAAAATGTAGATTAGAAATGTCTGCATATTATCTCATATGAGATGGGTTAGATGTCTCATTGCCTTGTTCTCTGCTGATAGGACTGTTGTCTGAATCAAATGTCTGCATATTATCTCATATGAGATGGGTTAGATGTCTCATTGCCTTGTTCTCTGCTGATAGGACTGTTTGTAGTCTTGCATATTCATCTACGGATTCTTTTAAAAATTTATTATGATTAACTTAGAGAAACAATGGAATCAGCATTGAAATATCTTGTCTACACACATTTTCTTAATTGTCAATATAAATTGCAAAGTGTCAAATTTTCCTGTCTGGCACAAGTAAACTTGCAGTTTGCATCAGATTTCAGTTGGAAAAAACTGCTAAATTATGCTTCATAATTTTATCAAGAACATATCAAAGTGCATTACTGCAATTTTATTGATGGTTACAGTTTCAAGAGTAGACTCCAAAAATATGTTACTCCAAGAAAACTGAAACTACATTAACTCCGTGTCACGTTATTTCAGTACTGTTGAGGGTAAGCTTGCTATTTTGTTGGGGGAGAAGATAATGACATAGTTGCATGAGAACTGGTAAAGTATAAGGATGGAAACTTTGACTATCATCTGAATATTTTTCATTGCAGATTATCACAGTGAGATCTAACATACTAGTGAAAATGTAGATTAGAAATGTCTGCATATTATCTCATATGAGATGGGTTAGATGTCTCATTGCCTTGTTCTCTGCTGATAGGACTGTTGTCTGAATCATGTCCTTTGTAATGAACCACTACAACTGCTTCTGTCAGTATAATAGCACACAAAAAATGCAAAAAAAAAACCTCTGAGAGCTGCAGGTTGGATTTGGAATGAAAAACATTTGATTTAAATGTTTTGTAAAAGAAAAATCAGTTGCATCTTAATCCACTGTGACATACCAGTTGTACTAATATTCTAAAAAGAATAGTATAACTTGTAAATTATAGTATATCTGAGTATTTGAAGACAGACTAGACTCAGACTAACAGCAAAGACTTAGATTCTTACATTCATAATTCTTACATTCAAAATATCTTCAAACTCCATCATTTTTTGTAAAAAGGAAAATCTTAAGTCGTGAAGGAATAAAGATGAAGCTTCTTTCCAACCTTGTTTATTGGACTTTCACTTGCAGACAATACAAATTCATAAGGGGACTCCTTTTTCTCCAATAGAAGATGAAAAAGAGGTGAAGTAGGAGCGTATAAACTTTTGCTCTTCTTTTTAGGGCATTTTTTTGTGTTTTGTTTTGGTTGGTTGGTTTTTTGTTTGTATCTGTGTAAGTATACACAATATCTGTATTATTTATTTATTTTTACACCAGGGATTGTGTGTATGTACGTAAACCTGTTTGTTTAAAACCTATGTGTCAAATGTCCCTCATTGTGAAGGATGTCCCTTATTTTATACTCAAACCTGATGTTATGCTGAATTTATTCTTTTAAATTACTTATCTCAGAAATGCTGAATCAGTACATTTAAGTGATTCAAAATGTTACGCTGAGTCTGCTTTTACAGTAGGACCGTGACAGTGGGCCTCACTATGGGGATGATATTCACTGCCAATACTCTTCCTTATTTAGCTAACAACAAAGGAACTTTCCTGCTGAAGACGTGTGCAGGGAAAAAAAAAATATTTCAGTGCTGAATAAGAAGAGTGGGAAGTTAATAACACTGCCTTGAATATTGTGATTGATGGTTGATGGACAGTGTATTCCACTGTTCCTCATCTCCCATCTTCCTATGGGGAAAAACTGTATGTGGGTTAATTTTGAAGAAATTTGAAATGTTCTTCCTGGTATACATCAAAAGAAGCATGGCCAGTAAGTTGAGGGAGGTGACTCTGCCCCTCTACTCTGCTCTTGTGAGACCCCACATGGAGTACTGTGTCGAGTTCTGGAGCCCCCAAAATAAGAAGAACATGGACCTGTTGGAGCAAGTCCAGAGGGGGGCCACAGAAATGACCAGAGGGATGAAGGAGCTCTACTATGAAGACAGACTGAGAGAGTTGGGGTTGTTCAGTGTGGAAACAGAAGGCTCTGGGGGAGACCTGATAGCAAGCCTACAGGAAAGAGGAGGCGGCACTCTATCAGGGAGTGTAGTGATAGGATGAGGGGTAATGGTTTTAAACTGAAAGAGGGTACATTTAGATTAGGTGCTAGGGAGAAATTCTTTACTGTGGGGGTGGTGAGACAGTGGAACAGGCTACCCAGCAAAGCTGTGGATGCCCCATCCCTGGAGGTGTTTAAGGCCAGACTGGATGGGGCTTTGAGCAGCCTGGTCTAGTGGAAGGCATCTCTGCTCATGGCAGAGAGATTGGAGCTAGATGATCTTTAAGGTCCCTTCCAACTCTAACTGTTCTGTGATTCTATATAAATTTGTGCAAGGCTGACCAGATGATCATACCAGCAACACAAGTATTCAGAAATCATGTGTTATATTTTAAATGTCACAATTTTCCTTCAAAATTAATTTTAATAACAATACTTTTAAAGATGCCAAATTTAGACTTTGTTATTACATTTCTGTAAATAGCCCTGTTATACTGTAGATGACTTTGCACAAGGTCTTTGGTCTTTTCTATGACAGTGTGTGTATCATCTTTTCAATGGTCAGAAACCAAAAAGACAGTAGTAATGAAAATGCTTTATGTGAAGCTCACAACATATCAAGTATAGTATTTTGAGGCTGAATTAAATACTTTATTGTGGGTGGGTTTTTGCTATATTTAAGATGCAAGCGTAGTATCATTGCAGTATCTGATACCTGTAGCAGCTTGACCATTTTTTATAGCAGCAGTAAGATTAATGTGCTTGTTTAATAGCCTAATTAGGTATAAATTTGGTTTCTCAGGTGTCTGAAAAGTCCTTGAGGCTTCTGAAGAAGAAAGGTTAGAGAAAAAATTATTCTTTCTGGAACATGAACTGAAAAATATTTATTTCACAAAGAAATAAAAGCTGTAGGTTTTGTTTTTTGTTTTTTGGTTTTTTTACTTCTAAGAAATAATAAAAAAACCCAACAAAACAAACAAAACATCTTCAACAGAAAACTTTTTTACATGTTTCTTTTTGCAGAGTATATAAGGTGTCACTGTGATTCATAAAATATCTTCTTTGGAAATGTTTCCACCCTAATTGTAGAGAGGCAACAATGAAATGTATAAGGGTTAATATTTTTGATACACAATAGTCATCAATATGTGCTACTCTTTCTTTTTCTGCTTAAGCAGTCATTCTCTGTGACAGAGCATGATTTATTGCCCAGAAAACTCAAAGGCATCACTAAGTTTAGAAAAACGAGTTACAAATCATGTACTGATGTGTAAGGACTGGTAAGTAAAGATTCTTTTCATTCCCCAGGGGAAGAAGAAGTTCCTAATGGGAAACATAAGCTGCCCCATAATAACATTCACACAATTCTTTAAAATAATCAGTCCTATTAAATGGAACATGCTTACCAAGGAGGATTTTTAAAGAATTCATTGTGGGGAATAGTATGTTTTATGGTCACACTTTGTTTTGGGTTTTTTTCTGACTTTTTTTTTTTTTTAAAGTCCAAGCTACATATGCCTTGCTTTAATTTTACCATATGATAGGTCTGAGATTTTTCAGCACTGAAGAAAATAAAAGAAGTTTTTTTTCTCCCTTTCAGCTTCTCTCTAAGTGCACATCAGGCAGTTCTTCATTTCTGTGTTCAGTCCTGCTCAGCAGCCACAAAAGCAGGTTTTAGAACTGTCCGTCATATAAGGCAATCTCTTGTACTCTGCAATGTGTCTGCATGTTTTTATCCTGCTTTTCTCTTCCGTCCCTTCAGGAAGCTTTTTTCACAAAACAATCTATAGAATTTTTTTGTGCCTTTCTGTACTGTGCAGCAGAAACAACTCAAACTTCATGTTTGCTTTTTTTTTTTTCCTCATGCCTTCCGTGAATTCTTCACTCTGCCTGATTTTGGATCCTTCTAATTTTTCATTGATGTTGTTTATCATTACTAAACCTGAGGAAATAAATTTTAGAAAACAGGAAGTCATGTCCTCAATACAGTATACTTTTCACCACTTTACACTTATTAGGAATTGTTTCTTACTGACTGCCTGTTCCATTTTCCCGGTGACATTATTTCCATTAGCTTTCTGTCCATTATGTGTGACTTCTTATCACAAAAATTTCTGAACACTGTTCCCAGTATGCCTGTGTCCCAGTTTGAAGTAAAACCGAACCAATTTTGTGTTCTGTAGTTTTACATTTTAGCTAGGCCTCCTCTAACTCTCTGAAATTAATGGTGTATTGTGGAGAAAACTGCTCGTTCTCAGAGTGATAAGACCAATGTTTGTGCTACATGCAGAGAGGCCCTTGTTTATGCTTATTGCTATAACAACCAAGGTCAGCCAATTTTCATTATTTGCCCCTTAGAGGGTCGGAAACGGAAAAACGTAGAGAGGTCACATCTGTGGGGAGGAGTGGAGAGGACAGGTGACCCAAACCTGACCAACAGGGGTATTCCATCCCATCTGCCCCATGCTCAGTATAAAAGCTGAGGGATCAAAGGGTCAACTCTCTTCTTTTTCAATGGCCAACGTCAGAAGAGGACCCTGTCTGTTCATCTGCTATTGATCCCGATCCATGTGTTCCTCACTCTAGAGCTGGAATCCAGTTCCCATCCGTTGCTGAGTCCAGTCTACTCAAACTTCATGTTTGCTTTTTTTTTTTTCCTCATGCCTTCCGTGAATTCTTCACTCTGCCTGATTTTGGATCCTTCTAATTTTTCATTGATGTTGTTTATCATTACTAAACCTGAGGAAATAAATTTTAGAAAACAGGAAGTCATGTCCTCAATACAGTATACTTTTCACCACTTTACACTTATTAGGAATTGTTTCTTACTGACTGCCTGTTCCATTTTCCCGGTGACATTATTTCCATTAGCTTTCTGTCCATTATGTGTGACTTCTTATCACAAAAATTTCTGAACACTGTTCCCAGTATGCCTGTGTCCCAGTTTGAAGTAAAACCGAACCAATTTTGTGTTCTGTAGTTTTACATTTTAGCTAGGCCTCCTCTAACTCTCTGAAATTAATGGTGTATTGTGGAGAAAACTGCTCTACCATTTTCAATGCTCAGAGCTGTTTAACTTCCACTTCAGAAGTGAGCACTTGAAAGTATCTTTCAGGGGCATGGAAGATTCTCAAGGTTTTCTTGCAATTCTTTAAATTTTAAGATTATGTTACTAATCAGAAACAGAAACAAAAGTCTTCCAAGTTATCTGTAATATGAGATTATCTCTGGTCACACCAAGGTTATTACAAAAGTCATCCTGGGACCTTGATACGGTTTTGTATATATTGTGTTTTCATTGATGTTGTTTATCATTACTAAACCTGAGGAAATAAATTTTAGAAAACAGGAAGTCATGTCCTCAATACAGTATACTTTTCACCACTTTACACTTATTAGGAATTGTTTCTTACTGACTGCCTGTTCCATTTTCCCGGTGACATTATTTCCATTAGCTTTCTGTCCATTATGTGTGACTTCTTATCACAAAAATTTCTGAACACTGTTCCCAGTATGCCTGTGTCCCAGTTTGAAGTAAAACCGAACCAATTTTGTGTTCTGTAGTTTTACATTTTAGCTAGGCCTCCTCTAACTCTCTGAAATTAATGGTGTATTGTGGAGAAAACTGCTCGTTCTCAGAGTGATAAGACCAATGTTTGTGCTACATGCAGAGAGGCCCTTGTTTATGCTTATTGCTATAACAACCAAGGTCAGCCAATTTTCATTATTTGCCCCTTAGAGGGTCGGAAACGGAAAAACGTAGAGAGGTCACATCTGTGGGGAGGAGTGGAGAGGACAGGTGACCCAAACCTGACCAACAGGGGTATTCCATCCCATCTGCCCCATGCTCAGTATAAAAGCTGAGGGATCAAAGGGTCAACTCTCTTCTTTTTCAATGGCCAACGTCAGAAGAGGACCCTGTCTGTTCATCTGCTATTGATCCCGATCCATGTGTTCCTCACTCTAGAGCTGGAATCCAGTTCCCATCCGTTGCTGAGTCCAGTCTGGGACTTCCCCAGTGCCTGCTGGTAATGGGACTGTCATCCTGGGACCTTGATACGGTTTTGTATATATTGTGTCTTTTTTTTTTTTTATTTTAATATTAATTCTTCATTAAAGTAGTTTAGTTCATTCTAAACTTCTGAATTTTCCTATCTCTTCCTCTCCTCTTTTGAAGGGGAGGAGGGCCATCTGTTGGTCTAGTTGTGGTGATTTCGGCTGAAACCACGACAGCCTGCCTCATTATATTACACTTTTACTCTTCAGCTTTGCACCCAAAGTATAAGCACATTAATCCTTCTCCTTTGCATTTCTCCTTCCAGCGCAATCTTAACACACCATTTTTTAAGTTCCTTTCGATTATCATGGTAGTAAATTAGTAGAAAAAACTAGCACAAATAAAAAGCATCTGGTACTAAATGCAGTTGCCCACAGAAAGCCTTTTACTACCATTTTCAATGCTCAGAGCTGTTTAACTTCCACTTCAGAAGTGAGCACTTGAAAGTATCTTTCAGGGGCATGGAAGATTCTCAAGGTTTTCTTGCAATTCTTTAAATTTTAAGATTATGTTACTAATCAGAAACAGAAACAAAAGTCTTCCAAGTTATCTGTAATATGAGATTATCTCTGGTCACACCAAGGTTATTACAAAAAGTTGTCAGTTTGATTTTTCAAAATGAGACTGTTATCATGATACTTCAATGTATCAAGGAATGTGAACAATTTAACAGCAAGTGTAGTTAAGTAGATTAGTTTTCCATATGCTTACAAAGCAAAATGCAAAGGAGAATGTTCTCTTTTTCTTGCAGAAACCACTCTCCCCCAAAAAAATCCAAAGATCAAACTTTTCATTAAAAGCTCCTTAGAAAAAATGTTAGAAATAGGAGACACAGAAGCAATCAGAAGTCCATGAGTAACAGCCACGGATATCTCATAAGCCTGGTTCAGTTTCTACAATCCTGTTCTAATTTTCTAACACCTGGCTTCTCAATCATTTAGTCAACAAGCCATTAATTTACTGTGTTAAACAGTCATAACTTGATATCCTTTTGGCTAAAGCATGTCTTATCTCAGTATTGCAAAACCTGTATCTTCCTCTGGCCTGGGGGAGTGTGGCTGGAAAGCTGCCTGGCAGAAGAGGATTTGGGGGTTCTAATTGACAAGCAGCTGAATATGAGTTGGCAGTGCGCTCAGGTGGCCAAGAAAGGCAATGGCATCCTGTCTTATATTAGAAATAGTGTGACCAGCAGAAGTAGGGAGGTGATTGTCCACCTGTACTCAGCACTGGTGAGGCCACACCTGGAGTATTGTGTTCAGTTCTGGGCACCTCAATACAAGAGAGATATCAAGGTGCTGGAGCGAGTGCAGAGGAGGGCCTGGAGAATAAATTGTACAAAGAACGATTGAGGGAGCTGAGACTGTTCAGTTTGAGGAAGAGGAGGCTGAGGGGTAACCTCATCACTCTCTACGACTACTTGAAAGGACATTGTAGAGAGGTTGGCGCTGGTCTCTTCTCACAAGCAATTAGAGATAGAACAAGAGGGAATGGTTCAAGCTGCAACAGGATAGGTTTAGACTGGACACTAGGAAGAAATTCTTCACAGAAAGAGTGGCCAGACACTGAATAGGCTGCCCAGAGAGGTGGTTGAAGCACCATCCTTGGATGAGTTTAAGAATCGTTTAGATGTGATGTTGGGGAATATGGTGTAGGGAAAAACTTTGTAGAGTAGGGTAGATGGCTGGACTCAATGATCCCAAGGGTCTTTTCCAACCTAGATGATTCTATGATTCTAAATCTATGATTACTGAAGGGACAATAGTTTCACTTGAAATTATCCAGATTGATTTTGTAAAGAAGGTATTGCATAGAATAATGTGTAGAATTTCTCTACTAATAATAATAACAAAAGGTATTTGCTGTTGTTTTAAGCTGTCAGTCTAACTCTGTCCCTCAGAGAAATCAGCAGAAGGTGTTCTGATGGGATCTAGATCGATAAAAAGTATCCATGAAAATCATTCCCCAAAGCTATGTTTACTACAGTACCCCTTTTTTAATAGGAGCTGCATCTGGGACTTGAAAAAGGTTTCTAAAACTCTAGAAAAACTTTGGGCAGTGTGTTATACTGCCATTAAAAAAATCCAGTTTTATGACTTAACAAAAATCGTAAAAGATGAACAGGGAAAAATCTTGGAAGGCTTATTACTTTAGCTAGAAAATTATTTCAATCAACTCATAGAAATTGAAGTCTTGCTTTTTGTCATTAAAATGGTTTGGCTTTTGTGGGTTCTCATAAAAACTGAGCTGGTTTTCAACGAAGGAAATTGAGCACTGTAGTCTTTAGCTTTTACATTAAAAAAATATTATCATCATTGCAAGTCTTAACTTCCTATTAAAGGTCATCTAAAAGGGCTCAGACGAGTGTATAGTGTTCATGCAAAATATGAATCATCAACAAAATAAACTTTCTTTGGACTCAAGCTGGGAAAATATTGTCATTTTATGAGGTAATGCAAATTACTCTTTTTGTCAAGTAAAGTAGCCTTGGGATGTTTATTCAGAGGAATACAATAATCATGACACATTAATCATGACACATTAAACATCACATTTTATACAATTTAAGTATAGTTGGGGTCTCTTATGTAAATGCTATATTTTATGTTTCTAGAATTTGCCCCAAATTTCCAATGTAAGTTTTGTGAAAAACTGAATTTTTATTTTCATGCAAATCTGAGTGGGTTTGAATTTTATCATTTGGCGCATTTACGTTTGTTTCAAGTAATTAACTTCCAAAAATGCATAATGACTCCACATAAAAGTGTATTTATATTTTCAAAACCTCAAATGTTTTAGTTCTGGTTTCTGTATATTGGATTGAAACAATTATATTTTGTTCTCTATCTTCCATGGAATGTAAGATAACATATCAGCATAAGTAGCTGATCTATACTACATTATCTGATGGCAGCGTCAAAAAAATTGCTCCCAGAGATGCAAGCACTGTGATGTGTATATTTTTATATCACTCTCTTCATAAAGCTATCGCATTCTTCTCAGATGCAACCTCCTCACTCAGCATCCGTGTCATTACATTTTGTCATTATCCAAGGGATTTTTCCTACTGCTGCAAAATCGTAAGTTGCATCTTTATCACTATACCTGATAAATATGTATACTGACAAGCCCTCTTGACACAGATCAGATATAATTCCACTTCACTCACTCTGGTTTGGACTATAAGTTAAAATATAATTCTGTCATATCAACTACCTATTAATAGTGAATGTGGGTCAAAAGAGGAACAGTAAAGATATTGAATATGGGCCAAATCTTTCAAAACATATACTTGGATTTAGCCCTCACAATATGTTAGGTGAGGATACAAAGCTTAAGTCTTCCCCTTGAATGACTCACTCAGGAGATACAGAAAGGTTCTTTTGCATTTCCCAGGTAAGGTCAGGTATCTACCTTCATTCTTCCAAATAATTGAGCAAAGCTCAGGTTTGTTTGTTTGTTTGCTTGCTTGCTTGTTTTTTTAAAGCAGTTTTGAATCTGCCTGCTTTTTCAACAACTGCCTGTATGTTAAAGAAAAATTACTTAGGAAGAGGGAGATCCTTTCTGTGTGTGAGTAGATTAAAATCCATATTTCAATTTTCCACTTAAGTGCTTTAACCATTGTCTAAGCTACTAAGTCTATTAGGATGGTTCCACTTTGCAGAACATAATTCAAGAATCATTGGGTCATACAAAGCAAACTTAAAAAGGAGCACAGTTTTGTAGCTTTACTAGCTATAGACCTTACAAAGCTGGGAAGAAGCCTAAATCTAGTGCCAACTTATGGGACAGCGTCTGTGTTTTAACCAATGGAATTTACCTATAAAGCCCAAGTTTTTTTTTTTTACAAAATCATGTTAACTGCTCTAGTCCTTAAATTCCTTCTTGCTTTTTCATTTCTTTATGAATTCTTTATTTGGCTGGACCTTTTATGGTAGCTACAGTAGAAGAACTGATAGTTACCAAGTATCTTGTTATATCATGTATTTTCATGGCAACTGCAAAATGTCTTCAAACAGAAGAAAGCACAGGAACCATTATTTCCACCATTTTTCTGAACCTTCTAACTAGTTATTTACTTAATAATTAGAACAACTCCTCTTTATATGTATATTTGCACACACACATATATAGGTACAGTAGTCATTTTACAAGGTTTGTTCATACTTTTACAAGTTTTGCAGGCCTCATCCACATCAGCTTACTCACAGAACTGCTGAGCTCTTACAAGTTCAGAAAAGCTCTGTTATATAGAGAAGTACATCCTGAAGAAACTAAGGAATCTTCTAGTCAAACTGTCACTCAAGTCAACTTTTTTTTCTATGCTTTATTGTCAGGCAGCAGTTGACAGAGGACTATCAGGTTTTCAATTTTGAATATATAAGTATATGTTTAGCAAAAATCTAAATTCAGGTCTAAAACCTCTGCTTCATCTGAAACCCCTGGTTTTTTTTATATTGTAATACATCAATCTGAGTTCATTGTTAGTCGTGCTATATATATAAAATGTATATCTATTTGTGATATCTATTTGCTAATAGTCAAACACACATGAATATGCTACAACATTACAATATAAAACGTTTCAGAATGCGCCCAATATATTGAGAAAATAAATTCAATTAACTTATTGTATGTGGGTGAAATAGAACAAATCAAAAGAAGTTTGCCTCACAAAACTCATATCCATAGAGTGTACCTTCCATACACAGTAATTAATAGCTGTTATTAAAAGTAAAACCCAAAAAAAACCCCAACCCTCTTAATTTTGTATCATTGCATCACAGTGTTCCTATATGCGACACCACTAGTACAACTAAAATCCATTGGAATCATTTCAGTATATTAGTACCATTAAGCTAACCAAACAAATAAAATGTGGTTTGCACATTTAAAAATCGCTTATGCAACCAGCTCATGACGTTTCTGTGAATTGTTTATACAACAAAGCAGAGGGCTACAGGAGGCATACGTAGCTTGAGACAAGAAAAGATCATCAGGGATTTATGAAGGTATGTGGTTTTGGTTTTGGCAGGAATTAAAGACTGCAGAGTATCATGCTGAAAAATCATACCTGATTGAACTAACTATTGTTATCAGATTTCAAATTAATGTTTTACAAGGAGGGCTTTAGCAGAATCTCCTAGATATGTCTGTATAATAAACTTTTTAAATCCAGAAATTCATTTATGCCAATTGCATTACAGTAATGTGTATAAACCTATGCAAATATTTAACAGAACTGCACCCTATAAACACACAGTCCATAACTGCATACAGGACTGAGGAGGTAGTGTAGGGTCCTTATCACACCTTATCACTCCTTATGTTAAATAAGTTTTACTGCTACCTAACTGTGTCTGGTTTCCCCATGCTGCCCAATGATTGATGTTTTTAGGCAAGTGTTGCAATGTCTCATTCTTAACATCTGCTGTGTTGATGGGGAAAGCATCTAATAATTAATACATAAATCCCAGAGAAGGATGATTTCTGGGATTTCAGACAGTGCAAGGGAAAACTAAGTTGAATTTGGTTGTTATACAGAAAAAAAGAGGTCTAAAAAGGTAACTGAAGCAAAATTACACAGGGAAATTACAGGACCTGAATCTAGAATTAGATTCTTAAAAACTCATGTTCAGTGCTGTTTAATCATGGGAATGTTTAACTATGCAATCAAGCAGCTTTTGACCTTAAAGTTCTGTACACATTTAAATAAGTGTTTTTACATAGCAACAAATATTTATGCCTATCCCTAGCATGGGATCCAAAAACTAGGTCTTTTCTGTTAGGTTATGCTTGTGTGCCATAAAAGAGGCCAAGACCTATTCTCTGTTAACACAGGTGTGTGAAATGGTGATTCACATCTAGGTTTTCTTCTGTTGCAGAGCATGGTGGCCTTCAACGGGCTGCTTACAGTGAGTTTGTTATTGCCCACACCATGTCTGAATCTCTTCTGGAAGCATGCTAGCCATTGTGGAACAAAATGTGCCAAGGAGCATGCAGGCAGTCAGATAGCACAGAGAAGCATGTGCCAGCTTTCAAGTCCATGACTTGCTTTTTTAGTTTGCTGGGATAGATATAGGCTGAGAGATGCAATCCTGTGAATCTCCTGTTCTTAAAGAATAATTCATACAGCTCTTCAGGATCTTATTGCTTATAAAAGGCAGTTGTCTGCCTTAAAATAAAATACCTTACTTTTAAGACGTGAGCTTTGAGGTGGAGAAACTGCTATTCGCTATCCAGTATCTTGGACATCTCTGTTTCTTAAGCTAACTCATCCTCAAATTTCTTACTTTGTGGAGAGTAGTTTAAGGTTAACTGTTGTGTAAAGGTAAGACTACTAATCCAAAATGTCAGAACGCAGACCTTGAGTTTTCTTTGCAACACCTGTTTGTGTAACCGTTTTACATGAAACAGCATTTGTATGTGTTGCACTAGGAACTGGGACTCATTCTTCATGGATCTGTGTTTCAACCGCTTTGCTTACTTTCACTCTGCAGGCTCAGGATTTTGGTTTTGGTTAGGGTTTTTCTATTGTTGTTGTTTGGGTTTTTGTTGCGTTTTTTTTTTTTTTTTTACTGCTATATAATAAAGGCTATGGGATTAGACCCTTATTGAGCAGCTTTCGATAAGTTTTTGATAAATAAGTTTACATGGTTGTCTTTTTAGATAAAAAGTCAAATATTAATAAAACATCTTTCAATACAAAGAAATACTTCAATTGAGCATATACCTGTCCATAGTTCGAACAGCGAAAATAAAGGGGTTTTCAGGTCTTTGAAAACACAGTAACATTTTATTATAAAAATATATTTATTTCATATTTTTCACTTTCTGTTATGGGTAAAAAATCTGAAGAACATTAGAAAAATGAAAAGTAAGTCAAACAAGACTCAGAAAGCTTCAGAATTAAGCTCTTCGACCTCTTGTAATATTCTGAATTTATTATACAAACATGTTGGTGACATTAACAAAAGGTCTTGTCCCATTTGGTTTAGGGTCTATGCTTATGACTGTTGTAGTGAGGGTTAAATCACCAAAAAAAAAAATAATTCTGTTATGATTTTTAATTCATATTGAAAATATTTGTTTCCTTAAAATTAAAGTCTATAAGGTCATAGACAAATTTCTAAGTGACATTTTATCCTGCAGAAAAGTGAAGACAATGGAAAGTTCTTGGACACCAGAAATTATAATATTCCATTAGTGTTACAAGTGAATCCTTTCTTTTTTGACCTATATTGTATTGTACAGATATGTTTTTAGGTGAATGGATATTTTTTTTTCCCTTCATTCATCCAGGATAGGATTCATCTTGCTTCTCTTAGTCCACCTATAAGTATTGATCAAATCATCCATGGAAATAAAACACCTAAAAATGCCTATTCTTTCCATCTACCTTATGGTCATATGTCTTCTGTCTCTTTTCTTTTACTCTGAAATGAAATTAATCACCATAGTTTGTCTTAGCCTATATGCTAAATTTAAAGATAGTTAATGTTTGACAAGATAAATCTCATCCTAAGCCAGTGATGAATGGAACATCTTAGCCATCATATTTCTCAGTGAAAATTCTGGACATTGATTTAATATAAGCCCATAGTTTGAAGAAACTATACAGTTTTTGGTTTTAAAGTTAGTTTTCAGGTCGAATAAGTTGCATCATACAGTGGGCTAAAAGATGGTGGTGAGGGGAAATACAATTGTAATTTTTTAGTCCATATTAGAATTTGAAGTTTTAACATTGCAGTTAATCTTGATCAGCCACAATGACTTATGTTTGAACCTTAACGATTCTAAGAAGTCAGAGATAAAAATCTTAATGAAGACTTTTTAATGACAAAAGTTCAATCATCAGAAAATTTGTAAAATCACAGTTATTTTCCAACAGACTAAAAAATCTTAAGTAGAAAACAAAATGGCATATTTCATCATATATGCATTTCGGATATGTACAACTACATCTATAATGTAACATTTTCAAATAGCATAGCTAAACTGCATATTTTTCTTTAACAAAGATCATCTTTTATCAAAATCATCTAGATTTTTGAATGCAAAGAATATGTAGACTGTCCTCTAATTATGTGTTTGTTTTTTAAATTCTTGACACCATTGTCATAGAAATTTTAATTGTTCTGATTTCTTGATACGTTGAAAAATGAGTCATGGAATTTATTATTCAAAAAGCAAAAGTTATGCCTAGTTTTCACAAGCCCTTAGTTATCTTTCAAAGTAGAAAAAACCATTTAATTTCACTAAAGGTGTGGTGTTCAGCAGGACCATTTTCTGCGTTACTTTCACTGGGAAGCAATTATATATCCCTCTGCGTGTTGCAAAATTTCCCATTGTGTAGTTCATTCTAGCACCATTACTGCCAATTAAATGTTTCAAATTTACAGAAAAATAAATGCCTAGAGAAACCCTCTAGCTTTGCAATAAATGTGTGTGGGAAAAAAAGTGATTTTGTGATTGATTCAGGTAATATGAATAAATTATTAGTCCTTACAGTATCAGAGAAAATTAATCTTTTGAGCACAATGAAATTAAAAGGTTTTGGCTTGCCTGATCAGAACAAAGTAAGATGAATTTTTAATACAGCAAATTAATTAAGCACGTAATGAGGAATAGGATGTGTAATAGGTCTAATTCTGATAAATAGCAAAATAGTTCAGATCCTCAAGGAAATAAATATCATCCATCACAAACACACCTTAAATTCTGTTTATTGGGAAATATTAATGGTAAGAAAGCTTGCATAAAGGAGTTAGATAAATTCTATTTCCTAATTTTTTTCAGTGCAATTACATTACATGTTGACCCTCATCTGTAACTTTTTGTGGAATTGATTTTAGGACATTATTCATTTCTGAAGGTGTTAATGTACCATAAAGGATTTGTATTATCGTTAAACATACTGTCTACGCCAGGTGTTACATGTTATTTGCTTCTGCCCTGAAGATCATTTAACAGCTTATAAATCTTTATGGCCCCTTGATGTTTTGCTACAATAATTTGCATCTTTAAATAGCTTCTGAATGATGTATTCTAAAAATAAGTAACAAGCAACATTTTTGTTATTAAAGCACATCTATCTTCTGTTTTACAATAGTACTAGTTACAAAACTCAAGCAGTACTGGTATGGGAAACAGTAAAATTGATTAGAACTGTGAGAACAAATGTTTTATCTAACTTTTTACATATAGAAATAATGGAATTAGAATTTAAAAATTACTGATTTGAGAGATGTGTTGTGATGTCTTGTTACTCTGTGTTGTCTTTATTTTAATGTCTGTGTACCAGATGAGACTACTCTAGAGGCTTTTCTTTGATGGTGCACAGTTTGAATGACCATGGAAGTTGGAGGCCTGGGGAAAAACTGAGCTCGCTCCTTTCGAAGAACACTTCAGGATGGCATGGACACAGTATAATGGAAACAGGCATTTTTTACAAAGAAAGAAGGTTCTTCAGGGAAGTATGAAGAAAATAGGTAATAGTCAGAATTTACAGAAGAAAAGCAATTTTCTATAGATATTGAGGGAAATTTTACTTGGTGGCTTATGCCTGATCCTCAACTCTGATCAGCTAGCACCTTCTTTTTATACCTTGTAATATCCTGATGTTTCTGATGTTGCTGTCCTATTGGACACCTGGTAGGTCCAAGTCTACTTTGAACTATCTTTTCAGCTCCAGCTGAAATTCATGGGAAAGTTCCTGCTGGCTTAATTTCGTAGATCTTCCAGTCTGAGCTTCAATGGAAGGTAATGACAAAATTTATTGCCATTTCTGAGATTTCTTACACCGCAATATTATGTCTACACAGCTTATGCCCATCTGTTGTATATGATGGCTAATACATTTTTATAAGTAAAATAAATTGAAAATAGACAGTAAAGCATACATTGACTCCTAGCAGTTGATGATGTAAGGCAATAATCATAACCCCCCCTGTAAAACTTAAATTACTTTCCCATACTTCTATTCACTAAAAGTAAAAATTCACTGTTTTATCTATATTGTCAGTGTTATTTATTTTCTTTACAAAAATATTCTATATACTTATATTATTAGTATTGATTCTCTCTTCTGTAATTTAAAGTTTGGATTTTCTTAGGAGCTTTCACAATATTCAGAGAGGCTACTTCTTTAACTTTCTATTAAAACTTAGAGACTACAACCTATGTATAAATCATGATTTTATTTAAGAAAAAAAAATATAAAGGCAAAACCTCTGGCCACTCAGTACCATTAGGATATTTCATTGATATGTATTCTAAATAAGATATGGACAAAGATAATGATATGAATATAGGTCTGAAAGTCTAGAAAAATGAGTTAGATGGCATTTAGTTAATGTTAGAATTACCAGTCTTCGTAAGAATTGCGGTACATATCATACCAAGCTATTTGAAGAATGTTGAATGCTTTTCATTAGGAAATAACTTTATGTGTTTTTCAAAGTATGAGGGTATGGCTGCTGATACATTTCTATCCAGGATAACAGAGGCTATTTAGTGTATAGCATACTGTATGCTGCTGTGTAATGAGCTAATATAAGCTTTTTGGTTTATTGTTCATTGTTAAGTCCTGTGAAAACAAATATTATGAATATTAGGACTAAAATAATAGGAAAGGGGAAAAAAATGAAAAATACCACTAAAAGTCTTTTAATTATTAGGTGCTTTTATCCATAGTAATAAAAATGCACACAATTGCAAAACAGCATCAAGCCATCAGAAAAGATCCCTTCTGTAAATCCTACTAATTCTCTGATAATAACCTACATAAGTGGTTTATGCTTTTCAATCAATGGCAGAATATGCTGTCTTTCATATGTTCTATCCATCCTTATTCTAATCTCAGTCAAGGAAAAATCTAGTACACAAAAAACCAGAAAGATTTTGATATATTTTTTCTTTTTGAACTAAAGGCTAATTGCTGTATTGTATTTGAGACATATTTATGAAGCTTTTTCATACAGGCTTTATTACTTTAAATAGGAAAATTATATTTTATATATTAATAAGAAATATTAATATCATAGAGGGCAAAGATACAATTGTTCAAACATGAAGGCCACAATTAGATTTTTAACCTTTTTGCTTTTTATGCTTTTTAAAATGAATTCTCTGCAAAGTTATCATCATACATTTAAAATTATATTAATTTTCTTTTATATTTCTTGTTTATTTAAAAAAAACCCAGTGATTTCTCAGTACGTCTGTATTGTCATGAGACATATAGGTAATCAGGCCTTGAAAAATATATCCTCTATCTCTTTTTCTGAGAACTAAAAGCAGCAGCTCAGAAGAAAAACATTTGTTTTGCTCGCCCAGGTACAGCTTCTCCAATGCTGTGGTCTTACCAGTCTTGAATTTCAAAGAAAGTGTGATGATAGGATATTCTTAAAGGCATCTGATCTGCAACTTGCAATATTTAATGGAAGGTAGGAGAGATATGATTCTATGACTCTATATGCTGTCCGTTTACAATCAGTTCACAGGGAAGTACTATTCATAAGCTTTCTATTTAATGGGCTGGTATATGAACATAATTAATATTATTTCTTTTGGTTGCATTCTGTTTTTGCTTTCCTGGATTTGTTCCATTTCGGCTGGGTTAGTAACGGGTGGTCTCTTAGCTCTTTCTTTTTTTTCCTTTTCTTTTCCTTGTCTCTCTGTTAAGTTCCTTTTATGGATTCCTTATATCTTTTCTAACTCTTTTTTTCTCTGACATTTCTTTCTTCTGATCACCTTCCTTGTCTTTCTCCAGAAATCTGACTTTAGATGGGAGTTATCCCATTTTTACTTTTCTAAAGGTTGGACATGGACTGTAAGCAAATAATTGTGACTGGAAGGTTAAGGAAAAAGTTAAAGACACAGAAATGGAGGACGTAGGGTCCTATACTGAAGTGAATGTATGAAAACCCAAAACATTTTTCTTCCTCTCCTATGTTTCAAATGAATATATGGACACTTATATCAGGAAGTTAGACATCGCTGTGTGGAGTGCTTAGAAGACTGACAAATTTTGACAAATTGACAAATTTAAAGTTTTAAAATTTAAAACTGAAGTTTACTAAATACATTAATTAGCAAAACATTCCTTGCAAATGGTCAGTTCTTACCAATTATTAATGATCATTGCTACATATACAAACCTCTCAAATTTAACAATTATATTCTAAATCATGTCAGTATAATTGGTGAGTATACTTTACCGTATTGCTGAAGCTGTACAGTCATCACTGACATCTGTGTTTTTGTTGGCTCTTGTCCTCAAGTTCAGCATGATCAGATTTTAGAGCTCAGCAACAAGAAAGTTATAACCAAAGTGCAAATTCCTTTTACAATTTTTCTTGCTTGTCCTGACATGATGTTTTTATGCTGTATCCTCCCTGCCTAAAAAGTCTTCTCTGCTACCTGTTAGGTTTATTTCCTTCCCTTTTTCCCTTTTTTCTCTTTTTTCCCCTTTTCCCTTTCCTTCCTTTCCCTTGCCTTGCCTTGCCTTGCCTTCCCGTCAGTCACCCTTCCTGTGTATTCAGGAAGATGTCCCACCTATTTCCAGTTCTTTGTGGGTTTCTTAGCATTTTTTTCTGGAAATTTTTCTTACTTGGATGCTCCTTAAGTTCAACTACACTTTTCTTTCCTCCCCTGATGCCCCTCTCACATCACATACATAGTTTTACAAAACTGAGTCAGTCTGTGCCATCATGGTGTCACAAAACACATGCTGCAATTAGATATGCCATTTTAGTGCACTTTTAATTTACAGCTGTTACTGGTCTCTGCTAAAACAGACAGTGAGTGTGATAGAGTTTCACAAGTTACATTATATATATTTTGATGCCTAATTATGCAGTCTACCTGTAATTCATATGTTTAGTCTTCCATCATAATTGGTGAGAGACAACCCATATGACTATTCAACAGAGCAAATGTTACCTACTTTAGAGTAGATAACACCGAACATTGGCTCCATAGACTTCATTAGGCTGACTTCAGTTATCCACACATGGATATATTCACAGCTGCCACTTCAGCTGATGAAAGTATCCAAAGCATCCATGCAAAGCAAGCAGTGTCCCTGCAGAAAGGGATCTGGGGGTGCTCATTGACAGCAGGCTCAATGAGTGAGTAGTGTGCCCTGGGGAGCCAAGAGGGCAAACTGCATCCTGATGTGAATCAAACACAGTTATCACCAGCTGATCAAAAGAGGTGATTATCCTGCTGTGTTCAGCATTTATGTGGCCTCAACTTGAGTAATGTGTGAAGTTCTGGGCCCCATAATTTAAATGGTTGTGAAGGTACTCAAACATATCCAGAGGAGGGTAACAAAGCCGGTGAAAAGGATGGAAGGAATGTCCTATAAGGAACAGCTGAGGACTCTGGGCTTGTCTAGTTTGGAGGAAAGGAGGCTGAGGGGTGACCTCATTGCTCTGCAGAGCTTCCTGAGAGGGGTAAGTGGAGAGGAAGGTGCTGAGCTGTTCTCCCTGATATCCAGTGGCAGAACATGTGAGAATGGTTTAAAGGTGCACAAACACATTTTTAAAATATTCATCATTCTACAAATTCTTTTCCTTCTTAAACTCTTACCACATTGTTAAAGACCAGTTGATGTTTTGATTCTTTGAATATGACCGTGCATCTTTTTTTTTACTTTTGTGTTCTTCATATACAACATAACTCAGGAATTATGATAATACTTGTTATATTTTACTGTATAACATTAACTCTGATAAATCTGGATGAGGTACACAAAAAGAAACATAAACAAGAAGAGAATACTCATGATAAAAAGACTGAATATCTTTAAGGATGAAAAGGCTGGGTAAGAGACATGAAAATTTTAGGTCATGACATGATATCCCTGGTGTTCCACGCAGCAGAAGTCTGAAAAGGTTACGGACATTGAATCCAACTAAAAAAAAAATCATGGCAAATTATTAAAATAAAAATCCAAAAAGATTGCAAGGTACTGCCCACAATTGCCATTTGTTATTTCCCTAATTTCAATATTTCTTCACAACGTTAATAACAAATTTATGCAGACCAGAACTGAATCTAGTCATGTGGGAAAAATGTCTCTGATTCAAATTACAGAGAATCTCTCAATATCTATTTAGCACTCTGAAGCAGACATACCCATGGAGACACAGTTTCTGATATCTGCTATCTATTCTTTTTTTCCTCATGTTGAAGCTTTATTGGACAGTTTCTCAGACAAATTAGTGGCAGCCGTTGGACAGCTTTTTGCATTAGTTGTGCAAAGACTTTAGAGCTATTTGAACAAATAGAATTAGAGAGTATTATAAAAATGCTCCCTTTTCTCTGGAAATCTTAATTACCCTGGTAATGCATTACCAATTGCACCACCAGCAGTCAGAAACCAGCACAGGAGTACCATGTCTAGTGATTACTGTCTCAAAGTCTCATGCAAGATTTGAATTAAAATTATTATGTGAATTATAATTGGAGTTACAAACCAGGCTTGACAAAGCTAGCAGTATAGCTTTTCCTTGATCCTTTTGCTTCCATAATTACATTTAATCTTTTTAACCATTTTTTTCATTGATGAGGTCTTAAGTATCATTTAACTTCATGGCTAGTTTTACCTGGAGAGAAATCAAGGGCTAAAATATCTTCACTGTTCCTTTTCTAACAAGTTGCACCTTCAGTCTTGCTCATTTAACTAATCTGATTAAATCCTGCCTAACTCTGAGCTATATTGCCGGCCTATATTGGGATACTTGATTGCCATATTCTACTGCAATTTAGTGAAAATCTAGGAACACATAATGCACCACATAAATAAGGCACTGGAATTGGACACAAAGATTCTCATTGATAATCATTTCCTGTGTCTTCATTTGCCTCTCTTTTGCTTTTCTTTTCCATTTCTCTTTTCCTTAAAACTTCCTATCTATACTCTAGTGAAGGATTCTTCTCTGGTGGATCTTCACAGCATTTCAGATTGGAGGGAGTGTAGATGATCTGTGAATTTTAAAAAATTAGAATTTATAATAGCAATGAGCAGCAATGCAATGAATATAAGCCATTACTGTTATCATACAAAAGTTTAATTTTTTCTGGTATTTTCTGGTGGAACAGAGGTATTGAAGAACATAATTCCTTAGGCACAATAATAATAAAAATATGTTCTCTTATGTTAGGAATAATAGGCATAAATATTATCAGAAAGGTCTTAAATATAATGAAAATCAATTTTCTTCCTAGCAAGTTGACCTATTTTACCATACAGAGGACATTTAATGCTAAACAGAAATCAGATCCAAAATTCTACTGATTTACTGCACAATTTTCACTGTTCTTTTTGCTTTGGCAATTAAAAATATTGAAGGAATGATATAAAATATATGCAAAGGTGGTAAGAAAATGAGGTATTACATTATCACCATTGCTGCAACAGGAGAGGAAAGTAAGCTGGTAAAGTTTTATTTGAAAATTATTCAAAATTATTCAGTAATCAACAGTCTTTTACACTGTGCATAAGTTGCCAGTGACTGACAATGATAAATGATATTCCATTCCATTATTCAATTGGCGATAATGTGCTATTCACATATGAATAGCTTTATCTGCCTGTTGTATTTTTGAAGTCCATTGTATTGTTTAACTATTATTTAGTAATAGACATTTCCTGAACTGCGTGCAAGAGCTGCTGAACTTACTGTTTCTTCCAGATCCAAATAATATGCAAGATCCTTCACATTTTATTTGTTCAAAGACCAAAATATAATTTGAAACCAATGATCCAGATATTTTGGTTCAAATCCTTCAGTGAAAATATTCCAGATATATAGTAATGCATTCCTTTTTATGCCCTTTAAAGTATATATGATTTAGCTACTGCTAGATGATAATTAAATATATCTTGAAGGAAAAAGGAGGCTGTATGGTCCAAATTCATACTGATGTACATCAGAGCAATCCTTTTAATTCAAACAACCTGTGCAGAGCCATGCAATCTGAGGATGTGACCTATATTTCATTTTTACAATAAGTAATTGATACAGCTACATTTTTGCTTGTTTCATTATTGGAGTCACTGACTTATCTGATATTTGAAATATTTAGGTTCAAGTTACTCATAAATTTGAGGAAGCTTCTTACTTACCTGCAGTTCCAATTACTGTTGATTTCTTTACATCGCTTCCTCTATCTCAAGTAACTAGTAGTTCTTTGGCTCCAAGAAGAATCACACTTTTCTCTTACAGTAATTGTAGACCCTCATTAGTATCAGTGGCTACAACATTTCAATATATCGGATACATACCCAAACATTATTTCTCTAAAGGCAATAGCATTCACAATCATATTTATACTCATATGCACACACATGTAACTTCTGTTTTATTTTCTAAGTCTTATCCATCCTGTGGGTGTACCTAAGATGAACCTTTCCCTCCCCCCCCCCCCCCCCCCCCCCCCCGAGTACATTTCCATCTGCAAGGAATTTTCTTATTTTAAAAAATATGTGAGCCACAATGTTTAATTTTCAGTTGCCCATTGATAGAAAAGTGCCCCCCCCCCCCCCGGTTTCAAAATGTTACAGAATCACAGAATCTTCATGGTTGTACGGGACCTTTGAGATCACTAAGTCCAACCACACACACACAAAAAAAAAACCCCAAAAACCAAAATCCCCCAAAAACCCCAAAAGTACATACACAAAACAAAACACCCAACCCCAAACCTCGGGCACTAGAGCATGCCCTGAAGTGCCACGTCTACACGTTTTTTAAATACCTCCAGGGATGGTGACTCCACCACCTCCCTGGGCAGGCTGTTCCAGTGCCTGACCACTCTCTCAGTAAAGTAATTCTTCCTAGTATCAATCTAAACCTCCCTTGCCACAACTTTAGACCATTTCCTCTGCTCCTCTCATTATTACCTTGGGAGAAGAGGCCAACACCCACCTCTCTACAACCTCCTTTCAGGTAGTTGTAGAGAGCAATGAGGCCCCCCCTCAGCCTCCTCTTCTCCAAACTAAACATGTCCAGTTCCCTCAGCCTCTCCTCATATGACTTGTTCTCTAGATCCCTCATCAGCTTGGTGTCTCTCCTCTGGACACGCTCTAGCAGCTCAATGTCCTTCCTGTAGTGAGGGGCCACCACTGCTGAATGCTGGGGGTTTTTCTCTGAATTTTAATTTAATTCCAAGAAGAAATGGACACAAACTTGAATATAAGAAGTTCTGCCTAAACATGAAGAGGAGCATCTTTGCTCTGAGGGTGGCAGAGCACTGGAACAGGCTGCCCAGGGCAGCGGTGGAGTCTTCTTCTCGGGAGACATTTAAAACCTGCCTGGACATGTTCCTGTGTGACCTGCTCTAGGTGGACCTGCTTTGGCAGGGTGTTTGGACTAGAGGTCCCTTCCAACCCTATATCATTCTGTGATTCTGTACTTTCTAACCTATTAACTAACTAACTCACAATCTTTTCCTTTCCTCCCTCCCCAACCAGGTCATCTAAACAAACACATTCTGCAATAAAATATGTTAATGATTTGTAGTTGATTTTTTTTAATTTATTTAGAAACTCTGAAAAATCCAGTTTTAAAGCATGAGAGGAACAGGAAAAGTTTATGAAGTTAATAGGCTCTTGTGATCTTTCAAGAGAATACCTTTATATTTTTTATTTATACGCTCTTGTTTTATTTTCTCATTTTTCCTTCCTAGGATCACAGTATAAAGTGGATCAAAGGAACCACATAAGAGTCTTGACACAGTTTTACTCACCAGCCAGACGGCCCATATTTCAAAAAGGTTATCAGATATTATTAAATAACAGCTTTATATCTGTTTGACTTTGCCTTACTTAAATTTATCTGCCTGAAAATTAGGCCTGCAAGCTATGCCTATACTGCTGAATAAAGGAGCAGAGGCTAATTCCAGTACCTAAGATCAAATGTCAGATGGGGAAGGACCATTTATCATGGAATGTCGGGATAGGTCGAGGCGTAACGGTTTTAAACTGAAAGAGGGGAGGTTTAGGTTAGACATTAGGAAGAAATTCTTTACTCTGAGGGTGGTGAGACATGAGAACAGGTTGCCCAGAGAAGCTGTGGACGCCCCATCCCTGGAGGTTTTCAAGGCTGGGCTGGATGGGGTATTGAGTAACCCGGTCTAGTGGGAGGTATCCCTGCCCATGGCAGGGAGGTTGGAACTAGGTGATTTTTATGGTCTTTCCAACACAAACTTTTCAATGATTATATGATTCTATGTTTGTCATCCATGATTCTTAAAGCCAGTATTCTCTGTGTCAGATTTTCATGAAGATGGTTAAATGGAATAATCAAAAACAGAGTCAGGAAATGATCTAGAAGTTAAGCAATGTAATAAGTGGTTAGTGTTGGAGTACACTCCTTGACCTGCTTCTGTTTGGCAGTTAGGATGTTCTTAAAGTTTAAATGTTTCATGTAAACTCCCTCAATTATTAAGACAGAAAGACAAGTGTTTCCAGAGGAATATGAGTGCCATCCTAAATTAAGGATTTAAGATGCATATGCAGGTTCACCCTCTAGTAGCTCCTCTCTCTGTAGCTACATAGGAAACTCAGCTGACCTAGAAACCTAATTTTAGACAGTGAAAATTCATATAGAATTTTAAAAAATAATCCTTTGAATTAATGATTTAATGAAAATTCTTATATTCTTTCCCGTGGTTATCAGGAAAAAGCCTGATATAAATACAGCATTTATCATATTATAAACTTCCAAAGTGTTTCAGGATTAAGATTTGTATTTCTTTTTTAGTTTGATCTTAGTTTATTTAAAATATACGAAGAAAGTGTGCTCTACCCCCCAAGTATATTATTCACAGTTTTTGTTTCTCCTCATTCTTTTTTTTTTCTCATAAATATTTAGAAAGTGTGTGACTAATTTTTATTTCTTTTTAAGCACAGGGTTGGGATTTGATGGATTTTTGGCTTTGTTTATTGGGTTTGGGTTTGTTTTGGTTTTGTTTCGTTTTTTGGGGGGTTTTTTTGTGATGAGAAGAGTACCATTTATAATTGCATTTAAAGATTTTCTTTGCCCTTCTGCTTTTCTCTGGTCTATTTATGTTGAAGCCACAGGTGTTGTTTCTTTTCTGTAAGCTATACATTCCATAGTGAACTCATTTTTTTTGTTTGTTTGCATGTACAAAAAGTATTTTTTGGGGGTAGGATTTTTTTTATTCTTTATCTAATTACACTATTTTTGATCCACTAGTCTGAAATTTTAAAAACTGTTCCCTCTTATTTGGATATATATTTTCATATTACAGAACTACAGATTTATTCGGTGAAAGATTTTCATAAATATACTAAAATATAAGGATAAGTCATAATTATTACTATCAGCTTATAACAGGTGGACTAATAAGATTGATGAGATGTTGATACAGATAAATATAAAATCTTACCTTTCAATTTCATGTTACCTTTTTTTTTTTTTGTCATATAGGCATGGATTTTCACACCAAAATGGCAACTAGAATCATAGAATCTACTATATAGAAAACTACTGCAACCTTGCTTTTTTTTGGCTTTGTCTTTATAGTGAAATTCGGATTGCAGGACAAAATTTGTGTTCTTTATCACTAGCACCCAGAGGACATACCAATATCAGAAATCTAACTTTGTAATCAAAAAAGAGGAATAGGAACATCTAAAGGACAGTTCAGTTCTTGGGTGGATTCACTTACTTTATTTCTAATTCCATTGCTCTCATGTCTGCACCCAAGTCAGGTCTTACGATTCTGAACCTAAGGAGGTTGAGCCCAACCTCATGTAGAACCTGAGCTTATTACCTCAACAAGATCCTTACAAAACACCAGGCTGGCAAGGTAGTTTGTTTAATAAATGCTGATAATTGTTATCTTACACCTTTCTTTTCAGTTTCTTTCTTTCGTAAAGCAACATTTCTTCTTTTATTCCCAAGAAGGACCTTTCCCAACACTTTAAAAAGTATTATAATTCCTTTTTAATTATTACTTGAAGCTGATTCTTATGTTTGTAGATATGTATTTAAAAAAAAAAAAAAACAAAGAGTCTTTCTTTCAGTGAAGATAATGACGGTGGGCCATTAACAACAACTGACATCCTATTACGTGGAAGAAACTCACATGTTTGCTAGGAAGTCTATTTTATTGCTTTTGTTTTTAGACATAGCTCACTCTGAATCTCTTTTGCCATTGGTGGTTGTCGTGTTTTCAGAATTACTTTAAGTTCACTATAAGATCATCTCAAATACTCTTACTTTATCAGACAATACTTCACCTCTCCCAGTAGGAAATCATATGATTCAGTCATCCTGAAATAGAATAAACTCATTCTTCATTCCCTTCCTATTCTATATTCATCTATGTTATCATAAGAAGCCCAACTGACTTCATCATATGTCAGCCTTTTTACTCAAGGATATGGTGCTAGTGGCTGAAAAAAAAAGGCTTCAAAGACTATAAGAACCATTTCTTCAACATAAATAGCAACAGTTAAAATGAAAAAAAGTAGTGAGTGAAAGCATAAAAAAAAATCCATTCATGCTCCTACCCTCTGGATATTTGCCTTTTACATTTTTTCTCATCTGAGTTAATCACATATCTATCTGGAAAAAAAAACCTGTCTTGCTGTAACAGCATCTCATGACTCTTTCTTTTTTTCTCTTCTCTGTAACATCTGTACACTACAATGTATTCACATGTATATACATACGTTAATCTGACAAGTTTCTGTACTTCATCCTTCCTAATTCAGAAATTTAAAAGTTTTGAAATTTCTTTTGATACTAGGTTTAGTCCTAAGAAAACTAAGTCCTGTTTCCCAGATGAAACCAGACAGGGTATATTCCAACTAACAGTGTTTCCATGGTTCTATCAAATACTCTTACTAAGATATCCTTTCTTATCTTGTTATTGTTTCATTTCTTGTTAATTTCAGTCTATCAGGTTCTGTTTAGTTTAATTCCAAGCAGTTAGAATAATATCCGTGTTTTTAAAAAAGGCATATAGAATATATTTTCATGTCTTCTATGCAGAAAAGTACTTTGTACATTTCCCCTCCTCATGCCAGACAACTAACTTCAAAACACTGGGAGATGATGTAAAAAGTAACAGTCATAGACTTGCACTTACTGCTTTAAGAAACTTTTTTTGATTTTTGGAGGTATACTTTCCAACAGAACAGTTATTTCCCTCATTTATTCATTTTGCTCACTTCCATACGAAAGCCTACCCGGCCTGGCCTGAATTGAAAGATAAAAGATATTGTGAGGTTTTCACTCCCCATGTCCACTGAATTTACCATAGAGATTTTGCAAATATCTACACTAATTTAACTACATTTTATGCTTCACAGCTTTAGAATGAGTTGCTTAGTTAATATTACTGTATTATATTTATATAATTACACTTTGCAAGTGCAGAAATGAGACTTGTATCAGAAATACAATTTTGTCAGAAAAAAATATAAGTTTTTTGGTCAAGGATTAAGTAAGTTTTCTGTTCTTGTTGAAGTCTTTTTTCTTAAACAAACAAACATAACCCAATTTTAAACTAAGCTTGTAAGTAATATCTGTCTTAAATCTGACATCTTTATTTAAAAATGGAAAAGAAATCTTGTTTCTTAGTTGGTCTGTAAGACAATAAGATACATTCCTGACACTTTCAGCTGGCAGAATGAAACTTTTACTGCCAAGGTCAAACTATAGTAAACTGAAAATATATTATGAACCTTGAAAAATAGAATATTATTAAAATTCAAGTAACCTTACAAAATACAGGGATATAATCACTCATCTTATTATAAAACATTTTTGATTAACAGGTTAAAGTAAGATTAAACAAGAAGTTCAGAGGTGTAATTATGTAATCATACTGCTGCAGATGAGATTTTTAAAGATTATGACTTTGCTTTAAACATTTAAGTAGCTTGTGTGTTTGCAGAATGCCTTACAATGCTGAAGTTTGTGTTCCATATTAAACACCTTTGTGGGCTATTTCAGAGATAAACAGAGCAAAGCATAACTTATTTAAAGTCAAAATTCTGGAAATACTTAAACAAGATCCTAACGGCAAAACAAATTTTATCCCTTGATCATTCCTTTTTCTGAGGTCACCATTCAGACATGCAATTAGATATGTTCTAAGTTGGTTCTTTTAGACTCCAAAACTTTGATAAACATTCAAATTTCTACATTAAATGTCTTAACCCATTTCCTTTTTACTTTAGATTTTATTTAGCAGAATATATACCTGACACAGTAATTAGCTACTTTCCTTAAATTACTTTCTTCCTTTCACCTACATTCAGACTAGGAAAACAAGGGAAACACCAAATATTTTTCTAGTTATTTCCATCCTTCATGAGGGTACTAAAACAAATAAACAAACAAAATGACCTATCTAAAAATGTTGGGAAGGGTAATTAAATAAAGAAAAAGTCAAAGCCCTGTCTCAGTTTCTATATGTATTCCCACTTGATACTGTATTGTAGAAATACAGATATAAATTTTTATGTTGATGGAATTAGGAGAATTTAATAATGTAACAATTGGAGTCCCTTTTCATATAGCTCTACCTCCTAATTTATTTCTTCATACTCATGAAAAGATATATACATACTCTATGAATTACTAATTGTGTTGGCCCAATATCATGTAAAATTTCACTGCAAATTTTGAAAATATCATAGTGGTAGAAATGATGGAGTTCAACTCTTTTGAGCATGTGTGCAATGTTATTAAAAGTAGCAGTAACAAAGCCAGTTTCAAAGACTATTGACACACTGTCCTATTATGTCAAACAACAAAATGCATGTGACATGGAAAGTGATGATGTGCCACTGACAGTCCTATTATAACACTTACTGGTTGCAAACTCACATTGCATAACTTCAGACATCAAGCAGTGTGGTTGATTATATTGGAACTAATAATCTAGACTCTGATTACATTGAAATACTTGGTCACAGGCTCAAGTAACTATGACAATGCATGCGTTGACCCACCAGTAGTGGAGGAAGGACTGGTCTGTGCCCTCTTGCAAGATCTCAACTCACGTAAATCTATGGGCCAGGAAAGAATCCACACCAGGGTTTAAGAGAGGTTCATATCTTTAGGCTTAAAAAGACAATCAATTTGTTATGGTGATAATAGGGGCTGATAAATCTCCTTTAAGAAGGACAGAAATTCCCAAACGATATAATTCTGAAAAGAATTAGAAAGATAATTAATCTTCTTTAAAAAAAGAATTTTCAGAAATGTGTTTTTCTGTTCGTTTCCTGATGAAATAAAGGAAAATTTGAGATAGTGTTTTGAACAGATGTTGTGAAAAATGAAATCAGGGGATATAAAGTTATTTAATAAATATGAAATGGTGTTACTTTGAGATTTGCCAGATGGTCCTGATACATTTAGTTTAACAAATTCTGTTACACTGATTACCTGTGATACTAAGTTTTAGAGAATCACAGTATTTGCTGTAGTACAGTTCCTTAGGGGAAAGTTTAAAGGAGAATCAAAAGGGAAAAAAAATATTAGATCCAATATAATATACAGAAAGAATAATAAATAAATAAAAAAAAAACCAAACACAAACAGTAAGATGAGAAGATGAAGGTATGAAGCAGATAGAACATGATAATGAGTGGTAAAGATAAGTTGCTTAAAAACTAGTGCACAGGAACTGTATATATGTGCATCTGTGCATATGCACATGCTTGCTGGGGCAGAATAATAACTCATAGATCTGATTTACATCTTGTTGATCACTTTGTATGTTCATCATGTAATGTAATATTTCTAATGACAGGTGGTAAGGCTGATACTGATTCGTGCCACTAAAATTGTAACTTCAGCTACAAAGCACTGTACAACTAATATGGCAAATATATTTTAGTGTACATTTTGAAAGCCATGCAAAGTAAAAAATATATTTTTAATAAAAAATGAAAGCAGCAAACCCATTTCTTCCCCTCACATACATAAATGTACGCATTTTTTAATAACTCCGAAGGGAAATCTCTAGAGGGCAGATGATGAAAGTTTGTCTTGATTAGTTTCTTCTAATGCATATGTAACAACTTCTTAAAACTAATAAAGGTTAAATACACGTATATCACTAGACCCTTGAAGCACTTCAGAAAGATGTTTTTCAGCATTTCCTCATGTTGACAAAGGCAGAAAATGTTTAATATGCAAATTTTTGTGCTTTTCCATGAAGTTTGAAAGAAATCGTTAAAAAATATCATTTCATAGATGATCTATGAAAAATAAATTATCCTTCTGAAAATAATCAGTTCCTTGAAATGAAACTAAAAATTTGTTTCAAATTTTGAGACTGAATTTTCTGAAGCTGTCATATTAGTCATATATAATAGCTTATGTCATTATATTTGTTCTCATAATTGTGTACTTAAATATATAACTCAAGATGCAAAATTTTGCAAAGTGCAGTTATTAGAAACTCTTTTCCCTGTTCTTGTCACATCATTGTGATGAGAAGATTGACAAGATTGTTTTCATTCTGGCTTATTTCTGAAATATTTAGGTAGGGAATTTAAGCCCCTACATAAGAATGACTCAGGCTTAATTAGGTTATGGGTAATTTGTGAGGCAGTTCTCTTTTGATATTTTTCCTATCTAAAAGTAACTGAGCTTACACAGAAATCCAAAGTATTAGAAAACTGTTTAGAAATAGACAGAACTTTCATTGGTAGATTTGGAGGGGAGTAGAGGATAGAAGGCTGCATACAGTTTACTACATGCTTTGAGCAGCTGTAAAAAATCATTAAAAATATTTCATGAAACATTTTTATTTCATGAAAAAAATAAACATTTTAACATAAATATTATTTTAATAGTAATAATTAATATATTAAAATAAAATAAAATAAAATGTATCCTTGGAAGAAAAAGGATACACTTTTAAAGGAAATAGTCTTCCTATCAAATTGGAGTTCAAACATTAACAGTTTCAAACCTTATTATTCATAGTATCTTCTCTTGGAAGAAAAGGGGAAAAGTTTTAGACTCTGTCTGATTAGGTCTCCAGTCCTAGATATTCCTGCAAACCCAGTGCAGGAAGTCAGTAGGATTTTGAATATATGCAGGAGTTCTTACTCTGTTTGAAGTGGCAGTGACTACACATTTTATCTCTGTATTTTTTCCCCACGTATTTTATCTTACAATATATCATTTAGCATCTCTAGTGCCTGGTATAGTTAGGCTACACTGGTCAGTCAATGTCTTTAGACTACAATCAGAATACTAAATTAAAACACATCTCATAGCTGACATTTTAAATTTGGATTTTAATTCTTTCTTTTTTTAAATTATACTTTATGAGCCCCCACACACAGTGTTATATGTTATATGCTATTGTTTTATGCATGTTATATGCTGTTGTTTTAAATATTTCTATAGACAGTTATTACTTCATTCAATTTCTTTCTTTCCTCTTCAGTAACAGTGACACACTTATCCTCCTTCAAATTGAATCTCTTTTGTCTTTTAGATTATTAAGATAAAAGCATCTCTATTGGGGATTAGTTACTTATCACAGAATACAATGTAAAGACTTGACCTTACAATAAACACATTTCCAGCTTTTAATGTTTATGTCTGTAGCAAATCTATGGAAAAAAGAAATAAACAGCACGTATTGTTACAAGTCCAAAAGAGCAAGCACACAATGAATAGAAAGATCGATAGAATAATCAATAGACTCAGAAAAGGATGAAATAGAGAATAAATTAGTCTCTATACTAATAAGCGTATGACAGCTCATAATAATAATTCTAAACAAAACACAGTCAGTGTTCTTAAATATTTTGTGACGGAACAAATTTGGAACTGAATTAACATAAACTCGAAGAGACTGAAAGTAATGGCTTAAGCGATCAAGGAAATGGGCTAAGTACATTTAGAAATAAGTAAAAAAAACAGATGATACTTAGATGATAAGCATCTTTCATATGACTGAGAAGACACAAGGTGGAGAATATTTAGTCTGATTTCATTATAAAACAAATTGTGGACTTATTTATAGTGTAATATAACTGGACATCCTGCAAAATATCTACACATATTCAGTAGATCAAACATGAAAAGATATAGAAACATAGAATGGTTAGAGTTGGAAGGGACCTTAAAGATGATTAAGTTCCAACCCACCTGCTATGGACAGGGACACCTCTCACTAACTCAGCAGAATTCCAGCTAATTTTCTAGGAAAAAGATGCCACTTTTTAGCATGATTTTTTTTTTTTTTTACTTATGCAGAGTTTACACACTATTATGTTTAGAGGTTGAAGCCCAGAAATCTGAGGGTTTTCTATACCTATTACTAAATTTACTTATCTTATTTATATGTCATACAATGATCTTCACAGTGATTTGGCCATTACTGATAGTATTTTAAAGTCATGCTAAACTGTACTTTTCTCATTAAAAGAAATAATTCTTTTTCTTTTGTAAGCGGTATCATAGTTCTCTAACTCTTGGAAAACCTCTTTATTCTTCTGAGCACAAAAGGAAAACAGAATTTATTTTGCATACAGTGAAAATAAGAAAGTAGACAAAATCTGATGTGATGTTGTGGAGTTAGTATTTTACACGGATCATGACGGAAAAGCACAACATATCTATTCAACAAACATCTTTCTTTATGAAAGAGCATAATACATCAGAAAGAAATATTTCTATCAGCTGCATGGACACTTTCTATCTATTCAAAGGAAAGCTTTCACTTGTACTACTCCTCCTCCAAATATAGCACTCTCATGGCTCGCAGCCTGTACACAGCGCATTAATTCTGCAGATATTAGTCTCTTTCATAAATCAGTACTCTCCCTGTTGTGCCCAGCTGTTTGACTTTACCTGCCCTCTGGCTTCTTCACTCAGACCTCATTCTATTAGTTCCCTTTTCTTTCCCTGGCCTTTACACTTCTTTTCCTGAAGATAAAGGTTGGTCAATGCTCCAGGGAATTTTACATTTGCATTTTGAGACCTCAGATCCCGTATTCCCAAACTAGTATAACATTTATTTCAAGTCAGTAGTATGTGGCAGGACGTGTGACTTGTTGTATACTTTTTTTCAGTGTCTGTAGTCAGGCAGATTTCCAGTGCAAATATGTAAATTATTGGTTGAAGCATGACTAGTTTTAGCAGGTGTCATATTACTGCTACAAACTGCAGGTATTTACCTAAAGGGACACTATAAACACTACCAGGTTTCAAAATTCAAGTATGAATTACTTTCTAAAAGGAAGAGAACATTTAGAAGAAAGAGATCATTTGAATATAAAAAAAGTTATCAGCTGATTTACTTGTGAGAAAAAAAGCCACATCAGTTTTAACCTCATTGCATATGATCTGGTTTTTCTTCTCTTTTTTTTTTTTTTTTTTTTTTTTAATCTAGGATTCTTCTATACATATGTTCAGTCCTGCACTGTTTTTCAAGAGCCAGGTAAAAAGTTTATAAATAACCTCTAGCTGCGTAAGGTGCCCCCATGAAAGAGATGTTCACAAACTGGTCAAAAGAGTTTCAATATGCAAGTAAAGGAACAGAACCTCTTTAAATGAATGTTTCCATGTTTGTTTGTCAGCAGTTTATGTCATTTTCATCCCAGAAAAGATAGCACATCACAAATATTTGATTTGTGAATACAAAATAAAACTTTCCAAATTGCCCTGAAAACTGTAAAGTTGATTCCTTTTTCACTTCCTTTACAATTTTATTAATATTATGCACAGAGCAGAATAAATCATGAACTTAAAATATTTATTTGTATAAATATATACATATTTACAGTTCCAGAACTTCTGTGTATCACTAACTAGAAAAACACTAAGGTCCAGATATTCTAGTAAAATTGCAAATAGTTTTGATAGCAGCAAATTTTTTTTGCGTGCAGAGGAAGTATGGTTGTGTGTGTCTTAATGATCGCTCAATTTTTCAGGTGCAATTGTAACAGATTCAAAAATATGTTGCTCGTCTGCAGAGAAGTTTACGTGGGGTATTTTGTGATACTCGCAATCCATATTGCTTCCTCTTGCTGTAGTATTAAATGTGAAAGAAGCTGCATTCACGGTAAATAGGAGAAGGCAGCATCCTCCAGTAGAACGCCTTTTGCATACTGACACGGGTCTGCCATATGAGTATATGAATATGCCAGTTGAGTTCTTCATAGTGCTATAGTTCTTAATCTGAGTTTGCCTCTGTCATTTACTCTTTTTAATCTGACGTGCAAATGAGAACATAAAGTAGTTTAAATTGCCAATTATTTTGTTTATTTGTGTTTCCCCTTAAGCACTTCATACCAAGCATGCTTATGAGAATAATTACTAAGTTATATATACTTTCTTAGTCTTGCAAGGTACCTAAACTGAATTATTCCCTTTATGTGGATAAATTTTAGCTAATGTAACCCCAGCTAAAAGATTCATTATAATCATAATTAACCCACAATATCCATCTAAAGAGAAATAATTAAAAAAAAAAGAGAAGTAAAAAAAGAAAAAAAACCAAGAAGAGGAATAAATCCAGTCTAAGGAGAGAAATTAGATGACTAATGTATTTTCATAAAACAGTTTTGCACTCATTCAATTCCCTGAGTTTACTACCATCTGATTTCCGAGTTGCTATCAGTAAAGTACACATCAATGCAAGTAATTTGTATTCAACCTCAAGGGCAGTGTTAGAAACTGCAGCTATGAAACCCTGTCAAAGAACTCAATGAGACATGAATCAATAGAGATAAATCTGTAAAAAACACTTGGGCAATGACTATTCTCTAGTACAACCAAAAGTTGAGTTGATAAACTATATGTTATAGACAATTCCTGCCAAAAAGGAGTCATTCTCTCAAATGGTAGACAGGAGGCATGTGTGTTTTATTTTTTTATATGTTTATCTGTCTAACTATCTGTCTATCCATTCATCCATCCAACCATCTATCCATTTTATTAAATATATATTTAAAGTTATATAAATATATTCTATTGTGTTTCTGGAGAGTCATGATCTCTTCTGTATTCTTGTCCTTACCAAACACAAGCTACTTATTTTTGATTCACAGAACAGCTTCAGAAGAAGAAACGTGTTCAGGAAGAACCTATTTCAACATTATTCAAGATTAACAGTGTTCAAGGTAGAGAACTGTTTTGTCCTCTGAGAAATGTTGAATGCATCATTTCCATGAAAGATCTGAATATGGTGTTCCTACTTCTGAGGCAAGAGCGTTATAATTATGAGGATGTTTAAAGGCTTACCAGAGTTTTACCTATGCTGGTAATAATGAATATGTGTAGCTAAACAGAAATACTATTACCCTTTCTTAGCTCTTCTGTAGGAATGAAATCTATTTCTGAGCTAATAGTTTTGCTTTCAGCTACAAAATTGTAAATAAGTAAGGAACTTCTTGCATAATGTTTGCAATTTTACCTATTGCCTTCGTACATAATTATTTTTTCCTGGCTTCTAGTAAAGGTTCTGTTGACATTAAGGAGGTAATTTAACAAACAACATCTCTTTAAGTGTATATTTAAATCCATATATGGAGTTTGGTCTGTTATTTCCAATAAAACAATAAGCTTATCGATGATCTCCATATGACCCATTGTTAATCCAACTGTAATTGACAGCAAATTGGAAAAGAGAAGGGGAGGGAAGGGAAACCAGGACATTCTGTTAATATCTTACATGCAAAAATTAAGGTAAAAAAGCATTTGACTTGGGTTTTATTAATGTAAATTGTATCTAATTACTATCTCTTTGTGAGTCACAGACATCGAATGACATACAATAATGTTAGAGTTGGTTTTTTCCTCAAAACAATTTCAATTAAATGGTATCTTCTAATGGACAAACAGCTGTCCCTTAATACATCTAAGGAGTTTCTTCAGATACTTCTTTGTCACACCTATAGTGCATACCAATTAATATTATAATCTATAAAAGTTTAATTAATTATATGTTCATTGGATGAAGCACAAGATTCTTACTGGCTTCTGTTAGCATAAAAATTTCCATAAATCTACAATATTATTCACCTTTTAGTTACTGTTTATTGAAAACAACTTCTCGAAAAAATGTGCTAAATAAACCTTTTATCTGTCATAGAGTAAGCACTGGTACATAATATTGATTATATTCAGTCATGTAACCCTAAAGACTGAAATTAAATCATATTCTGGCAGTTGTTGAGAATACTTAAATCAATTAGTGTTGAATTCTCTTACAAAGTATTCATAGGATCCTAAGGCTTCACTTGCATATCCACTGAAATAATTTAAAAAAAAATTGGAGGTTTCCTAAGAGTCTGTCTTCTCTTCTTTCCCCTGAAAAATCCAGCTTTCATTGTTTGTTATTCCCTTGTATTGAAAGTGACTCATTCAGTCTAGTAATAGAAATATAAACCAAGGATAATTAATAGTACCAATCTCAGTTGTTTTATACCACTGAATAAAGTAAATGTACATAGATTTCTATGAATAGGAGAAAAGATTTCTGATGTTTACCAGTGTTAACTAAGGATACAGGATTTAAGGATACAGGAGCCCATGAAGGAGCCCATGAAGGATGGACGTACTTCAAAAAAAGAAGTCTTAAAGGCACAGAAGAAAGCTGTTCCCATGTGCCAAAAAACAAGTAGGCGGGGTAGGAGACCAGCCTGGTTTAACAGGGATCTCTTCCTGGATCTCAAAAACAAACAGAGAGTCTACAACCTTTGGAAGAGGGGCCGGGCCTCTCATGAAGACTATAAAGATGTAGCAAAGCTATGTAGGGAGTGGATAAGGAGATCCAAAGCGCAGCTAGAGCTCAACCTAGCTGCAGCTGTTAAGGATAATGAAAAATGTTTCTATAAATTCATTAACAACAAAAGGAAGATTAGGGAAAATCTCCCTCCTTTATTGGACGCAGAGGAAAACATAGTCATAAAGGATGAGGAAAAGGCTGAGGAGCTGAACGCCTACTTCGCGTCAGTCTTTAGCAGTGGAACTAGCTGTTCCCTGGACACCCTGCCGCATGAGTTAGGAGACAGGGAGGGGAAGCAGAATGAGAGCATCACTATCAAAGAGGAAGAGATCAGTGACCTGCTAAGCCACCTGGATGCACACAAGTCTATGGGACTGGATGGGCTACACCCAAGAGTGCTGAAAGAGTTGGCAGACGTGCTCGCCAAACCGCTTTCCATCATTTACAGGAAGTCATGGCTGACTGGGGAGGTCCCAATGGACTGGAGGGTGGCAAATGTAACACCCATCTACAAAAAAGGCAAAAAGGAGGATCCAGGAAACTATAGACCTGTCAGTCTAACCTCGATACCAGGGAAAGTCATGGAGCAGTTGATCTTGAATGCCATCAAAACCCACATAATGGGCAACCAGGGGATCAGGCCTAGTCAGCATGGGTTTAGGGAGGGCAGGTCCTGCCAGACAAACCTGATCTCCTTCTATGACAAGATAACCAGATTACTGGATGAGGGAAAGGCTGTTGATATTGTATACTTGGATTTTCGAAAAGCATTCGATACTGTCCCCCGTACAAATCTGGTGGAAAAACTGGCTTCACACGGCCTGGACGAGCATACGATCTGCCGATGGCTGACTGGGGAGGTCCCAATGGACTGGAGGGTGGCAAATGTAACACCCATCTACAAAAAAGGCAAAAAGGAGGATCCAGGAAACTATAGACCTGTCAGTCTAACCTCGATACCAGGGAAAGTCATGGAGCAGTTGATCTTGAATGCCATCAAAACCCACATAATGGGCAACCAGGGGATCAGGCCTAGTCAGCATGGGTTTAGGGAGGGCAGGTCCTGCCAGACAAACCTGATCTCCTTCTATGACAAGATAACCAGATTACTGGATGAGGGAAAGGCTGTTGATATTGTATACTTGAATTTTCGAAAAGCATTCGATACTGTCCCCCGTACAAATCTGGTGGAAAAACTGGCTTCACACGGCCTGGACGAGCATACGATCTGCCGAATCAAGCACTGGCTGACTGGAAGGTCCCAAAGAGTGGTGCTCAACGGATTCAAATCCAGCTGGCAGCCGGTCACTAGTGGTGTGCCTCAGGGCTCAGTGTTAGGACCATTTCTGTTTAACGTCTTTATTGATGATCTCGATAAGGACATAGGGTGTATCATCAGCAAGTTCACAGATGACACCAAGTTAAGCAGGGGTGTTGATTCCCAGGAGGATAGGGAAGCCCTACAGAGGGACCTAGATTTATTGGATCACTGGGCCAATATCAATGGCATGAGTTTCAACAAGGGCAAGTGCCAGGTCCTGCACTTGGGCCACAATAACCCCATGCAGCACTACAGGCTCGGAGACGAGTGGCTGGGAAGCTGCCTTGAGGAAAGAGACCTGGGGGGTCTAATTGCCAAGCGGCTGAATATGAGCCGGCAGTGGGCCCAGGTGGCCAAGAAAGCCAATGGCATCCTGGCTTGTATCAAAAATGGTCGGGCATTGGAATAGGCTGCCCAGGGAGGTGGTGGAGTCACCATCCCTGGATGGGTTTAAGGGACATTTAGATGGGGTACTGAGGGACATGGTGTAGGGGAGGACTTTGTAGAGTAGGGTAGATGGTTGGACTCGATGATCCCAATGGTCTCTTCCAACCTGAATGACTCTATGATTCTATGATTCTTAATGCCTTATTAGAAGACTCAATGTGTTTTCTAAACAAGCAAGTAAAGTGAGTGAAGACAACTAGCACGTACAGGTGGTGTGCTTTAATCTAAAAGATCAAATCACTGTTGGCAAACAGTTCATGCCTTTTAAAAATCCCCCTCCAGAAACTGATAATATGTGAAAAAGAAAAGACCTGTTTGTGCTAATACTCTATTCCATTGTGTATGTTTGCCAAAAACAGTGACCAGGATTCAGGGTCAATGTAATAGTACTCCCTTCTGGAATACTGTATATTCACAAAAGGTTAGTATCAAAGTCATCAAACTGTAAAGAAATGAAGAGAATAGCAACACATTCTCAGTGACAGTCTTGTGAGCTGCCATCCAGCTTGGCTTCATACTGTTGGATCTCCTTCCATGTTCCTGATTTAGTCTTTTTCACTGACCCATGCTTCTGAAGAACAGCTATCCCAGTGATCTACAAATTCCTGATCCAACTCCTATTGTTCATAGAACTCTTGCACCATCAAAGACCTCTGGCCTGATCTTTTGCCTTAAGAGGATTCAACATAACTTGTTGTATTAAAAGAAATTAAATCAATGATCTATAGAAGGACTAGTTACACATCCTGGAAGTCTATAATTGCCTAAATAACTGGAGTAAGAAGAAAACAACAAGCATTAACTCCCTAACAGTCTTTGAATTAGCAAAGTCTTTAAAGAGTATGAAAAATAAACCCTAACTTTAAAAGTATATACTCTTAATGATCCTCAATTTTTATACCTCAGAGCTCTCTAGAAAGAAAGTCAGAGACTTTATCCTATTATATAGACTGAGGAAAGGGTAACAAGAGTTTGAAGATAAAAAGTGATGCAAGTTTATAAAATTTTGAAAAATAAAATTATTTATGATCCAATATATTATAGCAATAACTTTACTATTTGTGTTATGTTGATAAATAGATGAACCTGAATTCTAGATGAATATTCCTCTGCCTTTGTACTCTCGGCATTTTTTGTTCGGTTGATTGCTTGCTTGGTTCATTTTAAAAGTGTTTAGCAGTACTTAAATAGAGTCATAAAAATGCTGAGTAAGCTTCTTTTTTTTTTCTCTCTCTCTAAACACCAAATTGAGTTTGAATAAACAATTCAGATTATTTATATAAAGTCTTGATTTCTTGCTTGTGGTCTTGCTTATTCTTTAGTCGTCAAAGTTAATGTTGGTGCACCTTCGTCACTCTCAGCTGTGCTTTGTGTATGTCAAAAGGCATTTTTGATGGGATGTAGCTTTATGATAGCTATAATACCTCTCCATAAAAAGGAAATCTATTCTGACTAGCTTCAACATCTGAATTCCTTTTAAATAGCTGGCATCTTGGGTGAGATTCATTTAATCTTTGGAATGTCACATTAGAATCTTCCCTAGACAACAGAAAGAATAAGTGCCTCAGGATGGCAATTTATTTCAGTCCAAATGAATAAATGGATCAGATGAATTAGCCTCTGGAGAGGACTATAATGCAATTCCATGGTGATATTTGAGACGAAGGATTTAGACATATATATTTTATAGCTAGATGTCTTTTAGACATTTGAAGTTTGTTGACACAACTTTCACCTCTGCTATCTTTCTCTCTTAATAGATGCTTAAATCAAGACACTCATTTTAAATATTTTCACTCTGAAGGTCTTCAAAAGTACTCATTTTCATTGACTGCACAGGGAATGCAGGCACTTACTTTCAGAAGATACAATTATTCTACCTGATATAATTAAGTTGTCTCTCAGAAATACAGTTTTTTAAAGACCTCTAAGATCATTGAGTCCTGCTGTACATATATAAGCATGTGTGCTAGAAGAGGTGACTAATGCATTGAGTATTCGAATATACTGAATGTACTAGTCACCTTAAGGTGACTAAGGTATACTATTTCTGTATACCTTAAATAACATGTTAGAAGAATTATTCACAACAAAATATAATTATTTTAACTAAGTATGGAAGCCCTATATAATGGGTATTTTTCTGTTAAATTTATCATTACAGGTAACTTATAAGCTTGGTTATCAGTGAAATAAATAGTGTACATTCTTATGACTATACTTGACAGTACTTCACAGTTGTGGTTTTCTTCCCCTAATACCTAATGCATGTAGAACAACAAATGATGGGCTTATTGCTTTTCATTAAGCCAAAATGGAGGAAAAAAAGTCAGGAAAGTATATTTTGACGTAGAGTCTGTTTTACACTGCAAATGATAGCTAAAGAAAGGGAATAGTTTCAAGAAAGATACTGTGACTTGTGTAGGTAGTTTGTGTATGAACACACAAAGGAGGAGAAAGACTTAGGACCCTGGAAACTGAATCTGCAGTATCAGTAATAGTAATAATAAAAATACTTATTTAGAAGATAACCTGAATGTGTTTTGATGAAGTAATTGAATTCAAAACACAGTCTTTCCTCCTCTTATACTCTTGAAACCTCTACTGTGAAATTTAGTTGATTTCTTTTGCGTGATTATTGAAACCTAACATTTTCCAACAGCATCTTAAATGGTGCTGAATATTTGGTCTAAATCAAGAGAAAATTAGTATGTTATTTCATGAATACAGAATTATTTTGATAAGGACCTTAACACTTTTGTTGAATAACTGTAAGCATGAATAATGAAAATAAAACATAAAATATGTTTGCTGCAAATTATATAATAATTTATTTATAATTTGCAGCACTAAAATCACACTGCTTATGTTAGCTGAATATGGTACGAGTCCATAAAGTAGAAGAGTACTAATATTTCATTTTTCCAAGGGAAAACTAAAGATTCAGAGAAACTTTTATGGCCCATGCAGTGCTCCAGATCAAGTGAATAGTACATTCTTTAAAGTCACACAGGATACTGGCACATAGTCAGTATATTTTATAACTGGTAGCCTATGACATAGAAGATAATATGTATAATTACTAGTCTAATGTTTTAATTAAGTTGCTAATATACAAAACAGGGGTGCCATTTCCTTCTTCATCTATGTATTTGAACAGAAATAATTTTGAATGCTGAACTATTTACTGAACTCAATACAGTCACATTAATTATAAATTCCAAGGCTATTTCTAGCACATTGGATCAAAAAGACTTGATATCAGAGATAGTGAGTCCAAATAGCCATAAAGAAGTGATAGGTGCTAAAATGCTCACCTCTCCCAAAGCACTGAAGAGTCTTGGCCTTCCCTAGTACTTCAGAAATAATGTACTCCTCATAACGCAGTTAAGGTGGGATCAACTTCAGATTCAGACATCAAATTTAGGTGTCTGTTGGGTGAATTTGCTGTGTAATCTCACAGTGCAGCCAATGAAGATATTTGCCGTCAATAAAACCAAAGGGGTTCAGAAATTTGTTGTTGTCATTGTAAACCAGACAACTAAATTTTGTCAGCTGACTAGTCTCTACCTGCTGCAAAGACTAGACTCAGTTGACTAGAGAGGGAGCATAGACTTCAGTAGCAGACACAATCCACATGGGAGATTTCTGATTAGATTTATCTTTGTCTATCTAAGAATCTACTATAACTTTAGATATTGTGAGAAAACATATTTGGCTTCCAGATTTTAGCTCAAAAACCACAGGTAACTATAATTCCTGTGAATATGTAGAAGTTATATAACTTTGTATAAGTTTGTAGGCATCCTAGACACACAAATGGCATTAGGTTACTATGCTGAGGTAACTAAAAAGTACAAATGCTTATATCAATGTAGATATGGATCTCAGTTCTACCAGAAATGCTTAAAGAATGTTTTTGAGAAAAAGCCAGTGGAAGCTATCTCGCTCTTCAGTATGTTAAAGAGTTAGATACCATTCCCTTAGATTTAGATTTGTATATTATGCTTAAATTATCACTGTCTTTCATCAGTTTTTTTTTTTTTCTGATTCTATTTTTGATGTCTTTGCCATTATATATCCTAATACAGGCTGACAGCTGCCATGGAGAGCACTGTGTGACTGAAAACCTTTTTTGTTACATAAGCCTTGAATATGTACTTTGTCAAAACAAGGCATTTGTACCCTCTTGGACTTCCAGAGCTCTGGATGGACAGTACTGTAAAAAATATATTTAGTAGGTCTACTGCCTTTCTCTTAGAGTCACTTCTTTATTACTACCTACAGCATCCTTCAATGAGAATTATATTCACTGAAGCATACTTGTTTGTTATTTTAGATTATTCTGAGTCTTTTATTTTTCAGAACAATTTCACGTTTTTGAGAAAGCACTGTGACATTCTACAATTTTAGTTTACATGATATAAAGATTGTCTACTCCCTTCTTATGGTAGTTGGCAGTGGATATTACAAATTGAAAAATCGTATCTGTTTTTAGAAAAAAAATCCAAAAGTATTTGAGAATGGGAAAATTACTTTGTGAAACTTATTTGTATTTTGTTGTAATACATAATTAATTAGCAAACATTTTCCGTATTACCTATTCTGGCAGTTCAAATGTTTATCTAAATTCTGAAAAATACTATTTTCTTTTTTATGTCTTTAACTCCAGCTTCCCACACACCTATAAAATGTGAAGCATATATCATGTCATCATTTTGGGCAGGCATATAAATGCTATTGAAATCAATTAGCATTTTACAGAAAAATCAGTTGTAGGACAATGGAAGTTAGTGCACATTAAATGCACTATATTAATTTACATGACAATGGCTGCTCTAATTATCTATAGATCATCTTTAAAATTGGAATAAACTAACTCTCACAAAAGCACAGGTCAAAGAACAAGCCAAAGTCTATATTCACAAAAGAGCATTATTTAGTTAGGTTCCTACATTTAAATTCCTCAATGAGCTTCAGGGTGTTAAATGAGTTTCTAGGCTGTGATAAAATCTACACAGTAGCTTCATGTTTGCATATGACTGGAACAGCGTGATCTTGAGATTCCACATTTGGTCCACACCACACATCCACTCTCCTCTTCCCACGGAGTTTATTTAGTTTGAAGCGGCACACAAGTCTGGCAATACAGAAGTAAATAAAACACTGAAAAAATAGTATATAGAACACATATAATACACCATATGAAAAAAGCAGATCCATGTTAAAGACTAAAGACTTCAGTGCTGAAAATATCAAGCTGTAGTCACTCACTACAGCTTTGTTTAGAAATGACAGTTAAAACATGAAAGCTGCAAGTGACTGCAGGAAGCTAAGCAGGAGAAATCTGAACTCCTTTTTGGAAGTTAAATCTCATCTGTTTGAATATGCACTAAAAAGGGTTAGGATATTCAGGACAGTCATTTAGCTGAGGTAAACTGAGTGGTGTTAGGTGACATGATTCAGCCACAGCAGTTTGGGTGGTGACTCTGAATGATTTTTCAGGCAAAGTGAAATGGGATTTAAATCACTGGGAAGAAAAAGCGGACTGCTCAGACCAGGAAGGGCTGATTTCAACTGAGAGCTAGCATCTGCTTCTTTTTGGGGTTCATTTGCTGTCTCTCAGCTGGTTGGGTCAAGGGTATGCTCTTCTTATGAAAACATTGTGGTTTAATCTAAATTTTTCACCTACTTACAAGAAAGGAGTGCTGGAGAATTAGTCATGTAATCAGCAAAATTTTCAGAAAAAAAACATGACTACTGCTGTATCAGAGTTAAGATGAAACTGACAGTTCAGCAAATAAATGGACTCAAATACCAAAATGATTTAATCACAAGAATATGCACAATTTTGCTAATTATGTGACTTTCCTGTCCCTTGAGGCATGGTGACTCTTTCCTGGAGGAAGGTCAGGCATCTCAGCACATTGGTCACAGTTAGGCAGTGCACTGTCCTGGGGCTGGGCTGTGGCATTATCTGGATGTCACTTTGATGCCCTTTTCTGCAGCCCTGTCAGTTCTGCCTTGTGTGCTTTCCCACCACTCCTGGTGTCTCCTGTCTTTAAAGTCTCTCTGTCCATGTATGTCCAACAGTATCTCTCTATTCTACTCCCCATGTGTCTCCCCAAGACTGTCGTCCCCAGGTGTCTCCCCAGGTCTTTGATTATGTGTTTTTCTTTACCCCTGTAACAAAATTATCTCTTACATGAGTCACAGTCGTCAATTAAAATCTTAATTTCACTCTGTCGAGGTGTAATGTTCTGCTTTATTACTAACTAACTATGGCTGTCCACAACTGCAGGTACATGTCATTCTTTCTAACATTTTAAGTTATCTTCCTTGTTCAGAACTGGATAGAAAATGTAGGGTCAATCCAGTTGAAAGATGCTATGGCAGTCCTATGTGGTTTGAGGACTTAGGCTCATTTTCTACTGTCAACATATTGATGTTTTTTTTCCATCTAATTTCAGTTATTTTTAAGAATTCTAGGAGTCAAAAAAAACCAGTTAACCGTTTCGCCTTTGCCAGATCATGAAAGTGGAATAAACCATAGGTGCTGTTACATTTTATAATTAAAAATAAATTATCTAAAATCTTTTCATGGGTCTACACCCTACAAGCTTAGGAATGTCTTCAAATGTCAGAAGACATTACAAGAATTTTGGAAAATGAAATTAATTTAATAACAAGACAGTGATATAAATGACTGAACAAATATATCTATTGATATGGGTTTTTTTCTTTTTTATCAAGGGTACTTCTTTATCAAAGGCACTCTGTACTAAATTATGTTCAGACATGACTTTAGAAGAGAGAAGAAATTAGGTATGATTTATTCACAGGATTTTTTCTTAAACTCCGACATTTCCTGTAGTCTATTTTGAACTACTTGAATGTGATCCTGATTTAGATTTTTGTAATGTTTTGATATTAATATATACACTCGTCCTCTTGGGAACACTAGAAGTCCTTTCCAAGCATTAGGCAAAGATAGAAGTCTTTTTCTAGAGGTAGTAATAGTTACTGTAATTTGAGGAGTTACGCCTTGCACCAAAAGCTGAGAATAGAGTTGTATTTGTTCAGCTGCTTGGATCAAGCTTGCTAAAAACCTTTATCTTTTTCCAGAAATAAAGTCTTTCTTATTTTTCATTTTATAAGTGGCCATATGGTCTTTATATTAGTGCTATTATTTGTAGTACTGGGTTTCTATGGAAAGAAGACTTATTTCTTATTACAGATCTACAGTGCTTGCAAACCAAATATCATTTGTAAAGATTTATCAGTATCCTCAACACTCCCTAATTATTCAAATAAAGAAAAATAAAAGGGTATTTACATAAGCAAAAGTGTGATGCTTCTGTGGAATAACTTTCATAGTGTCATAATATGTATCATACTGTAAACATGTTAAACAAACATTTATAGCTGATAGAAAATGTTATCACATTCATATGAAATGGGTTGGAAAATAACTGTCAAATGATCTTTGCAGTTCACTAATCAAAAGGTGCATGTATTTTTGCAATTCTTGGACATGTGATCATGTGCTTCAGAGTCAAAAAAAGGTTTTCTCTAACATCTCTATTTAATTGCTGGAAAAAAAAAATCTATCTTCTTAAGCTTTCTTGTGCCTCAGGCTTTCACATATATCATCAGTCCTTCAAAAGGAATTGCTTTTGGAATTCATAGCCTGGTTCAATTTTATTTTTTTAACTGCAGAAGGGGTATAAACTGTGAATGCACTTTTATGACTGCATCTCATAATTTTCATGTAATATTTTCTATGTTTATATTTATAGAAAAATTAACTTCCAGTGTCATAATCTTAGGAAAATGTTTTTCAAGCTTACTGATTGCTTCTTTTTGACTTGGTTTCAGTTCACTGTTGTTCTCAGTAGTAAATCTAGTTTATGATAACTTATTTTAACATGTATCAAGGCAGCTGACTTTCAGTCCCTGTGTAAAGAAACCTAGTTTTCAGCAAAAGAATGAGCTAACAACAAAACACCTATATGGAAAATGACCAGAGAAAAATTATAAATGTTATATTTGGACAGTTAGTAGGCATTTTGTTACAAAGCTAGCTATTGATTTTTACTGGACATGAGCACAACAGTCTTCAGGGATGTTTAATGAGATGAACATATGTATTTGTTAAAGAGCATAAGGAGGGAGATTTCTCATTTAACATTACCTTCTTTGCCTTAAAATCAGGCATCAAATTCACATTACTCATCTATGTCTTCATTTGTAGTCAATGTATAAAGTCTAGCATTTAATTTCTTTTCTAAAAAAGTCTCTGTGTAACTGTTTTAAGGAGGTCAGTTAAGACACTTTAAATGTAGGCATTAGTTAATTTGACTTACTTTTTCTGAATACAGGATTAACTTTAGTTAGTCTTAAGTGAACTGTCTAGTCTATGTTTTAGATAAGAAATCCTCAGAATAACGTTAGCCTAAACCTCCACTTTGACTCCATTAATAGGATTAACAAAATTAGTCTCAGGATAGTATGACGAGAAGTTTCTTGTGTATAGCGGTACAGTAATTTCCTCATAAATAACTAAACTTTGAGAGGAAAAAAGAAGAAACTTCCTGAAATAAGTTAGCAGTGCTATCCCTCTATGAAGAGAAATGGAAAGGATAGTTATGACTGATCCAAGCCTACTTAGAGAAAATAAATTCTTCTCTAATATGGATTAATCTTTGACAAACATAATTATCATTTTTTTCCTTTAATATAATTGTAGATCAGCATTTTCATATTATTCACAGGATTGTTAGATTGTTAAACCATGTTGATTTTGATTGTTTCTTTGTTTTTTGTTTTTTTTTTTTAATTTTTCTCTTAATTCTGCTTAAATTAATCTCTGTAGTCTTCTGTTGAACCCAAATATTTAGCCCTGACCTACAGTTACATGCACAGAACTATTGCACTGACAAAAGTGAAGAGTTGACTAGTAAGAGTTACTAGAATATATTTGTTAGAAGATACAGTTCTGCCATGTAGCTATCAAATAATTTCCCTGAATTTTTTATTAATATCTGATTTGATAGCCCAAGAGAAATTATTCCATGTATTATTAATGCATATGATAGTATTGGCAGTCATACTACATTAATTTCAACATTCTGAACTATGATAAATGTGTATGTGTGTGTACTTATGGGCTATTTTTCAGCATCCAATATTTCTCCTTTCAGTAATATTTGAAACCATGTACAAAATATTGCATTCAGAATCAGTTAGGCTCAAAACAATGAGGATTCTTACAAACTCAGAGCTTGTATCTAAACATAACAAAACAAATCATAGATAAAAGGAATACTAAATAAAATTTATGTTTAGTTCCTGGAGAGAGATATAGAAAAACACTGTCAAACTTGCTTAGTCACTTGAAAATACTTTAGGTCCTAAAACTGAAGATCCCAAGGCTGTATGTATTTACAGCTGCAAATGTCTAGATAAACTACAAACCAAATGCAAAAGAGAACTAATGTATTCAGTGTGCTTAGAACAAGCTGTACTTTGCGTTTTTGAAGTCTGAGCTGTGTTATTTCATTTACTTCACCCAAAATCAAAGGCTTTTGAATAAATTTTCAAGGAGAACATTTCCTAAGAGATCAGGAGACCTGGATTCAAATTTCTGCAGTTGCATTCCTCACTTTCCAGGAGATTACCACAGTCACCAAACCACCAGATATTTTGTTTAAAAAGAAAATCCTTTGTATCTCCCACTGAAACCAGGCATTGTGCAGCTAGGAGTGCCAGAGACATGGCAACAGAGGTAGTACACATTATCTAAGAGCCGATTTCATTAAGTGCTGTAGCCAGAAACAGCAACCTGGTGTAGATATAAGTTCAAAGTAGACTAAAAAAGACTGAATTAAGATTTGTTTGTCTTACACCTACATGTAAGTAAACCAAATCAGTACATTACACATTTTGTAACACTGTAACACAGTGGAGTATTTTGTAAGATATGTAATATGTGCAGTATATAAAATGTTACTGCAGAGAAGAGTTGCAGTGTAGATCTTCAAGCACAGTAGAGAAGAACATATGCAAGTACTAAAATCTGTGACAGAAGAGCAAAGGATGTAGAGTAGGCAGAAATGGTATTTGACAAAATGATAGCAAGTCCAGGTCCCAGAATAAAATCACTTTTGTCTTTAGCAGATAAGATCACCTCTTTTCTGTAGAAGACAGAGCTGGGGAACGTGAAACATCCATGAAGACAGAGGCAAGATGGGAAAGGATGAGGATTCCCCCTTCGGTTCCAGCTTCCCCTGTTGAAAACTTCTCAGATTTTGCCATCCTGACCTCAGAGACTAAGACAATCAAGCACATTAGCTGTCAATTCCAACTGTATCAGCTCCACGTTGTTGCTGATTTAGGTTCTAAGTGTTAAGGACTGGTTTATATATGTAGTAATGATAAATGGTAATCAGTAAGAAATAAGATTGACAATATTTATTGCTAATGAATATCAGTCCAATAAATTATTATCCTGAAGTTTAAAACTGGCTTCATCTGCCAGTTGTTTCTATTGCAGTGGTTTCTAATTCCCTAACTGAATGTATGTGTATAGGTTATATGTATATATTGTGTATAAATGCAAAATGTATACACATTTATTGCATGTACACATTGCACATGCAACATATATGAAGTTGTAACTATTTCCTTATCATTTAGGAATTAGGCTGGAGGGAACTGAAGGTTCTGGTACAGCCCTTTTAGGATGTAGCTCTAGAGTTAAAAAAGATGAGGGCAGACATGGTCACATCCATTTATTTTCACTCAACACTGCATTAGGCAGTGCCCAGTTACATTACAAAACCAGGGGGTTACAAAGGAGCTTGTTGATCTACTTGCTGTGTTCCACACAGCCAGAGGTAAATATCTTAAGCTCTCTCAGCATATATATTGATGCTACTGTAATGTTACTTTAGGTATCTGAATAAATTTCTGTTTGAAATCTCAGGTCCTCGGGTGTGTTATTTGTCTCATTACTCTCATAATACTGTTATGGGACAAAGGGAATACGCCACTGATGTGCAGAATTGTCTGCTAGTCCAATGAGTTTTACAACAGTGTTTTAGTCCAAATTAGTTAATTAATGTAGGAAAATCTAACAAACAACTCCACAGTTAAAATTGTTACACAGAAACCACTTCCTTGTACCTACCCTTTCTCTCTGATGTTATGTTCACCTTTTTGGTGTCCCTTTGGGTCCACAGCTTTTCTCAAGAAGACATGCAGAGAGGATAAAGACAAGTTGTCATCATCCAGAGTTCTTTCCTGGGAGGAACAAGATGGTCACAAAGAACTCTTCTTCATTAGTACTGGCTTCTGCTTTTTGCCCTTTTTGTATGATTTTTTGTTGATGTTGTTGTTCGGTTGGTTGTTTTTCTTACTACAATCTGCTTCTCTCTTGTGCTCCCAGCTAAGGTTTGAGGGTTAGGCACCACCTCCCTCACCTCAACTGACCCACTGGTCCATTCCACCTCAGGGTGTCAGACATTTACGAGAGTTATTGTTACTGGATTATCAGCTACAACCACTTGGATTTTAGCTTAAGCAACAGTATTGCAGTTATATGCAGAGGTTTTTTTTACTGGTCTTCTAGCATACCTTGCAACACCTTTTAGTCTTGTCAAACCATGCTTGACGCCACATGTCCTGATGGGTATTGGGAAGTCACATAGGCAAAACTAACAGTTTGCATAATCTCAAAATCTTTTCTTTTCCTGGGATTTATTTTTATTTTTTTTAATTCCATTTGCTACTTATGGGACTACATGCATTTTTATGCGTCTGGAACTTCGGGATCAGACCCAAGCTGAATATATCCAGCTTTGCCATTCCTTCTAAAGTCGGGGGAGTAAGGGTGGGGCAGGGAGTGAGGACAGGACAGATACTGTGTCAGGACAGACACAGCCCTGTGTGCTCTTCTGATGGACCTTAATGTGAAAGTGAGGAGATTTCTCAAAATCTGCTTTCTACAAGGTTCTTCTCTTCCCTTCCCTTCCCTTCCCTTCCCTTCCCTTCCCTT